>NC_086001.1:22181540-22535836 GCF_030014385.1 Trichomycterus rosablanca | reverse complement strand
CAAAGCATAAACATGAAGAACTTTCATCACTGCTCAGAGTCTGGGAAGAGTTTTATTAAGCAGAGTAATCTCAAAGAACACCAGCGCATTCACACAGGAGAGAAGCCATATCACTGCTCAGAGTGTGGGAAGAGTTTTACAGTGCAGAGTCATCTCAAACAACACCAGCACATTCACACAGGAGAGAAGCCATTTCAGTGTTCAGAGTGTGAAAAGAGTTTTACTCAAAGCAGTAACCTTAAAGTACACCAGCGTGTTCACACAGGAGAGAAGCCGTATCACTGCTCAGAGTGTGGAAAAAGTTTTAGTCAACGATGTACATTCCAACAACACCAGCGAATTCACACAGGAGAGAAACCGTATCACTGCTCAGAGTGTGGAAAGAGTTTTATTCGAAGTAGTGACCTTAAAGTACACCAGCGTGTTCATACTGGAGAGAAGCCGTATCACTGCTCAGAGTGTGGAAAGAGTTTTATTCGAAGTAGTGACCTTAAAGTACACCAGCGTGTTCATACTGGAGAGAAACCATATCACTGCTCTGAGTGTGGAAAGAGTTTTGCTCAACAGGGTACCCTTCAAAAACACCAGCGTGTTCACACAGGAGAGAAACCATATTACTGCTCAGAGTGTGGAAAGAGTTTTGCTCAACATGTTAACCTAAAAAAACACCAGCGTATTCACACAGGAGAGAAACCATATCACTGCTCTGAGTGTGGAAAGAGTTTTGCTCAACAGGGTACCCTTCAAAACCACCAGTGTATTCACACAGGAGAGGAACTGTATCACTGCACCGAGTGTGGAAAGAGTTTTACTCAAAGTAGTGACCTTAAAGTACACCAGCGTATTCACTGTGAGATGTGAGATTCTTTTTTTATCATGGATCAACTATGTAACTTTACTGCAGCTTGTATTTAAATGAAAGGTTTACATTGCTGTCTTCAGGATTTCCTCTTTAGTGATATTTAATGTTAATAGCTGTTCTGATCTAAAAGATGCTGCTGCATTTGACCTTTAAAACTGAGAAGTGATTTGTGAGATCATTAAAATAAGTGAAATGTTTATTTTGTACTTTGGTTTTATATTATTTGTGCAAACATTTGTTTTATGCAAATTTAAACCTGTAATAAAAGATGAACATTTTAAAGGTGTCTTTATTTGCTTTAACTAAGCTAAAGTTTAGTTTAGGAACAAAAATGACAGTTTGTGTAGCAGGGCTGGACACGCCTCACTATTGAAGTGGAAGACACTCCTGCAAGAATGAAAATAGTAAGTAAGTACAATGTTTTTATAAAGCTATAAACCTACTTCCACTGACCAAAGTACACAACATTCATATGAATGAACAAAACACAGATCTCAAATAACACGAACCTGAAGGTCTGAACTTACATTGTAGAAAAGAAAAACAAGCCAGTAGCAGCAGTGTGCACATTAAACCATTTACAGAAGGGTCATTAAGTTTGGCAAATTGAAATAATGGCATGTTTCTGACTAGAATGAGAGGGGCAGTAAAAAGATCTCACCCTGTCAGAGACAACGTTTGAAGCCCAGGTCAATAGGACCTGCTAGTTAGAGAAGGCTCACTTGTTTGTTTAAGTCCAAAATGGGCGTGGCTCGTTATTATCGTATTAGCACCACGCTCAAACCAACTGAGCTAACCGGTCCAAGGGCAGGGCTTATACCCATATACCCGATTCTACACTGACAGCCCTTCAGTTATGGAGCTGCCACACAGAAACGATGGAGAGCTTTACTGTTGTTGAGCAGAACAGATCTTCGTGTGAGATGACCGAGGTTCATGTATTTTTCTTTTAAGAATAAATAAAAGCTGATGCTTTTAACCTCATACTTTCCTAATATTTTTATTCTACACGGTCTACATTGCAAGAATTCACTAAATTACACAGCAGTTCTCTTTTTTTTTTTTTATTTACTTAGTTTTTCCATTAACAAAATTGATTGTAAGCATTTATGAAGGTCATGCCACGTTCATTAGGTGAAATGAAGCCAGAATTAAAGATGGCAGAAGAACAGAGTGATATTCTTACTTTCAGTGATTAAATTACTCAGGTTAGAAGGTCCTGACACACAGCACATGCTCACCTGACTCTCTCAACCATGCTACCTTTAATCTTTAAAGAGGGTGTGGCCGATACAGAGATCGAATCCGCAACCTTGGCGTTATTAGCACCACGCTCTAACCAACTGAGCTAACCGGCCAGTTATTCACTTCCAACTCACTACAGAACAATCCAAGCCAAATCCACTCAGATTCATTTATTTTCCCCCTTTTTTATGCTGCACATCAGCTCACAAACTTTGATCGCTCGCTACTTGTTGACGTGCATTTTTGGACGTGGTATCATTATAGAGTTTGCATGTTCTCCCCGTGTCCGTGTGGGTTTACTTTGGGTGCTCCAGTTTCCTCCCACAGTCCAAAGACATGCAAGTGAGGTGAATTGGAGACACTAAATTGTCCATGACTGTGCTTGATATAAACTTGTGTAATTATACTGTTTATTGGCATAAAGTAAACGTTAGCAAGTCATGTGACTTGTGTCTACCATCCAGTGAAAGAGCTGTGGCGCAATCGGTTAGCGTGTCCGGCTGTTAACCGAAAGGTTGGTGGTTCGAGCCCACCCAGGGACGAGTATCTTTTATTGCACAACCTGCCTGTTGATCACACGGATATGAGACACAACAACAATGTGTAGTCCCTCAGAATAGTGAAAATAAGTAACTGAAAAACATCCAGTTAACAACAGTCCTACAAGTACAAATATCCACCTGATAAGTCACCGGAGACAGTGGAAGAACGTTCTTTTGGTTTCAGTAGATGTTAAATGAAGATACTCGCCCAACGTGGGGCTTCGAACCCACTACCCTGAGATTAAGAGTCTCATGCTCTACCGACTGAGCTAGCCGGGCTTAAGCAGCAGGTCAGAAGTCAGACCATCAGAGAGATGTAGGTTTAATTCACTAACATCACGACCAGATTAAGAACTAATTCACAGTTTACAAACAAACACAATTCAGAATAAGTAACAGAAACAGACACAGACTTACTGTCACTTTTAATCTACTACACAATTACTGAACCCGCTCCATTATGCTTTAACCCTCAGTGTATATTATCTGGAAACAGATGCTCTTCATATAGAAATATGCTTTACATTTGCTTGATGGTAATAACTCTTAGTGAAGTCTTAATGAACAATTAAAACATCAAGTCAGGTTGTTTTTAGTTCAATTGGGAAAACATTAACAGTAGCTCCTAAAAGTAACTTCCTACAATCCAGAATCTACACATACAAATCCTACATTCATTCCACAAAGTTCACAAACATGATTTAATGAGTGAAAACTTGATGTTTGGAGCCCCTCTGGTGTGTAGGCTGGTACTGTGTATCAGCACTACTTACTGTGTGCAGGACCTGAGTCGTATCTGCTCCAGTCACTGGTTGGCGGCATTAAGCTCAGTCAAGAACTTTAAGAAATATATAGTTTAGATAGTTCACACATACAGTCCCCTCCAAAAGTATTGGAACAGTGAGGCCAATCCCTTTATTTTTGCTGTAGACTGAAAACATTTGGGTTTGACATGAAAAGATGAATATGAGACAAAAGATCAACATTTCAGCTTTTATTTCCAGGTATTTACATCTGGATCTGATACACACTTCAGAAGATAGCACCTTTTATCTGAACCCACCCATTTTTCTTGTGAGCAAAAGTATTGGAACAGATCAACTTAAAACAGATTAAAGTGAATAAGACTTAATATTTAGTTGCAAATCCTTTGCTTGCAATAACTGCATCAAGCCTGTGACCCGTTGACATCACTAAACTTTTGCATTCTTCTTTTGTGATGTTTTTCCAGGCTTTCACTGCAGCCTCTTTCAGTTGGTGTTTGTTTTGGGGGTTACTCCCTTCAGTCTCCTCTTTAGCAGGTAAAATGCAGCTCTATAGGGTTTAAGTCTGGAGATTGACTAGGCCAGTCCAAAACCTTCCACTTCTTGCCCCTGATGAACTTTTTTGTAGTTTTGGCAGTGTGTTTTGAGTCATTATCTTGCTGCATGATGAAGGATCTCCAGTTTGGTGTCATCTTTCTTTAAATTAACAGACAAAATGTTTCTGTAGACTTCTGAGTTCATTGTACTGCTGCCATCATGCGTGACATCATCAATGAAGATTAATGAGCCCGTCCCAGAAGAAGCCATGCAAGCCCAAGCCATGACATTACCTCCACTGTGTTTCAAAAATGAGCTTGTATGTTTGGGATCATGAGCAGATCCTTTCTTTCTCCAAACTTTAGCATTTCCATCACATTGGTAAAGGTTCATCTTTGTCTCATCAGTCCATAAAACTTTGTCCCAGAATTTCTGAGACTTGTCTCTGTACTTCTTGGCAAATTCCAGCCTGGCCTTCCTATTCTTCTTGCTCATTAGTGGTTTGCATCTTCTGGTGAAGCCTCTGTACTTTTGTTCATGAAGTCTTCTGCGAACAGTTCATGAAGTCTTCACTCCTGCCCTCTGGAGGTTGTTGCTGATGTCACTAACAGTTGTTTTAGGGTCTTTCTTTACAGCACGCACAATGTTTCTGTCATCAACTACTGTTGTTTTCCTGGGTCTACCTGTTTGACATTTGTTACTTAGTACACCAGTGACGACGTTCTTCTTCAGGACATTTCAAACGGTTGTACTGGCTATGGCCAATATTTGTGCAATGGCTCTGATTGATTTTCCATCTTCTCTCAACTTTACAATTGCTTGTTTTTCACCCACAAACAGCTCTCTGGTTTTCATGTTGGTTACTCCTCTAACTATAAATGCACAGTCTGCACAGGCAAAACCCAAATCTGAAACTAAGCGTAGACATTCAGCGCTATTTATTGTTTAAATAATCAATGTAACAGGACACACCTGGGCAACAAAACACAGCTGACAGTCACATGTTACAATAATTTTGCTCACAAAAAAAATGGGTGGGTTCAGACAAAAGGTGCTATCTTCTGAAGTGTGTATCAGATCATAAAAGCTGAAATGTTGATATTTTGTCTCATATTTATCTTTTAATTTCAAACCCAAATGTTTTCAGTCTACAGCAAAAATAAAGGGATTGGCCTCACTGTTCCAATACTTTTGGAGGGGAGTGTACGTATACTAGGCTTGATCTAATAAGACCTCCTAGAACCAAGCAAACTGTACAGTTACAGCAAAGAGCTCAGGTTGAGAAGAAAGGAAAAGTCAAGCAGAGGACCTTCTGTGCAGGAGAAAATGTTCTTGCTAGGAACTATAGCAGAGGTTCAAAATGGGTTCCAGCCATTGTCGTAGCACAAACTGGTCCAGTCTCGTGTACTGTCCAAACAAGGAGTGATGAGACTTGGAGACGACATGTAGACCAATTACTGTCCTCAACTAATTCCAGCGATTACTTAGTCCAGGTGGAAACTCATGAATATATTCCGGACGTCTACTGCCAGGAATCAACTCCTGAGGATTCCTCACCTGAACTTTCAAAAGAACAGAATGTGTCAGACTTGTATTCGTCGACACCGAGTCCTGAACTACAAACTACTGTTAGTTTACCAGCAGGGCACTTATTAGAGCCTACCGGTCGTCGTTATCCATCCCGAATAAGACGACCTCCAAACAGACTGAATGTTTAGTTTATAGGCAAACCCATTGAGTTGGGGCAGAATAAACCCCAGGGTTGAGCCCTGGAAATGAGGCAGTCTACCCTCTTTCCTTAGTGTAGGAAAAACACTGTTGTTACTGTTATATTGTTATGTTGTTGTATTGTTGTTGCAGATATTTGTTACAAAAAGATACAAATTAGCATAATTGATAGAAGTTTACAGTAATGCAGTAGCATTGTACTAATAAGAGGCCATTGAAAGTAAAAGGGGAGGAATATGTTATGTATTATTGGAAACGCGTTTTGACCTTTACGGCGCTGTGTCAGTGTTAACCTGTATTGTAGTCCGTGAATGTGAAGTAAAGAAGCGAGCTGTGTTCTACTGCCACTCTGCCTCCGTCTCATATTATTAAATTGTTAAGCGATATTTTCATGACGATACAACAGATCCAGTTCCAGCAATGTAATTACATAACAATAAGAGCTGATTTTACGTGAAACTGGGTGTTAAATGAGAAAATCTTGTATGAATATTGTTTTTTGTTTAATATAAATCTTCCTTCTTTTACAGGTTTTGAATGTGGACAATCTGCTGGATTTAGTTGAAAGGGTCCAAAGTATATTAGTGGAGGAACTTAAGGACAACCTGTATCCTCCACTGATGGAGTTTGTAAACAATCAATTTCCTTGTACATCCACTAGTTCAAACCATAATGAGCCTGGACCCTGTGGAACCAGTCCCACTAAAGATCAGCAGCTTGAAACAGAGCTACGAGGGGAAAACTTGCCACCTAATAACACAGACATCATTGTGGACAGTATTGACCTGAGAGATCGTGAGATGCAGGTCCTGTTCAGTAGTGCCAGCAGCTTCTTCTATTTAACTTTTTTGTTACAAACCTGAAAAGATTTGCAAAAACGACATGAAAAGCAAATAACGTTAATGAGGGCTGTCATGGACTTTCCTCCAGTCACCTGACCTAAACCCCAGTGAGCAGTTATGGGGGTTATGCACACTCAGTAACATTACAAGATGCTCTTTGGAAAATTGTGAGATCATTCTGGGATGACATGGATCAAACACTGAGTTATTGTTGTTAATGTTATGCTGATTATTACATTTAAAGTGTAAACCAGAATCAATTTCACTAGCAGTTATCAGAAGTTCGGTCCGCGCTGAATGATGGGGGATCTGTTATGTTTTGGGTCTGTTTTAACTCCAGAAACCCTGGAAGGATCCCTGGCATTACTGACTCGTCAAAGTACCATGAGATTTCCATTTTTTTATTTATTCTCAGCATGATATTACACTCATTTGTCACAAAGACATTTTAATGACATTAATTATCAAGAGTACCAATCAAAGGCTTACATGTAACTGTAAGATACGTAGTTCATAGCAACACTGTCAGCATCATTTATTAATTAATTAATTAATTAATTAATTGTATTTTATAACAATATTAAAATGCAGGTTTCCTCTATAATGTCTCTAAATGTATTTCTACATTCCACTAGAGGGCAGTGGTGACACAGCTTTGTGTTCATTAGGGTTCAGAACAATTCAGCTAAATGAAAGCCCAGTTTGGTTAGAGATGGGTTACTGGCTGAACTATGAAAACCCGTCATTATCACGTCCACATGTGGATATTACACTGAATGTTATTGTCAGCATCTGCTCTGTCCTGGTCAGGGTCACGGGCTGAACTGCTGCCAGCGGCTGCCGCTTCAGCCTGGAGCTCCTGGGGGGAATGTTGTGACGTCACAGTAGGACTAAGCAAAGCATCAGGCACATTAAAGCTCATCTGATGTGTTTCTGCTTCAGTTCAGTGTTGAGCACGTCGAGGAACAGACACGAGAGAGCTGTAAGTCACATTAAATGTAGTTTAAACTGAATGATTTATTAGAAAGTACATTCTCTAGCAAAACATCTATACAGAGATTGATTAAAAGAATATAAAATCCTCCATATAAAATGGCTCCTGGCTTTGATTTCACTTATCACTAATTATTATCTATCATTCAATAAATCATAAACTGGTTAGGAAGTTTTGTCAGGTTGGATGAGTGATGTCTGTCTGTAAATTAACACCATCATGTTTTTTCTGTAATTAATAGAAGTCTTCATCAGCACCATGAAGAAACCAAAATGCTTTAAAAGCTTTTTCTCCCGCTCTGACTGCCGGGACGAACAGGAAGAGAGTGTAAGTGTCCAATACGACCGTCTCCGTCTAATAACAGATTAACAACCACCACTTGCCATCATCCTAGTAACTACCTAGCAACGTGCCATCTTGTATGGATCGTGTAATCTTTTACAGGTGACTGTGGACAATCTGCAGGATTTGATCGCAGGGATCCAAACAATTCTAGTGGATGAACTTAAAGACAACCTGCTTCCTCCACTGAAGGAGTTTGTATACAGTCGATGTTCTGCAAAAACCATCAATTTAAACCAGACCAGGAACCAAAACGACCCTGGACCTTCTGGACACAGTCCCATGTTAGAACAGCAGCTTAAAACAGAGATAGAAGAATGCACTGAGGGGAACATTGAAACCATCAGAAAGGCCCATGAAAGGGAACCAAGAGCAGAACTTCCAGAACTAATAGAAGAAGACTTTGTGGACAGTATGGACCTGAGGGGTCGTGTGAGGCAGGTCCTGTTCAGTAGTGCCAGCAGCACGCAGCAAGATAAAGTCAGTCAGGAACACCGCTGAACTGAATCAAAACTCCGGAGACGGTGAGCGTGATCAGGATTGGCTGACCGGGACATGAGAGTCACGTGACAGTCCGGGGGAGCATGGGAATTGTAGTCCATATAGTTAGAAGCAGACCGTGCCCCCTCCATCCACCCCCAATAACAAGAGGACAAAATCAAAGCTGAGCTGAGTGATTACTTGATGCCCCCCCAGTGTAGCTACTGATACAGACTCACTCAGTGGTGGAAACAGTACAGTACAGGCTCGTGTTCCTTTTAAGAAACCTGTAAAGAACTTTTTGTAGTTCTTTTCCTAATGTAAGGAGGCTCTGCTGCACATTATTTAAAATAAGAGTTGTTTGTGAGATATTCTTATAAAGGATATAGATAATTCAGATTTCTATTTTGTTTTAATTATTGTTAATTATTGTGATATTGTTTTTGTTATAAGTTTGAGTCCCTTGAAAGGATAATTATAGGTGGTGCTGTTACTATTTTTGCACTTCTGCAGTCTTTTAAATTACAATGCAAAAAAAAAAAAATTTGAGTCTTGTTTCAATTGCATTATACAAGAACAAAAAAAAAACTAAATCGTAATCAACAATCGGTTATCATTTTAAAATAATAGAGATTTTTTTATTTGGCAAAATCGCCCAGCCCTATTTTAGTCGACTGAAACTAAAACTAGACTAAAACTAAAACAATTCAGATGACTAAATTATGACTGAAACTAAATTACATTTTAGTCAAAAGACTATGACTAAAACTAAATCAAAATTTGCTGTCAAAATGAACACTGACGTGTGGTTCCATGAGTAACCCAAAAAATAGGTCCAGACCTTTAACCATACAGGTTTCTGAAGGCTTCTGCTAACGGTAAAAACAATCAAACCTTTTAAGATTTGAGCTTTTTTCCAGGAATAAGAAGGTTCGAGAGCTCTGGGAGGTCTTTCTGGGTGAGTAGGAGATGATGAAGGTTTGATATCTATGCAAGGTTTAAGTCTCTATTCACAGGACCTCACAGGACCTCACCGGACCTCCAGGACGTCACGATAGCGTAACGGTAGTCCGCAGGTCAACGAGCATCTCGATCCGGAAGATGAGGAGATTCTTCTTACAGTTACCAGCAGCTTCTTTGTTTATTAAATAAATAAATTGTTCAATAAAGACGTGAACTGTACCATTGTCTGTGTGTTATTAGCATGTTTTTAGGCGTCTGTGTGCACAGACTTTGATAGGACACCCAAAAGACGGGTATGATACCGCTTGAGATGCATCTCCAATTTAACTGGAGGCCACCTGTGGTCAATTGGTTTGATTGGATACGATTGGGGATTGCAGACACCTGCTTATACGAGGTCCCACAGTCCACAGTGGCCATGGGGTCAAAGGAATCGTCTGCAGACCTCAGAGGCATAGATCTGGGCAAGGGTACAGACCACCAACATCCATAAATGGAAGAAGTCTGGCCTGGCCGGGAGGTGAGCAGGAACCTCCGGCGTATCCTTGTGGAGACGTGAGAACCTTCCAGAAGATCAACCATTTGAACTAGGTGCTAAAATGCACCTAGAGGTCTCTCGGACCACGAGAAACACATTATGTCTGGTGGAGACCAGGCACCCGGCTAATGCTGCACCTAATGTAAAGCATGGTGGTGGCAGTCCTGATAGAGGGGAAGATGAATGCAGCTGATCCGTCCTGCAGTGCTTATATATTTTATTTATTTGTATTAAACAGCACTGAAACACACTCATGTTAGGACGACCTTTTGAGGTTTTCAGTGTATTTCACTGTGCACATTCTTTGAAAGTAAAATTGTTTTATTTCATTTATTTTTGTTTATTTAAAATAACACTATTAAACCTACATCTCTCTGATGGTCTGACTGATGAGCTGTCTGTTCCGACATACTGCTTAAGCCCGGCTAGCTCAGTCGGTAGAGCATGAGACTCTTAATCTCAAGGTCGTGGCTTCGAGCCCCACGTTGGGCGAGTATCTTCATTTAACATCTACTGAAACCAAAAGGACGTTCTTCCACTTTGGACAGCCGGTCTCCGGTGACTTATCAGGTGGTTTTTTGTGCTCGTAGGACTGTTGTTTACTGGATGTTTTTCAGTTACTTATTTCCACTATTCTGTGGGACTACACATTGTTCTTGTGTCTCATATCCGTTTGATCAACAGGCAGGTTGTGCAATAAAAGGCACTCGTCCCTGGGTGGGCTCGAACCACCAACCTTTCGGTTAACAGCCGAACGCGCTAACCGATTGCACCACAGAGACACAAGCACTGCTTTTTCATTGGACACAAAAGTCACATGACTTGCAAACATTTACAGAGGGTTAATTAAGTTTGGCAAATTGAAATAATGGCATGTTTCTGACTTGAATGAGAGGGGCATTAAAAAGATCTCACACTTGTCAGAGACAACGTTTGAAGCCCAGGTCAATAGGACCTGCTAGTTAGAGAAGACTCACTTGCTTGTTAGTTTAAGTGCAAAAGGGATAGTGGCCCGTATGGGGATCAAACCCATGACCTTGGTGCTATTAGCACCACGCTCTAACCAACTGAGTTAACCGGCTGGTCTTCATGGGCAGGGCATGTACCCACATACCTGATACACTGACAGCCCTTCAGTTATGGTGCTGCCACACAGAAACGATGGAGAGCTTTACTGTTGTTGAGCAGAACAGATCTTCATGTGAGATGACTGAGGTTCATGTATTTTTCTTTTAAGAATAAATAAAAGCTGATGCTTTTAACCTCATACTTTCCTAATACTTTTATTCTACACGGTCTCAATTTCTTTTAGTCTTCTGCCATGTGCAGTGCAAGAATTCACTAAATTACACAGCAGTTCTCTTTTTATTTATTTTTGCCATTAACAAAATTGATTGCAAGCATTTATAAAGGTCATGCCACGATCATTAGGTGAAATGAAGCCAGAATTAAAGATGGCAGAAGAACAGGGTGGTATTCTTACTTTCAGTGATTAAATTACTCAGGTTAGAAAGTCCTGATACTCAGCACATGCTCACCTGACTCTCTCTCAACCATGCTACCTTTAATGGTTAAAGTGGGTGTGGCCCGTACGAGGATCAAACCCTGGCGTTATTAGCACCACGCTCTAACCAACTGAGCTAACCGGCCAGTTCATCTAGACTCTGTAGATCTTTGTACATAATTCTACACTAAACTTTAATTCAATTTAATTTTTTTAACAGGAGAAATAACTCACATCAGCATTTTATAAAGGCTTTCACAAAGCATTAACAAATTGAGACGCGTCCTGGAGCAGCTGAGGTAAACGCTACAGACTCTATACTACCTGATTATCAGTTTTACCTCACTCACTTTTCATTTTCTTTATTCTTTCACACTATTGTAAATTGTTCCACACTAACACACCATGTCAGTGTCACTGCAGTGTCACTGCAGTTCTGAGAATGATCCACCACCTAAACAATGTGACCATTGAAAAACAGAGTAAAAGCAGGTAGAGAAATAGATGGACTACAGTCAGTAATTGTAGAACTACAAAGTGCTCCTATATGGTAAGCGGAGCTGATTAAATAGACTACACTGATCATCCATAACATTAAAACCACCTCCTTGTTTCTACACTCACTGTCCACTGTGTAGTGTGAACTGAACAAAGATCTGAACACAGTCGTGTAGTGTGAACTTGGTATTAGTGGTTAAGGTACTGGGCTAGCGATCAAAAGGTTGCTGGTTCAAGCCACACCATTGGTGAGTTGTCACTGTTCGGTCCCTGAGCGAATTGGTTCTTTGCCTTGTAGAGCTTCTTTTCCTTAAGTGTCTGTGACACCTTTACTTCCTCTGTATTGTGTCCACATTCCAGTTCCCAGTTTGTTCCCAAATCTCACAACTCAAATTCCCTCAAAATAAAGAGCAGCATGGAGAGCAACTGTAACTGTAATCTTCTATAAACCTTTTACTCTTATTCTGCCTGCGTCCCAACTTTATATAGCAATCAGTGAAATCATTGGAAATCTTTTATTTTGGAGAATAAAGACGCTAGAGAATGAATGACTCACAGTTTCTTCTTTTTTTATTAAATTTTTACAGAACATCAGCTTTTTACACATCTGGATCTGGTCCACAAAGTCATCCGGGCGTTGTCCTGATGTAAAGACATCGTCTTAAAGGCAGCAGGTCTCTCAGAGATCCTAATACATGCTTCCACATCGGTGGTATCTTCACACGTCGCCGATGTCTTGGGTCCTGACGCACCTCCACAAGTACACAAACTGTGAACAAACATTAAAAACACGTCAACCACCAGACATGCATCCCTGACAGTTAAATAAAGGTTCTAATCAAGGTTGGCCTTTAGATGTCCTCTGTTTCCAGCCTTTCATGAAACCGTTGGAGGCTCCGCCATAAAAGCGTCTCCAGTGCAGCAGCCAGGGCTTCAGGTTCTGCATACAAAGACTCGTCCAGAGTGAAGATTTCATCCAGGAAGCTCAGCATCTCAGTCTGAGAGAGAAACAGAAGAAATAACAGATTACTAGCAGACAGTTCTATTCAAGATCATTCATGGTGTAAAGAACACACACCTGAAGATGGAATAAATAACACGTTCAGTCTATCTGGGCGTAACACACGAATAGATGAGAGCAATCAGCCGGTCCAGAAAGAGCCTTCGTCTCCGGTACTGCGTCAACTAAACAATGGTGTGTTTAACTACACTTGTAGGGCAGCACAGATTAATTTTAGACTCTATAGAGCACAGACTCTCTTACTGAGATGATCTGATGCACCCTCGCTCTTCCCAGAATTCCCAGCAGCACCAGCTCAAAGACGATGTCTATAAAGTTGACGTGCTGGATCTGTGAGTAAAAGGAAAATAGATTTTCTATTAGAACGGTAGGACTGTGGTTCTGACTGATGGCGTAGTCGCTATGGGTACCGCATGGGTGGCATCCGGCAGTCGACACATATAGTAGTAAATATAGTGCCAGTTTCAGACTGAGTCAAACTCACCCCGATCTGCGCCAGCTCCACTTTGGCCCACATCCGATTAGTACGATTCTCCAGCATCTGTATCAGCCGGTCGTACCTTTGCTGGAAGACGCGCAGATCCTAGGAGAGAAACGCTCAAGACGTTATTAAATCATTCGTACATCACTTGAATTATTTAATACGTGTTTTTCTGCCGTGTTACCCTCTTTTTTGCAGCCGCCAGTATGAGTGTAAAGATCTACACCGTCTGGACCTAGTCTTCCGGTTACTCATCAAACCACCCATGCAGGAGGATCTGCCCGAGGGTGAGACGCTTGCTGGGCTTCTTCTTGAGGCATTGTTCGATCAGATGGCAGCAGGCTGGCGAGTGCGACAATGCAGATTTAAATTATACGGTGTTTAGATCTGAAGAAGATACACCGATCAGGCATAACATTATGACCACCTTCCTAATAACGTGGCCTCTATTGATCGGACTCGTTTGTCCAGCACATCCCACGGACGCTCGGTTGAATCGAGATCTGGGGAATCCATGGAAGAGTGGACATGGTCCTCAAATGCTACGTGTCAGGAGCTACGTGTCAGGAGCTACGTGTCAGAGTGACCCAACCCAAAGTTTCCCAGCAGAATGTTGGCAGAACTTCTTCCCATAGTGCATCCTGGTGCCATGTGTTCCCCCAGGTGAGCGACGTGGACAGGGGTCACCATGGGCATCCTTACTGGTCTGCTGCTACCTTTGAGCTACAGGAGCTCTTCTGCTGGATCGGGCCACACATGCATCAGCGAGCCTTGGCTGCCCATGACCCTGTCACTGGTTTACCACTCTACCCTCCCTGGACCACCCCACCAAAGTCCAAACCAAAGTACCCGTCCCTCATTGGTGCACAGTTACCTGAATATGTGTAGTACGGAGTGTCCCTCAACAGGTCGCCGCATCCGAAGTCGATCAGCTTCACCTCCAGCGTCTCCGTGTTCAGAAGGACATTCTGGCGCTTAATGTCCCTGTGCAAGACACCGCGATCCCGGCAGTGGAGCACCGCCAGGACAACCTGCCGCATTACATGCCGGGCAAACTGCATCCTCAGCCTACCCTTCTTGCGCATCAGCTGGTAGAGGTCTACGCAGGGGACGGGCCGCTCCAGGATCAGGATGCAGCGCTCGGGCGTGTCGAACCACTCCAGGAGCTTCAGCACGTACGGGTTGGCGGGCGGCCTGGACACCATGCGCATCAGGGCCACCTCGACGGGGAGCAACTCTGTCTCGCCGGGCTGATGGTAGAAGAGACAAGAACAAATGATTTAATGTATATCCAGTCTATACGGTATTTACTTCATCTGAAAGGTAAAGTCACTTACAATCCTGGTAAATCTGAGGTCCTCATCCTTCAGCACGTATTTGATGGCAACCTAAACACACACAAGTAAACGATCATTAGTAGATTTTTAATACAAGGGTTGGAAGAGACTCGATAAGGTCCTAGTAGGTCGCCATGGGTGTCTGGAGCCGTGCTGACTGCATTTGCTCAAGGCGCTCCTTAGGGTTCAAGTCTGGGAAGCCAGCTCACAAAATGAGACCTTCTTCAGGAGTAACTCGGACCACCGACACGTGGACTCCACGAGACATCCAAAGGCATCCCGTGGTATCCGGTATCAGGGACTCAGATCTTCTTAGTGTGCATCCCCAGTTTGTCTGAATAATGTCCCGGTAGGTTGTAGGGAGGATCCTGGGGAGGATCTGTAGATTGGAACAAAGGGAATTCAGGGGGAAGGGTACTCGGAAGCCCCCGTGACCCTATAAGGTCCTGGAAGGTTGTCACAGGTATCTGGAGCAAAGGGAGGATCCAGGGGAGGATCCGTAGAGCCAACACGACCATCAAGGAGGTCCCATAGATGCTCAATTGGGTTCAAGTCTGGGACCAAAGGGAATTCAGGGGGCCAGGGTGGTACTCGGAAGTCCCCGTGACCCAATAAGGTCCTGGAAGGTCGTTGCAGGTATCTGGAGACATAGGAGGACCCAGGGGAGGATCCATTGAGCCAACACGACAATTCGAGGTGGGTTCAAGTCTGTGGAATTAGAGGGCCTGGGCCTGGGTCATGCTCTTCTAGCCATGCTGGAAGATCCCATCCATCCCACTGAGTCCTGATAGGTCGTCACAAGTATCTGCAGCCATAGGAGGACCAAGGGGAGGATCAACACAGCAAACTGATACTCACCTGGTTCCCGTCCACCTTATGGATGCCTTCGTAGACCGAACCGCAGCCTCCCTTTCCCAGCAGCTCTCCAACAGTGTATTGGCTCTCAAAGCTGTTCGGGTTCGTGTCGGTCGTCACCTCCTCTTGACGTCCTCCATCGGTGGTTTCTCCTTCAGCAGGTTCTCCTTTAGCGGGTTCTCTTTCACCGGTTTCTCCTTTAGTGGTTTCTTCCTTAGCGGTCTTTCCTTCACCGGGTTCTCCTTCAGCAGGTTCTCCTTTAGCGGTTTCTCCTTTAGTGGTTTTTCCTTCACCGGGTTCTCCTTCACCGGGTTCTCCTTCACCGGTTTCTCCTTTAGTGGTTTCTTCTTTAGCGGTTTCTCCTTCACCAGGTTCTTCTTCAGCGGGTTCTCCTTCACCGGTTTCTCCTTTAGTGGTTTTTCCTTCACTAGGTTCTCCTTCACCGAGTTCTCCTTCACCGGTTTCTCCTTTAGTGGTTTCTTCTTTAGTGGTTTCTCCTTCACCGGGATCTCCTTCAGCAGGTTCTTCCTCAGCAGGTTCTCCTTCAGCATCTTCAACACAAGTATCACCAATGATGCTTCATGGGCTCATGTAGACCAAAAATAAGGGTCCAAATAAAGGTTCGGCATACTCACTCTTGTTCTCGGGAGCATCGCAGACGACTTCTCCAGAACTGATCCCACCTATGAAGCCCAAGGGTTAATTACATAGTCACTACAGTTCAATAGTGTCGGACTTGAATGTGGTGGTGTTAAGGTTACCTGGAGCTTTAGAAGACGCCCGCGGTCCCTGGGAGTCTGTCTGCTCGCTCAAGTCTGAGTCCTCCAACTGAATCTCCCCGTCCACTAACGTCTTACTGGAGTCTGATTTCGAATCGTCCTCGTACCCGTCTGATTCCTCCTGATTCAGACGCATTAAACTGGTGTTACAGAGCCGAGAACCGAACCCCTCCCCTCCCGGAGTATAGTGGTGATGATAATTCACCTCGCTCTTGACTGTTCCTTCTTCTCTCTCAGTCAGGTTCTGAATGGCGCTGATCCACGCCCGTCTACCTGCCTCACAGTCGGCCTGGAACGTACAGCTCCTGTACACACACGGTGATAGATACAGATTATATAGGATGCAGACAGACAGACAGATTGAGTAGATAGATAAACAGATAGATAGACAGACATTGAGACAGACAGATGGATAGAAAGATAGATAAATAGTCTGTCTATTGATCTGTCTTTTGATAATCTATCTGTCTGTCTATCAATTATCTTCTTGTCTATCTGTCTATTCATATGTCTATCTAGAATCTGTCTGTCTGTTTATTGAACATCTGTCTGTTTGTCTATTGATCATCTATCTAGCTGTCTGTCTATCTATCTATCTGTCTGTCTGACTATCTATTTGTCTGGCTAATATTTGTCTGTCTGTCTGTCTGTCTGTCTGTCTGTCTGTCTGTCTGTCTGTCTGTCTGTCTGTCTGTCTGTCTATCAATTACAGTGGGGCCAAATAGTATTTACTCAGCCACTGATTGTGCAAGTTCTCCTACTTAGAAAGGTGAGAGAGGTCTGTAATTTTCATCATAGGTACACTTCAACTATGAGAGACAAAATGAGAAAAAAAAAATCCAGGAAATCACATTGTAGGATTTTTAAAGAATTTATTTGTAAATTATGGTGGAAAATAAGTATTTGGTCAATAACAAAAGTTCAACTCAATACTTTGTAACATAACCTTTGTTGGCAATGACAGAGGCCAAACGTTTCCTGTAAGTCTTCACCAGGTTTGCACACACTGTAGCTGCTATTTTGGCCCATTCCTCCATGCAGATCTCCTCTAGAGCAGTGATGTTTTGGGGCAACACAGACTTTAAACTCCCTCCACAAATTTTCTATGGGGTTGAGGTCTGAGACTTCAGGACCTTGAAATGCTTTTTACGGAGCCACTCCTTCGTTGCCCGAGCGCTGTGTTTGGGATCATTGTCATGCTGGAAGACCCAGCCACATTCCATCTTCAATGCTCTCACTGATGGAAGGAGGTTTTGGCTTAAAATCTCACGATACATGGCCCCGTTCATTCTTCCCTTAACACGGATCAGTCGTCCTGTCCCCTTTGCAGAAAAACAGCCCCAAAGCATGATGTTTCCACCCCCATGCTTCACAGTAGGTATGGTGCAACTCAGGATTCTGCTTCCTCCAAACACGACGAGTTGAGTTTTTACCAAAAAGTTCCATTTTGGTTTCATCTGACCACATGATATTCTCCCAATCCTCTTCTGGATCATCCAAATGCTCTCTGGCAAACTTCAGACGGGCCTGGACATGTACTGGCTTAAGCAGGGGGACACGCCTGAAACTGCAGGATTTGAGTACTTCTCGACGTAGTGTGTTACTGATGGTAGCCTTTGTTACTTTGGTCCCAGCTCTCTGCAGGTCATTCATCAGGTCCCTCCGTGTAGTTCTGGCATTTTTGCTCACCGTTCTCATGATTATTTTGACCCCACGGGATGAGCCCCAGATCGAGGAAGATTATCAATGGTCTTGTATGTCTTCCATTTTCTTACAATTGCTCCCACAGTTGATTTATTCACACCAACCTGCTTGCCTATTGTAGATTCACTCTTCCCAGCCTGGTGCAGGTCTACAATTTTCTTTGGTCTTGGCCATGGTTGAGTTTGGAGTCTGACTGTTTGAGGCTGTGTACAGGTGTATTTTATACAGATAACAAGGTCAAACAGGTGCCATTAATACAGGTAACGAGTGGAGGACAGAAGAGCTTCTTAAAGAGCCAGAAATCTTGCTTGTTTGTTTTTGACCAAATACTTATTTTCCACCATAATTTACAAATAAATTCTTTAAAAATCCTACAATGTGATTTCCTGGATTTTTTTTTTCTCATTTTGTCTCTCATAGTTGAAGTGTAGCTATGATGAAAATTACAGACCTCTCTCATCTTTCTAAGTAGGAGAACCTGCACAATCAGTGGCTGACTAAATACTTTTTGGCCCCACTGTATCTATTTATCTATAATCTGTCTTCTTGTCTATCAGTCTATCCATCTGTCTATCTAGCATCTATCTGTCTGTCTGTTTATTGGTCATCTGTCTGTCTGTCTGTCTATCTATCAATTATCTTGTCTATATATCTATTGTCTGTGTATTGATCATCTATCTGGCTGTCTCTCTGTCTATTTGTCTGTCTGACTATTTGTATGTCTAATATGTGTCTATCTGTCTATTGATCATCTGTGTCTGTCTATTGATCATCTGTCTGTCTATTGGTTATCTGTCTGTCTGTCTATTGATCATCTATCTGTCTGTCTGCCTATCTATCTGTCTATTGATCATCTGTCTGTCTGTCTATTGATCATCTGTCTGTCTATTGGTTATCTGTCTGTCTGTCTATTGATCATCTATCTGTCTGTCTGCCTATCTATCTGTCTATTGATCATCTATCTGTCTGTCTATTGATCATCTGTCTGTCTGTCTATTGATTATCTGTCTATCTGTCTATCTATCTGTGATTATAGATCTGGACTTACCTTGTGGGCGTGACCACCCGGAAGCAGAAGCGTCGCCCGGCGTCCTCGCAGCTCTGGACCGAACAGCGCTGCAGGTCTTCAGCCAGCACCATGAAGTCACGCTGGGGGAATAGAACATAAAACCTTCTTATTTATACAGTTGATGATATAAACGCCGGTGAAATCATCCCAGACGTAAACATGACGGGGGTGGTTTGGGACACAGCCCGGCACAGAAGTCGACTTCTGCTGTAATGCGCCCGAATGATGAGGGGCGTACGGCCGCGGTACATTATGGGTATTTCACAGAGTCCAGGAAAGAGCTGATTTGGATCATATAAAGTCATGTGACCTACCTTAAACCTCTTCTTGTAGAGAAGCTGATTGTTCTGTATGATGAACCACCGCCTGCAGAGATCAAACACATCGTGTATATATATATATATAATATTGAGTGTATATATATAATATTGAGTTTATAGATATAATGTGTGTCTATGTATATAATATTAAGTGTATAAATATAATAGTGTATATATATAATGTTGAGTGTATAGATATATAATTCCTAATATATACACTAAGCATCAGTGTACAGACCTGTTCCAGGTTTTAAACACACTCCTGGTCCTCTTAAACAGAAACCCCTCCATCAGGAGCGCTTCCTCGGCCTCCGCACCGCCCCCGTGACCCGGGTCGCCCCCGGAGGACGCCCGGGGAGGCGCCCCGCAACACAGCACACACAGAAACCTCTGTCTCAGAGAAGCAGCCATCGTAAATGAGGAGAAAATCAAAATGCTGCTCCTGAAGAGCACAGGTCCACATTGTGATGTCACAGCGTTCCGAGGGAGCAGAGTGAATTTACCTTTACCATATATGGGCATGACTGGATTCATGTGACTGCACATATACTGACTTGATTTCCACTGTGGGACGGCTTCTGGAGGGTCCTGGGTTTGATTACCGGGAGGAATTTGCATGTTCTCCCCATGTCCTGGGGGTAATGGGGTACCCTAGGTATAAGTGTGTTTGTTTAGGTGTGTCTGGCAACCTGTCCAGAGTGGTTTGTTAATTCCACACAGTGAATCACACCCCATACCATGACACACCCTGGTACTGGTACTGACACACCCCCATACCATGACACACCCTGGTACTGACACACCCCAAACCATGACACACCCTGGTACTGACACACCCCCATACCATGACACACCCTGGTACTGACACAACCCCATACCATGACACACCCTGGTACTGGTACTGACACACCCTGGTACTGGTACTGACACACCCCCATACCATGACACACCCTGGTACTGACACACCCCCATACCATGACACACCCTGGTACTGACACACCCTGGTACTGGTACTTACACACCCCCATACCATGACACACCCCCATACCATGATACACCCTGGTACTGGTACTGACACACCCCCATACCATGATACACCCTGGTACTGGTACTGACACACCCCCATACCATGACACACCCTGGTACTGACACACCCCCATACCATGACACACCCTGGTACTGGTACTGACACACCCCCATACCATGACACACCCTGGTACTGGTACTGACACACCCCCATACCATGACACACCCTGGTACTGACACACCCCCATACCATGATACACCCTGGTACTGGTACTGACACAGCCCCATACCATGACACACCCTGGTACTGACACACCCCCATACCATGATACAACCGGGTACTGACACACCCCCATACCATGATACACCCTGGTACTGACACACCCCCATACCATGACACCCCTGGTACTGGTACTGACACACCCCCATACCATGACACACCCGGGTACTGGTACTGACACACCCCCATACCATGACACACCCGGGTACTGACACACCCCCATACCATGACACCCCTGGGTACTGGTACTGACACAACCCATACCAAGACACACCCTGGTACTGACATACCCCATACCATGACACACCCGGGTACTGACACAACCCATACCATGACACACCCTGGTACTGGTACTGACACAACCCATACCATGACACACCCTGGAACTGACACACCCTCATACCATGACACACCCGGGTACTGACACACCCACATACCATGATACACCCTGGTACTGGTACTGACACAGCCCCATACCATGACACACCCTGGTACTGACACACCCCCATACCATGATACACCCGGGTACTGACACACCCCCATACCATGATACACCCTGGTACTGACACACCCCCATACCATGACACCCCTGGTACTGGTACTGACACACCCCCATACCATGACACACCCTGGTACTGGTACTGACACACCCCCATACCATGACACACCCGGGTACTGACACACCCCCATACCATGACACCCCTGGGTACTGGTACTGACACAACCCATACCAAGACACACCCGGGTACTGACACAACCCATACCATGACACACCCTGGTACTGACATACCCCATACCATGACACACCCGGGTACTGACACAACCCATACCATGACACACCCTGGTACTGGTACTGACACAACCCATACCATGACACACCCTGGAACTGACACACCCTCATACCATGACACACCCGGGTACTGACACACCCACATACCATGACACACCCTGGTACTGGTACTGACACAACCCATACCATGAAACACCCTGGTACTGGTACTGACACACCCCATAACATGACACACCCTGGTACTGGTACTGACACAACCCATACCATGACACACCCTGGTACTGGTACTGACACAACCCATACCATGACACACCCTGGTACTGGTACTGACACACCCCATAACATGACACACCCTGGTACTGGTAATGACACAACCCATACCATGACACACCCTGGTACTGACACACCCTCATACCATGACACACCCGGGTACTGACGCACCCCCATACCATGACACACCCTGGTACTGGTACTGACACACCCCCATACCATGACACACCCTGGTACTGACACAACCCATACCATGACACACCCTGGTACTGGTACACCCCCATACCATGACACATCCTGGTACTGACACTCCCCATACCATGACACACCCTGGTACTGACACACCCCCATACCATGACACACCCTGGTACTGACACACCCCCATACCATGATACACCCTGGTACTGGTACTGACACACCCCCATACCATGATACACCCGGGTACTGACACACCCCCATACCATGACACACCCTGGTACTGACACACCCCCATACCATGATACACCCTAGTAGTGGTACTGACACACCCCATACCATGACACACCCGGGTACTGACACACCCCCATACCATGACACACCCGGGTACTGGTACTGACACACCCCCATACCATGATACACC
Organism: Trichomycterus rosablanca; assembly: GCF_030014385.1. Classification (NCBI taxonomy): domain Eukaryota; kingdom Metazoa; phylum Chordata; class Actinopteri; order Siluriformes; family Trichomycteridae; genus Trichomycterus; species Trichomycterus rosablanca. Next base: position 22,513,446 of record NC_086001.1, on the reverse strand, counting down.
CTGGTACTGGTACTGACACACCCCCATACCATGATACACCCGGGTACTGACACACCCCCATACCATGACACACCCTGGTACTGACACACCCCCATACCATGATACACCCTAGTAGTGGTACTGACACACCCCATACCATGACACACCCGGGTACTGACACACCCCCATACCATGACACACCCTGGTACTGACACAACCCATACCATGACACACCCGGGTACTGACACAACCCATACCATGACACACCCGGGTACTGACATACCCCATACCATGACACACCCTGGTACTGGTACTGACACAACCCATACCATGACACACCCTGGTACTGACACAACCCATACCATGACACACCTGGGTACTGACACAACCCATACCATGACACACCCTGGTACTGGTACTTACACACCCTTATACCATGACACACCCGGGTACTGACACACCCCCATACCATGACACACCCTGGTACTGGTACTGACACAACCCATACCATGACACACCCTGGTACTGACACACCCCCATACCATGACACACCCTGGTACTGACACACCCTCATACCATGACACACCCGGGTACTGACACACCCCCATACCATGAAACACCCTGGTACTGGTACTGACACAACCCATACCATGACACACCCTGGTACTGGTACTGACACACCCCATAACATGACACACTCCATACCATGACACACCCTGGTACTGACACAACCCATACCATGACACACCCTGGTACTGACACACCCCCATACCATGATACACCCGGGTACTGACACACCCCCATACCATGATACACCCTGGTACTGACACACCCCCATACCATGACACCCCTGGTACTGGTACTGACACACCCCCATACCATGACACACCCTGGTACTGGTACTGACACACCCCCATACCATGACACACCCGGGTACTGACACACCCCGATACCATGACACCCCTGGGTACTGGTACTGACACAACCCATACCAAGACACACCCGGGTACTGACACAACCCATACCATGACACACCCTGGTACTGACATACCCCATACCATGACACACCCGGGTACTGACACAACCCATACCATGACACACCCTGGTACTGGTACTGACACAACCCATACCATGACACACCCTGGAACTGACACACCCTCATACCATGACACACCCGGGTACTGACACACCCACATACCATGACACACCCTGGTACTGGTACTGACACAACCCATACCATGACACACCCTGGTACTGGTACTGACACACCCCATAACATGACACACCCTGGTACTGGTACTGACACACCCCATAACATGACACACCCTGGTACTGGTAATGACACAACCCATACCATGACACACCCTGGTACTGACACACCCTCATACCATGACACACCCGGGTACTGACACACCCCCATACCATGACACACCCTGGTACTGGTACTGACACACCCCCATACCATGACACACCCTGGTACTGACACAACCCATACCATGACACACCCTGGTACTGGTACACCCCCATACCATGACACATCCTGGTACTGACACTCCCCATACCATGACACACCCTGGTGCTGACACACCCCCATACCATGACACACCCTGGTACTGACACACCCCCATACCATGATACACCCTAGTAGTGGTACTGACACACCCCATACCATGACACACCCGGGTACTGACACACCCCCATACCATGACACACCCGGGTACTGGTACTGACACACCCCCATACCATGATACACCCTGGTACTGGTACTGACACACCCCCATACCATGATACACCCGGGTACTGACACACCCCCATACCATGATACACCCTAGTAGTGGTACTGACACACCCCATACCATGACACACCCGGGTACTGACACACCCCCATACCATGACACACCCTGGTACTGACACAACCCATACCATGACACACCCGGGTACTGACACAACCCATACCATGACACACCCGGGTACTGACATACCCCATACCATGACACACCCTGGTACTGGTACTGACACAACCCATACCATGACACACCCTGGTACTGACACAACCCATACCATGACACACCTGGGTACTGACACAACCCATACCATGACACACCCTGGTACTAGTACTTACACACCCTTATACCATGACACACCCGGGTACTGACACACCCCCATACCATGACACACCCTGGTACTGGTACTGACACAACCCATACCATGACACACCCTGGTACTGACACACCCCCATACCATGACACACCCTGGTACTGACACACCCTCATACCATGACACACCCGGGTACTGACACACCCCCATACCATGAAACACCCTGGTACTGGTACTGACACAACCCATACCATGACACACCCTGGTACTGGTACTGACACACCCCATAACATGACACACCCCATACCATGACACACCCTGGTACTGACACAACCCATACCATGACACACCCTGGTACTGACACACCCCCATACCATGACACACCCTGGTACTGGTACTGACACACCCCATAACATGACACACCCTGGTACTGGTACTGACACAACCCATACCATGACACACCCTGGTACTGGTACTGACACACCCTGGTACTGGTACTGACACAACCCATACCATGACACACCCTGGTACTGACACACCCTCATACCATGACACACCCAGGTACTGACACACCCCCATACCATGACACACCCTGGTACTGACACACCCCATACCATGACACACCCTGGTACTGGTACTGACACACCCTGGTACTGGTATTGACACAACCCATACCATGACACACCCTGGTACTGACATACCCCCATACCATGACAGACCCTGGTACTGGTACTGACACCCCCCCATACCATGACAGACCCTGGTACTGGTACACCCCCATACCATGACACACCCTGTGTGTGTATTATGTGTGTATTACATGTGTGTATTACGTGTCTGTGTTACGTGTGTATAAGGTGTGTGTATTACATGTGAGTATAATGTGTACTTGTTTATATATCCTGGTGGGGACTGCCACCTAATTGCACACCAAACCAGCAAACCTGAATCAAAGTCCCCACAGGCACAATCATTTCAACCAATAGAAAGCCTTAATTTAAGTCATCTGACAAAGTTTCATTGAAATGGCCTCAGGTCCCCCCACAGGGTAGGTCAACCGGAGAAAAAGTGTGTGTGTGTGTGTATAAAGTGTGTGTGGAAGTTTTTAAATGCCACACAACATATTATTAAGATTAACACTAATTAACACTATTATATTGTTGTCGTTTCTTGTGTGTACAACTTCCACACACACTTCCAACTTTAATTAATTAATTAATTATAAATTAAATACTGCAAAATAATGACAAATACTGTAAACAGAAAGCAAAATAAATGTAAAAACAAACGGTACTAACACAGTGACCTCTGTGTGATCTTTTTAGCTAGTCGTTTTTCTGAGAAGCTTCTTAAGAGACTTTGAAGTGTGTGTGTGGGAACTCAGTAAAAAAGCATTTGTATGGCTGGGCACCGATGCATTGTAAAAAAAAAAAAAAAGCCTCAGTCGGTGTTCCGGTTCATCTCAGAGCTGTTGAGTGGAGCTAAGGTCAGGGCTCTGTGCAGGACACTGGAGTTTCTTTAAACCACATCCAATTTGGTGGTACTACAACAGTAACTTCAAAGCGACTTACAGTATTGTGACACTATGTTGTCTGAGCAATTGAGGGTCAAGGGCCTTGCTCAAGGGCCCAACATTGGCCACCTGGCAGTGGTGGGGTTTGAACAAGCGACCGTTTAATTACTAGTCCAGTACCTTAACCGCTGGGCTACAACTAGGCTAGGCTACAACTGCCCCTTTAATAGTGATAAAGGACACACATCATTTACAGCTTTTGCTGTCTACTCTGAACCAGCACAGATTCCCAAGATGCAATGCAAGCCACCACAGTGGGTTAAAGTAAGACAGTAAAGGTAGCTCAGATCACCGGTGCCATGGAGGGACCTGAACCTATAGAATAGTCTAACGTGGGTGGCCCTTACCAAAAATCTTTGAAGCTGAATTTCAGGAAGCACCCGTGGCCAGCTAACCTGCGACACCAACCCCACCACAGAAAATGATGGTGAGGTGAGAAACTGGGGCTACATGTCACAGAAATTCCCAACTGCAGTTAAGGAAAGCCTGGTGCTGGAGAACTTAATACAACTTTCCACTTTAAACAACTGTGACCTGCCTGCCACAGCAATTTCACCTGGGTAACTCCAGCATGTTCCAGCACCGCACTGCACTGAAGAATTAGACACCATCTTTACTGATTATGCCACCAAATCAGAAAAAGCTGCAGTAAAAGTGAAGCTGAGAAAATGAGGCCATCTGAGCATGGGTGTTATTCCACCATTGTAAAAAACCAGGCAAGCTTAAAGTGCTATGTCGGTTCAAAGGTACATCTGCGGAGGCGCTGGTAGACACGAACACGATGATAAGCCTGATCTGCTCAGGAGAACACCAGCACAGCGGTGAAGAGCATGTAGAGACTGATGAAAGTGTTAGGTTTTTCGGAACATAAAAACGTACATTTAATATGGGAAGTTTTACGGCATTTTCCAAGCTTTACGACATCCAGGCCACGTGGTCTTTTGTCCAACATGTCGCCGGCTAGGCTCTCTCCCTGACTCCTACAGAGGGGGGGAGGCAGAGCCCGGGGCTTGTTAGCACACTTCATTGGCTCCACCAGCAGTAAAGGAGGAGGAGCCTAGACTAGTTTAAAAAAGGACGGCGGGCTCAGAGGAGCCCTCTTTCTTACGTGGTTTTTCTAGACTGCAGGAGGAAGGTGCGCCGGTCGGCTTAGCTCTGATATATATTCACAGATTATTTTTTATTATTTTTACACTTAATAAAGTGTTTTAAAGAGTACTTTCTGGACTTCTCGACTGCTTTCTTCAGGACCTTTTTGAACCAAAAGATTCATCCTAACAAATGGTAGCCAGAGGATGGTTCAAGAGACCTGAGATAGCATCGAATCGATTCAGCTGACTGAGGTAAGACCAGGAATTCTGAAAAAATCTTTTGTACTCAGTACAAGGGCGCGCCTGCTTAAGGTAAACAGACGTTCTCTGTATATATATTAGCTGCATTTATTATTTAGCGTACTGAGTGTGAAAGTGAATCTCAGAATCCGTAAGTGTCTGATTAAATTACTAAAGTATCATTAGATAGTTTAAAACTGTGAATATATGTTGGAGCTAAAAAATGTATGTTTCCTGATTGCTGAGTTCGAACCAGACCGGTTAAAATAAATGGTAAAGGCGCCATGTGTTCGGCAGCGGCTGGGCCCGGGACACAATTGAAGGGAAAGGACGCTTGTCTGTTTTGGTAACGAAGCGAACCTAGTTCGAGTGTAATAAATTCGGGTAATTTGATTATTAATCTCAAAGGAGTCTGGCTGTTATGGAAACGAGACTCGGCTAGTTCGTCTGTTTCGGTAACGGAATTAGCCTAATTCGGTCGTTCTAAAATTCTAACTAGCCTGTCTGTTTCGGGAACGGGGCTGGAATAATTTGATTATTCTAAAGTCTAAATTCGGTTCGAAAAACAGTACATCAGGAGTTTTGTTTGTCAGTAAGTCTCTGTGTATGTTTGTCTGTGAAACCGTGTGCTGGATGCGCAACGTGGTTTCTTTTGTTTGTCGGCGCCATTTTGTTTCTTGAGAACGCAGTGTGGCTTTCTGTCTGTCCGCCATTTTGGCTCTGTCTGTCCGCCATTTTGGCTCTGGGTTGCGCAGCGTGGTTTCTTTTGTTCGGCGGCCATTTTGGACCAAAGAGCGCAGCGGTGTTTTCTGTCTATCCGCCATTTTGTTTCTTGAGAACGCAGCGTGGCTTTCTGTCTGTCCGCCATTTTGGCTCTGTCTGTCCGCCATTTTGGCTCTGGGTTGCGCAGCGTGGTTTCTTTTGTTCGGCGGCCATTTTGGACCAAAGAGCGCAGCGGTGTTTTCTGTCTATCCGCCATTTTTTTCTTGAGAACGCAGCGTGGTTTTCTGTCTGTCCACCATTTTGGCTCTGGGAGAGCTGAGCGTGGTTCTCTGTCTGTCCACCATTTTGGCTCTGGGAGAGCTGAGCGTGGTTCTCTGTCTGTCCACCATTTTGGCTCTGGGAGAGCTGAGCGTGGTTTTCTGTCTGTCCACCATTTTGGCTCTGGGAGAGCTGAGCGTGGTTTTCTGTCTATCCGCCATTTTGGCTCTATGTGAGCAGCTTGCCGTATCTCTTGTCCATCGGCTATCTTTGTCTTTGTACGCCTGGATTGGGTAAGTGCTGCAGTTAATTTTATAATTTAATCTGATTTTATAATCTTAAAATAACTGAGTTAAGATGAAGTATTTATGGTACCTTATTAAGTGTGTTTTAAGGTAGATAGCGTTCTTAAACTTTAAGGTTCTTAAACCAGGAAAGGGGGTACTTAGAGTGGAATTCATCCATGTGTGACATAGGACATTTTCACACATAATTAAGGAAAATCTCCTTAATCAGAGTTGTTATAGTGAATAAGATTAAAATTATGTGAGTAACACAGCGCTTGTTAGTCGTGATAGGAGATTTGCTTGGTGTATTGGTGCATGTATTATTGAGAGATTGCTATATTGTTTCTTTGTTTAATGTATGGGGTAGTGCTGGACAATAATTCGACATCAATATGTCGCAAGTGGGGAATGTTTCAATAGCGGGGATATGATTTTAAACAAATTCGATCAATACACATACATACACGAAGCCAGTGCTTAGTGTTACCGCTCTGATCACACTGGTTACTGTAACACAGTAGTTTTTAAAGCACATTTCACAGACTGTAATTTTGCTTTTGCTTAAGTATGTTTTGTATTAGTAATTGTTACATTTTGAATAGCATCTGTTACCGAGCAAAATAAAAAAAAAAAAAAAAAAACGCTAAAGAAATCGCGAATTCAGTGAGTTGCGACAGGGAGTCGAGTCTTTTGTCTCGGTTCCTTTTGAAGAGCCGCGTATTTACATGGCGACTCCCGGAAGAGTCGGTTCCTTTGTTTCGGTTAGAAGAGCCGATTCATGGATTCGATTCATTTTGCGACACATCGCTAGTGATTGTAATATTTTATTTTCAAGATTTGATTGTAAAATTTGAAAAAAGGGGGGAGTATTATGGCAGGAATAAGAATTTATGTTTAATATGCCGCTTTGTGTATTAAATCCTGTGATACATTGTGCTGGGGCAGCTGGACTGGCAGACCTACGGATATGCATGCAGATTCAGGGACGCCTGGTGAAGGTAATCTTCAGCCTTACCTCACATATGAGGACATTAAATTTTGGTTTTGTTATGCCTTATTCCTTGACCTGCTAAACTTCGATCGATTGTCCCCATTAGTGGACACTTTTGTCTGCCAGCTAGTGGTAGCAAAAGTACTAGAACACTAATAAAGTTTGTTTGCTTCTTTATTGGGATTTTGACGTTATGTTTTGCACTTTGGTCACATTTATGACAGGAGCGGTGGTTGCTCATTGCACGGGATTCAGGTTATATCGGGCACAGACATGGACAGTTCAGTGTCTCTGGTTCGCCTCGCTGGCATGTCTTTGGACTGTGGGAGGAAACCGGAGCACCCGGGGAAAACCCACACGACAACATGCGGGCTCCGCGGAGGGGGGACCTTCTTGCTGTGACAGTGTGCGACGGTGCTACCCACTGAGCCACCGTGTCGCCCAACTAATAAGGTTAAAAACAAAAGGAATAGGAAAAATGCATTGAAAAAATCAAAGCTCGGGTCTCAGGAGATTAAATATAATTGCTGACACGGACTCCGGTAAGATTCAATTTAATTGGTAATATTTTTTGGAAATTGTTAATTGGCAATTGTTAATATTTGATGCTTGTGTTGTATCCGATGAATCTTTTCTAGCTAATTGATCAGGTCAACTCACTCATTTTATATTATATAGTTTATTGAAGAAGTTAGATTGGTTCAATGTGGTGCAGTAAACCTTGTGGCAATACTATGCATGAGTGGCAGACGAGTGCAATTTAAAGATTGAGGGAATAGTGAGAAGAAAATAACTTGTTAGGAGAGAAGTACATGAAGGGGGGTGACTGGAGACCCAGGTCATAGGTTTCACAGACACGCAGCAACCCAGCGGGGGGTTGAGGCCATAAACTGCAGGCCCTGCATGAGTAAAGAGAAGTCTGATATTTAATCTACTGTGTACTGGCTGAGGATGGTGGACACTTATGCAGTACCAAAGATGATGTAAAAATTATGAATACCAGATCTTGCAGATGTGTGTCATGGCTGTTGTTGCATTCTGATGTTTGAGTAAAGCAGTATTCAAGAGGCATATGGGGTGCTGAGGTACAGAATGCCAAAGTAATGACATCATCAGACAAGAGGAAGGGAAAGCTGATGTGAGACTGGATGGAGACGTTATGCAGTGAAATCTCAAGACCGTGTGGGACAGTAGTGTGTTTTAATAGACATCCACCTGAAGATCTGGGTTCCATAATAAAAAGTGAGGGGTTCGGTAACATCTTATAGAGGTTTTGGATGTATTTTACAGTAAGGTATTAGAATAACAATAATTCGTGTAGAAAAAGTTTTGGTTACAAGAGTAAATTAGAAAGAGCTACAAGTGCTTGTGTTTTAGTGAGAGTAGGGATGCAGGTACCATAGTGATGTGGGGTTAATGACATTTGTAGGGAGATGTAACAATAATACAATAGAGATAGTATAGGTTGGTAGTACTTTGCAGTGAGTTAACTAAATGGAACTGTTTAAGTAGAGTTTAATGTGATTCAAGAAAGCCAAAGTGGATCAAAGCGCTGGTGATGATGAGCATGAGGGATTGGCTGACTAGGAGCAGGAGATGGTCATGTGAGAGTCTGTTGGATTGTGGGAAATGGAGTCTGTATTGTTAGAAGCAGGAGGTGTGTTAGTACCAGTGACCAAAAGTTGGGGTAAAAATCTGAATGAATAAATAATATAAGTCAGGGGTTTGTAGGACTGATGGAAGTTGATATAGCAGAGCTGTTGTTATTTTAAGTATGACAGAGTAAATAATAAATAGTGGATTGGTGATTTTGTATTGGAAAAAATGTGATTTAGAAAATTTGAAGGCTCTCTAGCATGCGGCGATGATGAAGTAGAATAAGTGTAGAAAATGTTAGATGTAATGTGTGTGCACCTTCTGCTCTGATCAGTTTGAACTATTTGAAGTGGAATTTTATATAGCAGGAAGGGTTAATGCAGTATGAGAGACAAGTAATGAAGTAACGGTTTGTTTCCAGGGGATCACTGTCGATTGCCCTGAAGTATATGTTTGTTTCCATAGGACCATTGTCGGTCGCGGTGAAGTAATTGTTTGTTTCCAGGGGATCACTGTCGATTGCCCTGAAGTATATGTTTGTTTCCATAGGGCCATTGTCGGTCGCGGTGAAGTAATTGTTTGTTTCCAGGGGATCACTGTCGATTGCCTTGAAGTATATGTTTGTTTCCATAGGGCCATTGTCGGTCGCGGTGAAGTAATTGTTTGTTTCCAGGGGATCACTGTCGATTGCCTTGAAGTATATGTTTGTTTCCATAGGACCATTGTCGGTCGCGGTGAAGTAATTGTTTGTTTCCAGGGGATCACTGTCGATTGCCTTGAAGTATATGTTTGTTTCCAGGGGATCACTGTCGATTGCCCTGAAGTATATGTTTGTTTCCATAGGGCCATTGTCGGTCGCGGTGAAGTAATTGTTTGTTTCCAGGGGATCACTGTCGATTGCCTTGAAGTATATGTTTGTTTCCATAGGACCATTGTCGGTCGCGGTGAAGTAATTGTTTGTTTCCAGGGGATCACTGTCGATTGCCTTGAAGTATATGTTTGTTTCCATAGGGCCATTGTCGGTCGCGGTGAAGTAATTGTTTGTTTCCAGTAGACACTGTTGTTGTACTGAGGTTTACGTTCTTTTGTCTGAGTTGTGTTTGGACAACCGAGTGAGTTGTGCCAGTGAATGTTAAAAGAATACTCGTATTCTTCGACTAGGCAGGAATCTTCTGTTCTAGGGTGTGTCTCGTTAAAACCTATCAGTTTATCTTTTTCTTAATACGTGTTACAGATTTTGCTCGAAAGGTTGTTTAAAGCGGTCTAAAATGTCTAATTTAACACATAGAGAATTTATCCATGTCTCACCCACTAACTCAGGAACCAACCCCAACCAACATCAAAGCTTATAAAGACAATTACACCTGTTTCAGGAGCAACAAACCAGAACCGATAAACGGGGGACATTTTTCAGAAGGGATGTGTGTATGAATGGGTGTCTGTCCCTAAAACACTGAATGAACTGCCAAAGGCAGCTCATTTGCGGCCCTGACGCTAACCTTCCTTACTCGCCGGCGCCACATTGGTGTCAGAAGTGGGATCGTGGTGTTTGGGTGGCTCTGATGGTTTGGTGAGCCAATATGCCCGGTCTGTCGGAGTGCGCTAGCCCAGGTGGCTGTAGGGGCAGGGTGCCCGGTCCAGCAGTGGGTGGAAGAGCGACTCGGCAGTGTAATGGGGTGCGGTCCGGACATGGAGCCACCCAGTGGACGCTGGTGAGTGGGTCACCGGGACGGTTGACCATTAGGGAGGGGGCAGTGTAGCGTCGCCACTGGGTCTGGCACGGGCTTTACCCAGAAAGCCTTGCGGCAGTGGTGTCTAAGCTCACCGTGGCTGTGTATCCCGATGTTGGGAGTGGGGTGGCTGCGGTGAGGGCTGGGTAAGTAGCTTATATGTTTGTCTGTTGTATGATTGTATGTGTGTATGAATGGGTTAAGTGGCTAGAAGGGATGTTTGGGCCATGGAAGGAAGTTATTGCAAGTTTGGTGATGTCAGCATGCGTGGGAACGGCAATTTTAGTGGTATGTGGTTGTTGTGTCCCGTGTATCAGGGTGTTAATGGGAAGATTTGTAATAGATATAGTGAGTAGAGGAAGCAGAGGGGGGCAGGATCCACCAGTTATCCAGATGGTGTTGGCTGATTTGTCGAGATATCAGGTAGATGATGATGAGGAGGATACCCTTGAAGGTGGGCCGGAAGACCCACTTCGAGCGGCATAAGTGCTACTAACTCTGCTTAATTAAAGGTAAAACCGACCAGACAAGATGAGGAGAGAGGACCAGCACTACGGATCATACACCGAGAGGAAGGAAGGACTGGCAGAGGCAGACTTCGTGGGAATTGGAAGACCCACTCCGAGAGACAGAAGTGACACCAACTGAACCAGCCAACAGGGAACTAAACACAGCAGAAAGCCCGACAAAACCGACTATGTGGAAGAAGAGTCCAGCGGAATCAACGGAGCGGAACAAGACAAGGGGGGAGAATTTAGTTAGACTAGGAGACAAAAACATAAACATATAGTTCGCAGACACATAGACCATCTTTGAAAACACTAGTTAAGTGCAACACACATAGTTTAGCTACAAAACGCAAGGGGTTAGTTCAGGATTGTTTACAATGTATATATGTTTGGTACTCTGCTATTTTCAGGAAATGTTTGTGCTGCTGTGGAAACAGGTAAGACCGACAGGGGAGAATCCATAAGACATTAGGAGTCATGCAGAGACACAGGAGCTATGGGCCCCTTCTGAATATCTGCAGCTCTGTCTGGTGGAGGACAACCTGAACGGACTTCCTGTAGAAGCCACGCACCCATTGTTTTTATTTTATTTTTCTTCTCTTTTTGATTTCCTATTTTTTAAATTACTTTATTTTGATTTCCTGTTTTTATTATTTTTTGTTTGTTTGTTTGTTTCAGGGTTAGGAGCTGTTGCGATAGGTACGGTTCCTTTAGTTTAATTGGTAGCCTTTTTATTTTTAGAAACGTTTTATTGTATAAAATTCAGCCCAGTGGCCATGTAGTCAGAAGGGGTTAAATTGGGGGTTGCTGACGGCTATCCTTATCTCCTGGGATCTAGAAACACCTAACCTATAGTTAAAAGTTATTGTGAAAGCATTAAGATGCTTTCAAGGGGGGATAGTTAGGTTTTTAACATAACATCATTATTAAACATAAATTACATCCAGGCCACATGGTCTAGTGTTCAAAATGACGCATGATCCCCCCCCCCTGACTCATACCGAAGGGGGGAGGCGGAGCCCGGGGCTTTTTAGCACATTTCATTGGCTCCAACAGCAGCGGCGGAGGAGGAGCCTAGACTAGTTTAAAAAAGGATGGCGGGCTCAGGTCTGTCTCTTTCTTACGTGGTGTGTCTAGACTGCAGGAGTAAGGAGCGCCGGCCGGCTTAGCTCTGATATATATTCACAGATTATTTTTACACTTAATAAAGTGTTTTAAAGAGTACTTTCTGGACTTCCTTCGACTGCTTTCTTCAGGACCTTTTGAACAAAAGATTTATCCTAACAAAAGGCAGTCGAGTTTTGTAAAATGTTTTTCTTAATAACCGTGTGTAGTAAAGGATGATTGGATCTCCTAGTAACCACTGGAACTCCTCATTGCTTCAGTATTTATATATTAAGTAAAACTGTTGGTGCTGTAAGAAAGAGGAAACAAACAAAAACTATCAACCATGATCATAAAACACAGTAACTGTATCATCACGAAAATATCTCTTAACAACTTAATAATATGAGACGGAGGCAGAGCGGTGAAAGAACACAACTCGCTTCTTTACTTCACATTCATGGACTACAATACAGGTTAACACTGACACAGTATGGTGCGCCGTAAAGGTCAAAACACGTTTCGTATAACACATAACAAACAGTTTTAGTGCGCATCTAAACCCTGTTTTACGGTACTGATCACATCATCTACACTAAGTTTTTGTGAGCATCTACACCCTGTTTTACGATACAGGTCACATTGTCTACAGTTTAAGTTTTATTGAGCATCTAAACCCTGTTTTACGGTATTGATCACATTGTCTACACTAAAAGTTTGAATACGCATCTAAGCTATGTTTTACTTTACCAATCACTTTCTCTACACTTTAAGTTTGAGTTCACATCTAAACCCTGTTTTACAGCACCGGTAACCTTGTCAAACCAAAGTTTTAGTGCGCATCTAAACTTTTTTACGGTACTGGTCACATTGTCAAACCAAAGTTTTATTCCACATCTAAACCTTGTTTTACGGTACTGATAACATTGTCTACACTTTAAGTGTTAGTGCGCATCTGAACCCTGTTTTACGGTACCGATCAATTGTTATGATATAATGCTTATCAATAAAAAAAATTAAATTATGATGAATGATTAAATCTAAATTATTTTTAGAAAGCCAGCCAATGCCTGTATAGAGTTGCTAACAGCTAACCATCTTTCAGACAGTTATTTAAAATGAAAAGTCGGTTCACATTGTCTGGTAAAAATGAGGATCTATTCCTGTTCATAACACTGCCACTGAGAACAGGTGCTCAGGGTACTAATATGAACCATTTCTAGATGTAACACATATAACGTCATGTAGACCCACATCATTAATTTGTTAGAAGTTCCATCTAGGCTGGTTAATTTATTATGCCTACACTGGGAGGTTTTGGCGACACCTGGTGGAGCCAAAGGGAACATCAGCCCTAATTTTCCCAGCCAATAGATCTCTTTCAGTGCTGATTGAGCACACCTGTTCTCAATCAGCTCCTCATTCCCCAGCCTTCATAAGCCTCTGGCTTTCCACAACTCTTCACCAGATTGTCTGATGATACCAGTTCACTATACTGCTCAGATCTCTTGGTTTTGTGAACTTCTACAGCTTTTTACTTCCCCTGGATTTCCTGTGTCCCTTGTTCCTGACTCCAGTGCTCCTGCCAGTTTCTCCTGCCTTCTACCTGGTTTCATCTGCCTCCAACTCTGCCGCTGGTTCCTTCTGCCTGCTGTCTAGTTCCATTCGCCTCCAGCGCTACTGCTGCCTGCTTCCACCATCTTCCTGGTTCCTCCTGCCTCCAGCACTCCCGCTGGTTACCCCTGCCATCTCCCTGGTTCCTGCTCCACTCCTCCCTAGCATCTCCTGCTACCCACTCTGCTGTCTGGTCCCCCCTACTGCTGCTCTCTAGCGCCTCTCACCTTTGATTTTCAACATTTTTCAATAAACTAGTTAACTCCATTTCTGTGTCTGTGGTTGGTGTTCGCCTTGTGGTTCCTAACAAACCTTTCCTGGCCTAGTGCCGACCTTAACAGTACAATCTGGGCACCATGGAACCCGCGAACCCACCCACAGAAGATCAGAGGTCCCTGGAGTCTCTCCTGTGCCACCAAGCCACCCAACTGGACCAGCATGACCAACTGCTGAAGTCCCTTATAGAGAGTAATCGCCAACTTATTCAACAGTTGGGGAACGTCTCAAGACAGGTTGCAGCCCTAACCTCTGCCCAACCCATTTTCTCCCCGGGCCCCAGCATCGCTGCCCATGTTCCTGGTGTAGCTCACCCCGACTCCGAATTGGGCCCTCTGGCACCGTTTGCCCCAGCTCAGTCCCTGGCAGAAGGACTCACCACCCATCCCGAACCTTATTATGGTGAGTTAGAGAAATGCAGGGGGTTCTTACACCAATGCGGTCTGGTTTTCAGTCAGCGACCTGTCACGTTCGCCTCTGATGCCAGCAAAATTACCTACATTATAGGGCTCCTTGGGGGGAGAGCCCTGACTTGGGCAGAGGCCGCTCAGTCGAGTGTGGGCCCACAAGTAGGCCCATACCAGGACTTCCTCTGTCGGTTTTGGGCGGTATTCAACCACCCGAATCATGCAGGGGATGCTGCCAGTCGACTATTAGGGCTATGCCAGGGCTCCCGGTCAGTCGCTGACTATGCCATGGAGTTCTGGACTTTAGCCGCAGATGCCGGCTGGATTGACGCCGCCCTCCGTGGGGTGTTCCGCCGGGGATTAGAGGAGCGTCTTAAGGATGAATTGGCAGCTCGTGATGAGCCTTCTAGTCTCCAGGGGCTAATAGATCTGGCTATTCGGTTGGACGGACGTCTCCGGGAGCGCCGCCTGGAGAGGTTGTCGCGTCCCGTTCCGACCCCGAGACCAGTTTCTACCAGGTCCACTCCACCTGAAACCCCTGGCAGTTCACCACCAATACTCCCTAGTGCCGATGGCACCGAGCCAATGCAGCTTGGTCGGGCCCGACTCACCCCAGAGAAGCGTTTGACAAGACTCCGCTCAGGTGAATGCCTCTATTGTGGCCGTACGGTACACCTCCTCGTTTCATGTCCGGTACGCCCAAAAGAGGGAGCTCGTCAGTAGGAGTGGGGACTCTGACGAGTTCTGACCTGGCTTCCCCACCTTTACGGCCAAGCTTTCTGGTCCCTGCCACTCTTTGCCTTCCTGATAACCCCTTATCCCTCTCTGCTCTTATCGACTCGGAGTCAGAAGACAACCTTCCCGATGAGAGTCTTGCCGCCAAGACAGGCTGTACCTTGGAGAGCTCTGGACACTCCTATCACTGCCTATGCCCTGGATGGGCGAATGCTTGCCCGTATTACCCACCATACTGCTCCCATGACCCTAATACTTTCCGGGAACCATCGTGAAACCCTCAGCTTCTCGGTCGTTAAGACCCCCAAATCCCCTTTGGTCCTAGGTTACCCGTGGCTCTCCACCCACAACCCGCACCTAGACTGGCAGCAGGGGAATATCACAGCTTGGAGCGATTTCTGCCACTCCCATTGTCTTCAGTCTGCGATCCACCCCTCTGGCCCGTGTACTAACACTCCTCTGTCAAGTGACACAGTAGACCTCTCCAAGGTGCCCCCCGAGTATCACAACCTCCTGGAGGTTTTCAGCAAGGACCGCGCACAAACCTTGCCCCCCCATCGACCGTACGACTGTGCAATCGATCTTCTCCCAGGGGCTCCTCTTCCTACCAGCCGTCTTTACCACCTGTCTCGTCCCGAAAGGAAAGCGATGGAGGACTACATTTCGAAGTGCCTGGCGGCAGGGCTCATTCGCCCCTCGGTGCAGGGTTCTTCTTTGTAGAGAAGAAAGATAAGACTTTGAGGCCCTGCATCGACTATAGGGGCCTAAACCTAATAACCATTCGGAACAAGTATCCCCTTCCACTGACCTCCTCAGTCTTTGAGTCCTTACAGGGAGCCACCATCTTCAGCAAACTTGACCTCTGTAATGCCTACCACCTAGTTCGAATTCGTGAGGGGGATGAGTGGAAGACCGCCTTTAACAACCCGCTGGGCCACTTTGAATATTTAGTCATGCCCTTCGGCCTTACCAATGCCCCTGCAGTCTTCCAGGCCCTTGTTAAAGACGTACTACGTGATTTCTTGTACCGGTTCGTCTTTGTCTACCTAGACGATATTCTGATCTTTTCCCGGTCCCAAGAGGAGCATGTTGCTCATGTTCATCAGGTTCTAGCCTGCTTGTTGGAGAATCGGCTTTTCCTTAAGGCTGAAAAGTGTGAGTTCCATGTCAACACTATCTGAACATTTTTCAATAAACTAGTTAACTCCATTTCTGTGTCTGTGGTTGGTGTTCGCCTTGTGGTTCCTAACAAACCTTTACTGGCCTAGTGCCGACCTTAACATAATTATGTTAAAGCGTCCACAGTCCATTGTGATTCATATAACACCAGTGTTTGTAATGTTCCCACGACGTGTTCAGTTCATGGACTTTCCATCCAAGTTCCTCTGAAATAAAGTTAGACTGAGTCTGAGCTCGTTTAGGCTGTAACGCGTATCAGACGCCTGACAAGACAAATGCAGCTCTGACCAAAGATGATATTAAAGAGTCACTTAATAACTGTCATTTGGTCTAATGATGATTTCTCAGGCTTTTTGAAAACAAAAATGATTATCTTCCACACCAAACTGGCTCATGTCTTTATGGACCTTGCTTTGTGCACTGGTGCACATTCACAAACTGTTCCCACAAAGTTGGGAGCAAGAAATTATCCAAAATCACTTGGTATGCTGAAGCATTACGAGTTCCTTTCACTGGAACTAAGGGGCCGAGCCCAACTCCTGAAATACACCCCAACACCATAATCCCCCCTCCACCAAACTTTACACTCAGCACAATGCAGTCAGACAGGTACTGTTCTCCTGGCAACCGCCAAACCCAGACTCGTCCATCGGATTGCCAGATGGAGAAATTCGTCACTCCAGAGAACACGTCTCCACTGCTCTAGAGTCCAGTGGCGGCATGCTTTAGTCCATGCGCTTGGTGATGTAAGGCTTGGATGCAGCTGCTTGGCCATGGAAACCCATTCCATGAAGCTCTACACACTGTTATTGAGCTAATCTGAAGGCCACATGAAGTTTGGAGGTCTGTAGTGATCGACTCTGCAGAACGTTGGTGACCTCTGTGCACTATGTTCCTCAGCATCCGCTGACCCGCTCTGTCATTTTATGTGGTACCACTTTGTTCCCAAACGCTTCCACTTTGTTATAATACCACTGACAGTCGACTGTATACATTTACATTTTCATTTACATTTTCAGCATTTAGCAGACGCTTTTTATCCAAAGCGACTTACACAATGAGCAGAACACAATGAGCAATTGAGGGTTAAGGGCCTTGCTCAGGGACCCAACAGTGGCAACTTGGTGGTGGCGGGGCTTGAACCGGCAACCTTCTGTTTACTAGTCCAGTACCTTAACCACTGAGCTATCACTGGCCCATGTATAATATTTAGTAGTGAGGAAATTTCACGACTAGATTTGTTGCACAGGTGGCATCACAGTACCACGCTGGAATTCACTGAGCTCCTGAGAGCGACAAGGCGAGGTGCTTGGTTTTATACACCTGTGGCCATGGAAGTGATTGGAACACCTGAATTCAATGATTTGGATGGGTGAATACTTTTGGCAATATAGTGTATTTTGTAACTGGACCTCGTGTATTATAAAATGGTTGTTAATAGTGTACTGTCTCTTTAGGAGATATGAGTTCATTAAGTTTTAGGGTAACGATCTCAGGCTGCTCTGAGTGAGCTGACAGTAGGTCTGTATCTTCACTGCTGAGTTTAATGTTCTGTAACATGTCAGGAAACGTTGTGTTGCTATTGTAAAAATGAACATCCATGCACCTTCATATATTCAGTGAGTTTATTTATTTATTATTTAATGTTATAAGATTTTGATGCTTGTTGATCCTGGTCATCCATGTTCTACACTTCTCATACAGCTGTGTGGATCAACAAGGGCGGCACCTCAGTGGAGTTCCTCTAACCAGTCACACACAGATACCCAAAATGCATCGTTCTGGTAAAAGAAGAGAGAGAGAGAAAATGGGTTAGAGAGAAACATCTGCAACAATCACTGAAATGTGAAATTGAGATGTAACGTGTCCTGATTGGACGGCTCCACCATCGTCCCTCCTTGATGCGCCGACAACGTCTCCTGCTAAATAAAACAAGAAGAGGTGTAAGAACATTCCAGAAGCTGTAGCATTTGGACAGATGAGCATGTAGAGCAGCGTTTATCAGGTAAAATACACTGATTGTGGAAATGTTACCTGGATTTCTTACACATCCGCTCAGCTACACACTGGACTACTGCGCTGCTTCCTTCTCAAGAGCAAAAGATACGTGTGGTCTGATCAAACTTCCACTGCACACACACACACACACACACATCTCTATTAGACGGAGCACAAGAACCTCAATATTAATAAATATGTGTCTACATTTTAGCATCTGTGTTGATGCAGATACAAGTACTGAAATGTACCTCAGACACCAGCTGCTTGGTGCTTTGGTTGGACTGTCTGAACATCACAGCCACGGTGATGCTCTCCTCATCTAGATGATCCAGCTGAGAAACAAACACACACACACACAAATATATGAGTATGTGAGATAATAAAGATACAATCTGTACGGTGGATCTCCATCATGTCACTGTACTACGTCTAGGGTGGATGTTGTACCGGGCATGTGCTGTGCCATTCCACAGGGCTGCTGTACCCCTTCATTACCCACTCATGATCCAGCAGATGCTCCACCTTTATGCGCCGCTCTGGAACCACCTACAGGACAAGATACAAGAACTTCAGGTGATGAAGCCCACAGAGAAACACACACCCACTTTGCTCACATTAAACACACCCATAAACACACACCTGCAGCATTTCCTTAATCAGCAGTACAGAACCAGGAGACAGCCAGTCAGGAGTGTCATAATGTCCTTTCTGAGGAAACACAGATCAAAACAATCACATCTGATCAAAGAACATCACCACAAGCCATTACTGTTACTTTTACTGTATGTTTAACATGCTGCTGAGCATTAAATAATGGATTCTGTTTCATAATCGTAACAAGACGTGTATGCCAATGGTGTTTCATTGTAGTTCTAAGACTTACAGTGATTTGTTCATGGAGCTCCACAAAGTTGTCACCATCGAACGGGAGGTAGCCACACAGCATGACATATAGGACAACACCCAAGCTCCAAACATCTGCCTAAAACACACACACACACACACACATATATTCATTGTCTTTTTTAACCATGCTTTATCCTGGTCAGTCCCCTCATCCAGACCTCATAGAATAAGTCATGAATGGGGCTACAGAGGGGACTGAACACCTTGGATTTGGAGACTTTTCAATTGAAGTTTATCAGGAATAACCTGGGGACACACCCCACACACACCTACCTCTGCACCATGATAGGGTTGCGCATCAATGATTTCTGGTGCCAAGTAGGGAGGGGTTCCACAGCCCTCAATCAGAGCAGTACCCAATCCACCCTACAACAAAACAGATTTCTATCAACCGAAGGTCCAACTGTTGACTCGCATCTGCAACACAACACACAAACTGAACCAGCGTGGCTCTGTGATGTCCTGTTCATCTAACTGATCACTGAAACTAATTGTGGACACCATGTGTGCAAGGCTTTATTAAACCATGATGGATGGGGGTAAGCACACCGCCTTACTAGACTCTCTGAATGGCACGCTTGATTTAAGTATACACTACAGTCTTAGGAGAGACACGAACCTCTGGTTTGGCACAGAGACCAAAGTCGATGAGCTTGATGTTGTTCTTCTCATCCAGCATCATGTTTTCCTGAGAGTCAAAATAAAACACGTCATGTCCAAGCACTAACAAAGAAAAAACACAAAGTATAAGTGGAAATCGTTTGGCTGACGCACTGGCTTAAGGTCACGGTGGGCGTATCCCTGGCTGTGGATGTAGGCCAGCGCCGAGACGATCTGACGGAAGATCCTGCGCATCTCCTCCCTCGACAACCTGTTGTTATTTTCGATGTGGTCGAACAGATCTCCACCCGGACAAAACTGGAGGAGAGAGCGAGTCAAGTGAGCAGCAAATCATCATAAATCCAGAGATTAAATAAAATCTGATAGTTTCCAACCACTGATGGTACCTCAAGCACCATGTAGATCTGGTCAGCAGTCTCCATGACTTGGTACAAGCGGCACACGTGCTGATGATTGAGGTTCTTCAGGGCTTCAATCTCTATCCTCAAATCGG
This sequence comes from Trichomycterus rosablanca, assembly GCF_030014385.1. Classification (NCBI taxonomy): domain Eukaryota; kingdom Metazoa; phylum Chordata; class Actinopteri; order Siluriformes; family Trichomycteridae; genus Trichomycterus; species Trichomycterus rosablanca. The sequence goes on along the minus strand of NC_086001.1, from coordinate 22,493,036 downwards.
ACAACTCATCCTGCAATGGGGAGGAAACAGGAACAGTTTTATGACTTTTCAGATCAGAATTAGGAGAACCAAACGTTTGGAAACTGAGACACGTCCGTCTTTAACAGACGGTTTTGCTGAAACTAACCCCGAGCTCTTTCTTCTCCAGGATCTTGATGGCCACTGGCTCTTGAGTCTGAATGTGCCTGCCGAGCTTGACCGTCGCATAACCACCTGAAGAACGATTGAATAAAAAAAAAAATTTTAAGTCAGGTTTTAAAAGATGCACATCTGTGTTACACAAAGGCAGAGAGACGACTGAAAGTGGTACCAGTTACCTGATCCAATGGTTTTGTAAACCTCATAGCACTTGTGCAGCTCAGAGACGTCCTCAACCACACGTGACGTTCCCTCTGTGGTGTCGTCTGTCTCGGGTACAGCGCATGGAACTTCTACCTGCTGCCCACAAGAGACTTGTTATTATTACTGATTTGGCCTCTTCTTGTTTCATCCTACATGTATCTCATTCATGAGCATAGGAACCCAAACAGCTACATCTGACTCTTCAGAAGGTCGTCACAGGTATCTGGAGCCAAGGGAGGATCCAGGGGAGGATCCGTAAAGCCAACATGACAATCGGGGTGGGTTCAAGTCTGGGGAATCAGGGAGTCAGGGTAGTACTCGGACCCAGTGTTGGACGTTTCTAGCCTTGCTGGAAGATCCCATACGCCACAGTGACCCAATAAAGTCCTGGTAGGTGGTTACAGGTATCTGGAGCCATGATGCTGCTTGAGGTGGTCCCACAGACGCTCAACTGGGTTTGAGTCTGGGGAATTAGAGGGCCATGGTAGTACTCTGAAGTCTTGGTCATGCTCTTCTGGCCATGCTGGAAGAGCCCATCCGCCACAGTGACCCAATAAAGTCCTGGTTGGTCGTCAAACTGATACTCACCTGGTTCCCATCCGCTTTACGGTCGCCTTCGTAGACGGAACCGCAGCCTCCCTTTCCCAGTAGCTCTCCGACATTGTGTCCACTCTCAAAGCTGTCCGGGTTCGTGTTGGTCGTCTTCTCCTCTTGATGTCCTCCATTGGTGGTTTCTCCTTCACCATCTTCAACACAAGTATCACCAATGATGCTCCATGTGTTATGTGGACCAAAAATAAGGGTCCATATAAAGGGCCGGCGTACTCACCCTTGTTCTCGGGAGCATCACAGACGACTTCTCCAGAACTGATCCCACCTACGAAGCCCAAGGGTTAAATATATAGTCACTACAGTTTAATAGTGTCGGGCTCGAACGTGTTGGTGTTAAGGTTACCTGGAGCTTCAGAAGACGCCCGTGGTCCCTGGGAATCTGTCTGCTCGCTCGAGGAATCTGATTCTGAATCATTCTCGTACCCGTCTGATTCCTGCTAATTTAGACGCATTAAACTGGTGTTACAGAGACGAAAACTGAACTTCTCCCCTCCCGGAGTATAGTGGTAATGATAATTCACCTCGCTCTCGACTGTTTCTTCTTCTCTCTCAGTCAGGTTCTGAATGGCGCTGATCCACGCCCGTCTACCTGCCTCACAGTCGGCCTGGAACGTACAGCTCCTGTACACACACGGTGATAGATACAGATTACATAGGATGCAGACAGATAGACAGATTGAGTAGATAGATAAACAGATAGATAGACAGACATTCAGAAAGACAGATGGATAGACAGATAGATAGTCTGTCTATCTCCCTGTCTGTCTATTTATCAGCCTGTCTGTCTTTCTATCAATCATCTTGTCTATCTATCTTTTGTCTGTTTTGTAGATTGATCATCTATTTGTCTGTCTATCTATTAGTCTGTCTGTCTATTGATCATCTGTCTGTCTGTCTGTCTCTGATGATTATAGATCTGGACTTACCTTGTGGGCGTGACCACCCGGAAGCAGAAGCGTCGCCCAGCGTCCTCGCAGCTCTGGACCGAACAGCGCTGCAGGTCTTCATCCAGCACCGTGAAGTCACGCTGGGGGAATAGAACATAAAACCTTCTTATTTATACAGTCGATATACAGGGGTTGGACAAAATAACTGAAACACCTGGTTTTAGACCACAATAATTTATCAGTATGGTGTAGGGCCTCCTTTTGCGGCCAATACAGCTTCAATTGGTCTTGGAAATGACAAATACAAGTCCTGCACAGTGGTCAGAGGGATTTTAAGCCATTCTTCTTGCAGGATAGTGGCCAGGTCACTACGTGATGCTGGTGGAGGAAAACGTTTCCTGACTCGCTTCTCCAAAACACCCCAAAGTGGCTCAATAATATTTAGATCTGGTGACTGTGCAGGCCATGGGAGATGTTCAACTTCACTTTCATGTTCATCAAACCAATCTTTCACCAGTCTTGCTGTGTGTATTGGTGCATTGTCATCCTGATACACGGCACCGCCATTGGATGCACATGGTCCTCCAGAATGGTTCGGTAGTCCTTGGCAGTGACGCGCCCATCTAGCACAAGTAATGGGCCAAGGGAATGCCATGATATGGCACCCCAAACCATCACTGATCTGGGTGGTACGCTTCTTTGGGGCTTCTCCACACCGTAACTCTCCCGGATGTGGGGAAAACAGTAAAGGTGGACTCATCAGAGAACAATACATGTTTCACATTGTCCACAGCCCAAGATTTGCGCTCCTTGCACCATTGAAACCGACGTTTGACATTGGCACGAGTGACCAAAGGTTTGGCTATAGCAGCCCGGCCGTGTATATTGACCCTGTGGAGCTCCCGACGGACAGTTCTGGTGGAAACAGGAGAGTTGAGGTGCACATTTAATTCTGCCGTGATTTGGGCAGCCGTGGTTTTATGTTTTTTGGATACAATCCGGGTTAGCACCCGAACATCCCTTTCAGACAGCTTCCTCTTGCGTCCACAGTTAATCCTGTTGGATGTGGTTTGTCCTTCTTGGTGGTATGCTGACATTACCCTGGATACCGTGGCTCTTGATACATCACAAAGACTTGCTGTCTTGGTCACAGATGCGCCAGCAAGACATGCACCAACAATTTGTCCTCTTTTGAACTCTGGTATGTCACCCATATGTTGTGTGCATTGCAATATTTTGAGCAAAACTGTGCTCTTACCCTGCTAATTGAACCTTCACACTCTGCTCTTACTGGTGCAATGTGCAATTAATGAAGATTGGCCACCAGACTGGTCCAATTTAGCCATGAAACCTCCCACACTAAAATGACAGGTGTTTCAGTTATTTTGTCCAACCCCTGTATAAACGCCGGTGAAATCGTCCCAGACTTAAACACGACAAGGGCGGTTTGGGACACAGCCCAGCAGAGAAGTCCGCTGTGATGCACCCACTATGGGACGGCTTCTGGAGGGTCCTGGGTTCGATTCCCGGGTGAAGTTTGCATGTTCTCCCCATGTCCTGCGGGTAACTGGGTACCCTAGGTATAAGTGTGTGTGTGACACACCCTGGTACTGACACACCCCCATACCATGACACACCCTGGTACTGGTACTGACACACTCTCATACCATGACACACCCTGGTACTGGTACTGACACACTCTCATACCATGACACACCCTGGTACTGGTACTGACACACTCTCATACCATGACACACCCTGGTACTGACACACCCCATACCATGATACACCCTGGTACTGACACACCCCCATACCATGACACACCCTGGTACTGGTACTGACACACCCCCATACCCTGACACACCCTGGTACTGACACACCCCCATACCATGACACACCCTGGTACTGACACACCCTGGTACTGACACCCCCCCCCCCCCATACCATGACACACCCTGGTACTGACACACCCTGGTACTTGTACTGACACACCCCCATACCATGATACACCCTGGTACTGACACACCCCCATACCATGACACACCCTGGTATTGACACCTCATACATGTGTATGATGTGTGATTGTGTACTGATGCGTGTGTGTATTACATGTGTGTATAAGGTGTGTATGATGTGTGTGTGTATTTAGAAACTGAATATTGTAAATGATATTTTACTAACAGTAATGGAGAGAGAAATTTTGACTGTATTAGAGCTGCTGCTACAACAACATAATGAAAAGCTCGGCCTACTCAGGTCCATCACAAATGCACTTGGAAAAAATGATCCAAAACAAATTGAGGATTTCACTGCTCCGCTTGCCAACGAATCTCAGTTCAGACACTTTGACATGAACCTCTAGACTAGTAAGTGCTTTCTACGTTAAACTGTTTTTTATGTGTTATGTATGTACTTTGTTATAGTCCCTTTAAAAGATGCACTTTGACAATTTACTTAATCCTGGTGTGTTCTTAAGTGGCCCTCTACTATGTTTAAGAGCTGAGAAAACTCCCTAAATTATCTTTTTTTTTTACTTAAAACTTCTTGACTTTTAATAGTGAGCACAACATTAGAAAATGTGTGTGTGTGTGTGTGTAAGATTCAGAGATCTAAGAACCTCATCACATTCATGCACGTGTCTTTCTTTTACAGATTGAGTGTTTTGGTTTTTGTGGCGGTATGACTGGAAAGGAAACTGTAACAAACGACCTGGTAAATCATCATGGGTACGTTTTTTAAATTAATATTTAAACTGAATTCACTCATTAAGTCTCCTCTCCTACAGCCGAGACGAACTTGAGACCAACCGTAAAGCTCTCCATCGTTTCTGTGTGGCAGGTCCATAACTGAAGGGCTGTCAGTGTAGAATCAGGTATGTGGGTATATGCCCTGACCTTGGACATCGGCCGGTTAGCTCAGTTGGTTAGAGCGTGGTGCTAATAACGCCAAGGTCGCGGGTTCGATCCCCGTACGGGCCACACCCACTTTTGGACTTAAACTAACTAACAAACAAGTGATCCTTCTCTAACTAGCAGGTCTTATTGACCTGAGCTTCAAACATTGTCTCTGACAAGTGTGAAATCTTTTTACTGCCCCTCTCACTCAAGTCAGAAACATGCCATTATTTCAATTAGCCAAACTTAATTGCCCTTCTGTAAATGTTAGCAAGTCATGTGACTCGTGTGTCCAATGAAAAAGCTACGCGCGTGTCTCTGTGGTGCAATCGGTTAGCGCGTTCGGCTGTTAACCGAAAGGTTGGTGGTTCGAGCCCACCCAGGGACGAGTGACTTTAATTGCATAACCTGCCTGTTGATCAAACGGATATGAGATACAACAACAATGTGTAGTCTCACAGAAAAGTGGAAATAAGTAACTGATAACTGACATCCAGTCAACAACAGTCCTACAAGCACAAATATCCACCTAATAAGTCACCAGAGACCGGCTGTCCAAAGTGGAAGAACGTCCTTTTGGTTTCAGTAGATGTTAAATGAATCTACTCGCCCAACGTGGGGCTCGAACCCACGACCCTGAGATTAAGAATCTCATGCTCTACCGACTGAGCTAGCCGGGCTTAAGCAGCAGGTCAGAACTTCATTAACATCACGGTCAGATTAAGAAGTAATTCACAGTTTACAAACAAACACAATTCAGAATATAACAACAAGAACTAAATGTAAAAGTGTAAGTTAGTCGCGTCTTTCTGCTCATACTGAGTATTACTGTGGGTCACTGCATGTAGGAGACACATGGAGCGCAGTATGGTAGGTGAACTATAGGGCACTAGGACCCAGCAGCACTACAGTGAACAGAGTGACGGTGGGATCTAGCGGTATTGGGACTCTTATTACAGGACGCTGTTTCTGCTGCTTGTTATTAAACTCACCTGTGGATCATTTGAGTGGAGAAAACGTGCTGAGTTCTTGTTGTGTTCTTGTGTTTTATTGAGTTTTCTTGCTAGAAAAGAGATTTATGAAGCTTTTTGAGGTTGAAACTGGGAGCTGCATTTGTTTTAGATCTTCTGGACTTGCTCGGTCACGCTATTTCTACTTAATAAAGTTTTAGTGCGCATTTAAACCCTGTTTTACGGTACTGATCACAGTGTCTACACTAAAAGTTTTAGTGCGCATTTACACCCTGTTTTACGGTACGATGCTCTGACTTTTAGTACAGAGATTAAAACAGAAAGAAGTTTTACAGTTTAATAAACTTATCGAGTCCTGATGCACACAGATGTACCAGAAATAAAGTCTGTTCTAGTCTAAATGTAGAACAATCTACTTGTTCCAAATTCAGACCTTCTTTGGTATTAAAAAATAAAGAAACCTGCTTTCAGTTAAATCCACTATATTTAAATAACTGACCTATACCGTACAACGAGATCCATCAAGGTGGCCCATGTCCAACCAGTGTACATGGGCAGATGCTTCTCAGGGGACAGGACAAGGCCAGGGCATCCTACCTCATGTCAACGAGGAGTTTAATGAAGAAGGAGAAAAGCAATTTATCAGTTTATTAATACATAAATATTATAGGTAAGAACGTCTTAGGTTGCAAAATGCCTCTTCTGTAGAGGGAACTTTTTCATTTTAATTTCTGCTTTAACAGCACCCACCATACAGCAGGGACTGTCAAGGCGGTTCATACCCAATCAGTGCGCACGTACTGTAAGTTTGATCAGTTAGAATGAACAGCCCTACAACACATTAATCATGAATAGAAAATAGACTAGATCTTGTAAACTGATATTTTTTTTAATTTTGCAGCTGTAGACAGAACTGTCCTGGAGGCACTAAGAGAGATGGACCTGAAGATAAATTACCTGACATCTCTTGTAGAATCTCTTGTGGGTGGACGTCGAATTTTGCCCCCACAACAGCAAGACGATGAAGACTTGAATGTCATCCCTCTGGATTCAGTAGAAGCCCTAGAAAATTTAGAAGAAAGGCTTCTGAGCAACGGACTGAAGCAAAGGATGGTAAAGCTCATTTATAAATTATTTCCCATCAAATAAGACCATGACATGATTCACAAAGTATTTACAAATATTTCCTGTTGTTTTATATTTTTAAGTGTATGATAGCTTTAACTTTAAAAAAATTACAAATAACATTTGGGTGAGTGACAATGGGATAATGTAACTTTATATATACGGATTCATACTTAATTAAAAAAAACCCTTTAAATAAAATGCAAATAAGACATTTAATAGTAACAACAAAACGTATGAAGTTTATACATTTCTATTACTGTGCATTATTTCAGATTAACATGCTGTCACTAAGTGGTGGACATACCATGAAAAAGACAATCTGGAGAATTGCCAACCCCCAACCTTGCGAAAAGCCTTAACTGGTGCAGCAGGGGAGACAAGCGAGGTCTAAAACAAACCGCATGTGGACAAGTTATTATTGGTAAGTCATGATAAACAATTTACACCTAAAGAAACAATCAGAATGTTTATATAATACACTGTTAAAAAAAATTAAAGGAACACAGAAAAAATCATGCAGATTATCTTTCCTGATATGGACTGGGTAATGTGTTAGGAACTAAAGGATGCCACATAGTTTAATGGAAATGATAATTATTCAATTCAATTCAATTTATTTATTTGTCACATACATAGTCATACAAGTACAACTAGTAGTGAAATGCTTTTTAAGATAAGAAACAAGAAATAATAAACACATTAGGATGAGGGGATAAAAAACCAGCAACCAGATTGTGCTCTCAATAGGAGCACACTGTGATAACATGAAAAAAGCCCCAACAGCACACCAGCACATATAAACATGAACATTACATAGTCACACAACAAGCCACGGGTTAGGGGATATGACCGGGGAAAGTAACCAACACAACAAGCAGCCTCAGCTTCTTGCAGCCATGGTCCGGCGCACACTGCCCGTCCTGCTGTATTGGTGGGATCAAGCTAAGAGAGTGGGAGACATTGGTTTTGGGTTGGAAAAAGTTTCTGACAGTCATTCATTCATGCAGCAAGGAAAAAGTCTGTACATAGTTCACGATAACATGGTTGTTGACAGCTCTCTTACTGCCCCGAACGAAAACAGCCAGTGGAATCAGGGTAGGGTTACTTCGCAGCAGATACTCTGGAAGATATTTTTTCTTATCACCGAGGTCGCGAGATAATGGTGTGCCAAAAGCAAAAATGACATGTTGTTTAGTCTTGAGCCCTAATACAATTTAACAGGAACTCACAGAATTAATAGAATTAATGTGTCTCTGATCCATCTCATTCCGCAAAGCCGCTAGTTTCTCCAAAATGGAATCCATGTTGCGATTAATAACCACAGTCTGAGATCCAACAGCCCTGCCCACCATTTCAATCAAATTGGGCAGTTTCTGGGGACCTTTGACAACTGACCCAACTTTTTTAATTTCCCGATACAGCAGGGTAAATCCAAGTCCAATCAGCAGAAACCCCACGATCAAAGTTCCGAATAGGTAAACATCCTCTACGTCCTCCAACGAAAGAGGCGCCAAGCACACGACTCTCCACGTCCCCCACGAGTCAGTCGCGTATCCTGCCATCTGCGTTCCATCGGGGCATGTGGGTTCCCCCGAACCCGAACTTCTCGATGAGAAGATGGTGTCAATAGCATTCAGAGACCATTTAACCAATTCCATAATTGTTCTTTGAGGAGCTGTGCTGAGAAAATCTCCGTAGAGTGGAGTAGACGAGACAATACGATACACGAGAAGCCAGCAGGACAGGAGGGAGGAGGGAAAAGTGCGTCTGTCTTCCACGAGAGCGAGCAGAGAAACATTATCATCCTAGAGAGGGTTGAATTCAAAGACACTCCAAACATCAAAGCGAAAAAGTTATGCAGCAGGCTAGTCCATTTAGCCCAAATTTCATTGCAGCAACTCAAAATGGTACTCAGTAGTTTGTATGGCCTCTACGTGCTTGTATGCATGCCTGACAACATCGGGGCATGCTCCTAATGAGACGACGGATGGTGTCCTGGGGATCTCCTCCCAGATCTGGACCAGGGCATCACTGAGCTCCTGGACAGTCTGAAGCACAACCTGGCGGCGTCGGATGGACCAAAACATAATGTCCCAGAGGTGTTCTACTGGATTCAGGTCAGGCGTGCACCAGAAGGAACCCAGGACCCACTGGGCACCAGTGGCAGATCTGCCAATTCCGGTGTTCTATGGCAAATGCCAATCAAGCTCCAAGGTGCTGGGCTGTGAGCACAGGGCCCACTACAGGACATGGGGCCTTCAGGCCACCCTCATGAAGCCTGTTTTGATTGTTTGGTCAGACACATTCACACCAGTGGCCTGCTGGAGTTCATTTTGTAGGGCTCTGGCAGTGCTCATCCTGTTCCTCCTTGCACAAAGGAGCAGATACTGGTCCTGCTAAGAGGTTAATGTCCTTCTACGGCCATGCCCAGCTCTCCTAGAGTAACTAACTGTCTCCTGGAATCTTCTCCATACTCTAAAAACTGTGCTGGGAGACACAGCAAACCTTCTGACAATGGCACGTATTGATGTGCCATCCTGCAGGAGCTGGACTACTTGTGCAACCTCTGTAGGGTCCAGGTACCGCACCATGGTACTAGTAGTGACGCTGACCATAGCCAGCTGCAAAACTAGTGAAAAAACTGTTGATGCATGCTCAATAATCCAGGTACACAAATCCACAAAGTTGAATCAGTTCATCTGGACACAAGTTTGTTGTAGAGACAACAAACTTGTGTCCAGATGAACTGATTCAACTTTGTGGATTAGTGAAAAATCAGTCAGAAAAGACGAGGAGGGACAATTAAACCTCCTATTAAACCATTCCTGGGGTCGTCTCATTGTTGCTCCTTTAATGCACCTGTTAATTTCATTAACACCAAAGTAGCTGAAACTGATGAACAAACCCCCTGCTACTTAACTGACCAGATCAGTATCCCAGAAGTTGAACTGAGTTGATGCTATACTCTGATTAAAAAGTGTTCCTGTAATTTTTTTAAGCAGTGTATTTTGTTAATAGCAACATGATGCTAGCTAGTCTTACTAAACAGTTTCTGCCCACACAGTGTTTGTTGTGCTTAAAAACAGTTCATACCTGTCCCTATTGGTACTCTGGTTTCAAAACCAGTATATCACAAAAAAATACTAAAAATCTTATTCGGTAAATCCAGTACTGCCAGCGCCGACTGAAGCAGAAGCGGAGAAATGCTTAAAAGATTACTTGCGGCTGGCACCAGGAAGAAGACTTTAAATTACATTTTATTTAGTAGTTAATTGCTATTTTTGTTTTGTTATTTGTGTTCATCGTAGTTTATTTATCATATATAAAAAATTTGATTCATGAATTCATATTTCACTTAATTTTGTGTCAAGGAACAATAATAAATACTGTTGTTACTAGCACTGATTATAATGTCTGTTCTTTATAGATATATTATCTGTATTATCTATTATCTATTATTATTATTAGTAGTAGTAGTAGTAGTATTTTTAAAGCAGTACATGAGAGGGGAGAGCACACACACATTCACACGTTCAATTACATTCAGACGCTGTATTTTAGCTATACTGTACACATAAGTCTGGAATACAGCGTCTGAACGCCATTTCAGCATCCGAGCCTGATATTTAGGAGATGTATTACAGATGAATAAGCGCTATATTAGATGGTCTCGGATAGCTCTCATAAACGTCTCTGAGACGCAGGCATGATGATGACGTAGTAAGATTGATCTGGAACGCAGCAGCTGAAGATCTTCCACGATCCACCAGCGGCGTATCAGAGACGTATTGCAGATGAGCAAACGCTCTATTAAATACGTATTCCAGACCAACTGGGTTACATCCAACAGACGTCTCTGAGATGTATATGTGCTATCAGGGGTAGAACAAACACATCAGCTTCTGAACGTTCTTCTTCTTCTGTTTAAATCCAGCTGGTTATAAGGTTCGGGCAGTGTCGCCCACTCCTCAGTAAGGAGAGTAGCTATTGGCTGTCCTGAAAGTCGCCAAATGACGTCATCGCCTAATTTGCATAAGAGTTAGCGCATTTAAACTTTTTTTTTTTATTTGAAATTAACACAATATACAAAAACAAGGCGGGGAAACAATAAAGAATATAACAAACATATTACAAAAAAAAGGAAAAACGGTGGATATCACAAGTAATCGTACCGTAAAACAGGGTTTAAATGTGCACTAAAACTTTATTAAAGCTTATTAGAGCCTCATTATGTCCTGGTGGTGTATTTTAGAAAGTGGTGAAACAGCGACATCTAGAGTTTACATGCGGTACCGCTCAGAAATATACAGGACAATAACTCTGTTAATAACAGTGCTGCTGGGTCCTAGTGCCCTATAGGTCACCTTAAAATAAACATTAGTTTATATGGAGTCAAAACACGACAACATTTACAAAACAAACAAAAGCTGACAACACAACAACATTAAGGAAAAACGCAAATACAAAAAGAACAACACAACAACATTAAGAAAAAACGCAAATACAAAAAGCACAACACAACAACATTAAGGAAAAACACGAATACAAAAAGGACAACACAACGAAATTAAGGAAACACGAATACAAAAAGGACAACACAACGAAATTAAGGAAACACGAATACAAAAGGACAACACAACGAAATTAAGGAAACACAAATACAAAAGGACAACACAACGAAATTAAGGAAACACGAATACAAAATGACAACACAACGAAATTAAGGAAACACAAATACAAAATGACAACACAACGAAATTAAGGAAACACAAATTCAAATCCTACAACGGAAATGCTCCCGGTCACTAGAGGGCACCTCTATCATTTTTTATCTGTATGAACATAGCATTTGAATAAACCTGGGTCCTTGTGTTAAAGGTTTCTAAGCATTATATTTGTTTACTGTAAGCAAAGAAAGCAAGAAGCAGAGCAGTGTAGTGCTGAGAATCTGGATTCGGTTTAACTTTAATGTTCAGTGATATAATTCTTAATAAAATTGAGCTTTTGATAAATTTATTTCAAACCATTTTCATACAAACACATTAATGTTTCTCACCTACTACAAACTATTTTATATTAATTTTAAATAAAGATCAATAAATCTGATCATTTTATTTTGGAGATGAATTAATCTATGCAGGTCTCGTAATTTTATTTATTAGTATAAACCTCAGTGTTTCCCATTTACTATTTACAGGAGAAATAATTCGCATCCACATTTTATAAAGGCTTTCCCAAAGCATGAACAAAATGAGACGCGTCCTGAAGCAGCTGAGGTAAACACTACAGACTCCTCTATACTACCTGATTACAGTTTTACCTCACTCACTTTTAATTACTTCATTTTCTTTATTCTTCCCCAACAATTCAGGGTCAGAAACCTGGTACACTGTGAAATTAAGGAATATATAATTAAAGTATACTGTAAAAATATGAACATTTATAACCAGAACATATAAAACATAACATACAAAGACTTCCATTCCATATTTAATTATCTCCAAATGAATACTGTGTTTTTAATTCATCCTAATCGTGGATGCTTCAGCATTTGGTGACTTTTATTCACACTCATCTTATACACCGATCAGCCATAACATTCTGTCCATTTTATCAGCTCCACTTACCATATAGAAGCACTTTATAGTTCTACAATTACTGACTGTAGTCCATCTGTTTCTCTACATGCTTTGTTAGCCCCCTTTCACCCTGTTCTTCAATGGTCATGGCCCCCACAGGACCACCACAGAACAGGTATTATTTAGGTGGTGGATCATTCTCAGCACTGCAGTGACACTGACATGGTGGTGGTGTGTTAGTGTGTGTTGTGCTGGTATGAGTGGATCAGACACAGCAGCGCTCCTGGAGTTTTTAAATCTCGTGTCCACTCACTGTCCACTCTATTAGACACTCCTACCTAGTTGGTCCACCTTGTACATGTAAAGTCAGAGACAATCGCTCATCTATTGCTGCTGTTTGAGTTGGTCATCTTCTAGACCTTCATCAGTGGTCACAGGACGCTGCCCACAGGGTGCTGTTGGCTGGATATTTCTGGTTGGTGGACAATTCTTAGTCCAGCAGTAACAGTGAGGTGTTTAAAAACCCACACTCCTGCAAGAACGGAAATAGCAAGTAAGTAAAATGTATTTATAAAGCTATAAAACTACTTCCACTGACCAAAGTACTGTCAACAGCTCATTTGAACTACTCTGTGTGTGTGTGTAGCTGAAACGGACTTTCATAATACACATCTAAGAGGTTTTGTGGGTTCACTAAGAGTTATTACCATCAAGCAAATGTAAAGCATAGTTCTATATGAAGAGCATCTGTTTCCAGATAATATACACTGAGGTTTAACATCACGGTCAGATTAAGAACTAATTCACAGTTTACAAACAAACACAATTCAGAATATAACAATAAGAACTAAATGTAAAAGTGTAAGTTAGTCGCGTCTTTCTGCTCATACTGAGTATTACTGTGGTATTACTGCATGTAGGAGACACATGGAGCGCAGTATGGTAGGTGAACTATAGGGCACTAGGACCCAGCAGCACTACAGTGAACAGAGTGACGGTGGGATCTAGCGGTATTGGGACTCTTATTACAGGACGCTGTTTCTGCTGCTTGTTATTAAACTCACCTGTGGCTCATTTGAGTGGAGAAAACGTGCTGAGTTCTTGTTGTGTTCTTGTGTTTTATTGAGTTTTCTTGCTAGAAAAGAGATTTATGAAGCTTTTTGAGGTTGAAACTGGGAGCTGCATTTGTTTTAGATTTTCTGGACTTGCTCTGTCGTGCTATTTCTACTTAATAAAGTTTTAGTGCGCATTTAAACCCTGTTTTACGGTACTGATCACAGTGTCTACACTAAAAGTTTTAGTGCGCATTTACACCCTGTTTTACGGTACGATGCTCTGACTTTTAGTACAGAGATTAAAACAGAAAGAAGTTTTACAGTTTAATAAACTTATCGAGTCCTGATGCACACAGATGTACCAGAAATAAAGTCTGTTCTAGTCTAAATGTAGAACAATCTACTTGTTCCAAATTCAGACCTTCTTTGGTATTAAAAAATAAAGAAACCTGCTTTCAGTTAAATCCACTATATTTAAATAACTGACCTATACCGTACAACGAGATCCATCAAGGTGGCCCATGTCCAACCAGTGTACATGGGCAGATGCTTCTCAGGGGACAGGACAAGGCCAGGGCATCCTACCTCATGTCAACGAGGAGTTTAATGAAGAAGGAGAAAAGCAATTTATCAGTTTATTAATACATAAATATTATAGGTAAGAACGTCTTAGGTTGCAAAATGCCTCTTCTGTAGAGGGAACTTTTTCATTTTAATTTCTGCTTTAACAGCACCCACCATACAGCAGGGACTGTCAAGGCGGTTCATACCCAATCAGTGCGCACGTACTGTAAGTTTGATCAGTTAGAATGAACAGCCCTACAACACATTAATCATGAATAGAAAATAGACTAGATCTTGTAAAATGATATTTTTTTAAATTTTGCAGCTGTAGACAGAACTGTCCTGGAGGCACTAAGAGAGATGGACCTGAAGATAAATTACCTGACATCTCTTGTAGAATCTCTTGTGGGTGGACGTCGAATTTTGCCCCCACAACAGCAAGATGATGAAGACTTGATTGTCATCCCTCTGGATTCAGTAGAAGCCCTAGAAAATTTAGAAGAAAGGCTTCTGAGCAACGGACTGAAGCAAAGGATGGTAAAGCTCATTTATAAATTATTTCCCATCAAATAGGACCATGACATGATTCACAAAGTATTCACAAATATTTCCTGTTGTTTTATATTTTTAAGTGTATGATAGCCTTAACTTTAAAAATGTACTACAATTGCAAGAAAAAAAATTATATATATATATATATAAACACACACAATTCATATATATATATTCATGTGTGTGTGTAAGTAAATATATATATATATATACTATATATGAAACTATTTGAAAACTGTAGCACAAATCTTTGGTTGACCGTAAAGGCTGGCAAGAGAATCATAGTTAGTTGGGGGTTGGTTGAGATGTGTTATCTGCAAGTATTTGCATGACAAAAGAGGACTGACAGAGCTCTAATGGTTGTGTAGAAGGAGGGGGGATGTCCTCAGAATCTCAGATTCTCAGTCAAGCTAGTGTTAAAGCATAATGGAGCGGGTTCAGTAATTGTGTAGTAGTTTAAGAGTACTAGCTCAGTCGGTAGATCATGAGACTCTTAATCTCAGGGTCGTGTGTTCGAGCCCCATGTTGGGCGACTATCTTCATTTAACGTCTACGGAAACCAAAAGGACGTTCTTCCACTTTGGAACAGCCAAACGCGCTAACCGATTGCACCACAGAGACACGCGCACAGCTGTTTCATTGGATGGTACACACGGGTCACATGACTTGCTAACGTTAAAGTCAGGGTAATAAACAGTATAACACTCAGTGTTGCCACCTTACAGTATCTCACAAAAGTAAGTGCACCCTCACATTTCTGCAGATATTTTATTATATCTTTTAATGGGACAACACAATAGAAATGAGACTTGGATATAACTTAGTGTACAGCTTGTATAGCAGTATAGATTTTTTGTTGGTTATCCTGGGTCGGTTAATGATGCGAGGGTACTAAAGAACAGCCCTGTGTATAAAGAGGGCTTATACCCACCTGCTCTTTACACTGCTAAAGAAGATTGCTCTTTATAAGATCTCTCAAAGCATTTCATCACTATTGGTGTGAGAGTGATGGGGCGGTAGTCATTCATACATGTGATGCTGGACTTCTTTGGGACTATAATAACATGAAATATATAATTATTTGCATTAGCAGAGAATTTACACAAGTGAAGACTGAAGAAATGTTTGGTCCGTTTCAGATCCACACGTACAGAGTAGTTACAACCAGCTGTTGTGGTGTAAGTGCTGTAGGTTGTGATGTAGTTTTTCTGTTATTCCTCAGTGAAATTGATTGAAGTCAGGATCTTCACTGAAAGTGTGCAGACTCTCTAATGGTTTCTAAAGTCAGAAACCTATTTGCCCTTCAGTAAACGTTAACAAATCATCTGACCCGTGTGTACCATCCAATGAACTAGCTCTAACTAGAGTGTGTCTCTGTGGCGCAATTGGTTAGCGCGTTCGGCTGTTAACCGAAAGGTTGGTGGTTCGAGCCCACCCAGGGACGAGTGTCTTTTATTGCACAACCTGCCTGTTGATCAAACGGATATGAGACACAACAACAATGTGTAGTCCCACAGAATAGTGAAAATAAGTAACTGAAAAACATCCAGTAAACAACAGTCCTACAAGCACAAATATCCACTTGATAAGTCAGCGGAGACTGTCTGTCCATAGACGTCAAATGAAGATAGTCGCCCAACGTGGGGCTCGAACCCACGACCCTGAGATTAAGAGTCTCATGCTCTACCGACTGAGCTAGCCAGGCTTAAGCAACATGTCAGAACAGATCAGAGAGATGTAGGTTTAATTCACTAACATCACGACCAGATTAAGAACTAATTCACAGTTTACAAACAAACACAATTCAAAATAATCAACAGAAACAGACACAGACTTAGGCTGCGTCCGAAATCGCATACTTACTGAGTACGTACTAGATTGGAGGAAGTATGTACTTTCAGTACAGAAGTGTGCAGTATGCACACAACACCCGTACGTACTACGTCCGCTAGGGTGACCAAACGTCCGTATTTCCCGGGATATGTCCGTATTTCACGTCCTGTCCCGGGCGTCCCGGGTTTTTTTTTTAAAAGTGAGGAAATGTCCTGGTTTTTAAATTACCTTCATTGGACCATTAAATTTACAGGCACTAGGGCACTGCGCACGGCGCTGCGTCAGTGAGGGCAGCCCTGTTCTTAATCAGAATGTAGACAGCGTGACTGTCAGTACGCAAGCAACATGCCGAAGCGCAAGTGTATGTTTACCGACGATTTACAAAAGAGTTTCCCCGCTTTCAGACCGGGTCGAGACAAATGGGAAGCCTTGTGCACAGTGTGCAAAGCAGGCACATATGTCTCGGTGTCCAATGGAGGTGCAAGGGATCTGAAAAGCCACCTGGACACCGAGAAGCATAAAACAGCTGTCCGAGGCGAGAGTAGTGCTAGCTCGATCACACAGTACTTTGTCAAACCAGGGAACGAGGATGCAGTGAATGCAGCGGAGGCTGCATGATCATTTCACACAGTGAAACATCACAACAGTTATCGATCTATGGACTGCACAAGTTCATTTTGAAAAAGACCCTCCCCGATTCAGACACAGCCAAAAAGTTTAGTTGTGCCCGAACTAAGACCGAGGCTATTGTTGACGGTGTTCTGGCACCTCATTCTGTAGAAGTGGCGCACGAAGCGCTCAAAAACATCCAATTTTGTGGTGTAAGCACTGATGGGAGTAATCACGGTGCGGTGAAAATCAGGAAATGTTAACTTAAGCATTTTCAATAAATGCATTTTGAATAAAATTATCATTTGTTATTGGAGTTTTTGTTGTTGACTTTTACTGAAAAGCATTTTTAATAAACCAACTGTAAATATCATGTTATTGTAGGATTACGTGGGCCTATGTTAAGTGTATATGTGCCCCGCCGGCTCCAAGATGTCCTGGTTTTCCCAAATGAAAATATGGTCACCCTAACGTCCGCCATCTTACCAACATCAAGTGACCATAGTTACAGACTGCATGCTCATTTCGAGCTCCACTCACCAAGATATTTATTGTCTTTATTTGCGCCACTTACTGATTAATCTATAGTCATGTATCCCGACTCCACACTGAGACGGCAGAGAGTAGTAAATCACAGAAGAGAACTAAGAAAGTTATTGATTTTTTACCTCAGAAATAATGTAAGTACTGCTAACCTCTTTAGCAACAGTATACTACATTACCATGATTAGACTAATACAATGAAAATAAATGACAAAATGATAGATCTGACACATTAATAATTACAGTAGAATAATTTTTCGAAAATCGTCTGTGCACGACATTGTGCACAAAATGAGTAGGGCTGTCAGAGGGCTCGTCAGGAGGATCATCACCCTACCAACTGGTGATGAACTAGAGTGTGTAGGAGCTGGGTTTGCCCACTTGGCCGTATCGGATCGAATGTTTTAGAGTGGCAGTTGGTGCTATTGATGGGTGCCACATCGAATAAAACCCCCATCTGCCAACGCACAGTGCTACCTAAACAGGAAGCTGTTCCACTCAATTCAGCTTCAAGCCATCTGTGACCACCAGGGGAAGTTCAGAGACATTTTTGTTGGTTACCCTGGGTCGGTTCAGGATGCAAGGGTACTAAAGAACAGCCCTGTGTATAAAGAGGGCTTATACCCACCTGCAGGACGATACATTCTTGGGGATGGGTTTATCCCTGCATTAATACACCCATCTGGCTCCTGACCCCCTATCGAGAGCCTGTGCAGAACCCTGTACAAACTCATTTTAACAGCAAACTGTCCAAGGCCAGGAATGTGGTGGAAAGGGCTTTTGTAATGAAGACAAAATGGCGTTCCATTTTCTTTAAAGCCCTTGAGGTGAGCCCTGTCTTCGCCCCGGAGGTTGTTGCATGCTGTGCGGTGCTCCACAACCTCTGTATCGCTCATGGAGACATCATTGAGCCACAATGATCAGAGGTACATGTTGACCAACCAGAGCCTGTAATTAATGACATTACATCAGGTGAAGATGCAAGAAAGCATCTGGCTGCAACTGTCTCAGCACCACAGCACAGCATACCAGCTCTTTATGAGCATGATTATATTTAGAAAAATGTTTTGTTAATAGGTTCATGTTGTTTGTTTTTAAGTTTTGTTCTACAGTTCTTGATTGTCTCTTGACATTAACAGTTTATGCAATATTTAAAAGTAAAACTTGAATATTTTTTTAATGACAATTTCCAATTTTTACACTTTTTCTATTTTTAATTAAGGTTAAATGAAAAAGAAAATCCTTTATTTCCATTATTCCATTATTGGGGTTTCCATGCTTCTCGAGGATGGTGAAGCTTCAGCAGCATCCTGGTCAGATGAGGAAATAAGGGTCTCTGGGCTAATCTCCCACCTATTGCCTCATCCATATCCGCATACCATTTCCAGGATGCTGTTGTTGCTTCACCACCCTCTGTACTTACCCCAGTAGGTGGACACTTAATTTCCTACAAGATTCATAAACACAGTACAAGGACCTTTACTTGTATTACAAATCTTTTCTAATATTTTTACTGAAGATTTTACCAACAAACGAAGCTTACTTTGTATTTTTGTATCTTCACATAAGTGGGAGTCACCTTCCCCTGCATTTGGTTCTCCAACACAAAGGCTCTACAATATAATGCACATAACAGTTATTAATGTATATAGCATACACTGCTTCAAAAAAAGTCATTAAAAGTTTTTAATGCTTTAAAAAAGTTAGCAAAACTTGAATACTAAAACTTGTCTTTATACCACCCTTTGTAATTAATATTATGCATAAGATGTAACACAAATTTTGTTACGTCAAACAAACAGTCACTTACTCAAACCCTCGAACCGCTGCATTCTGTTTTCCAGTGAAGAGAGCCTGGTTGGCCACTCTCCACCGGATAAGATTTTTAGTGTCTTCATCAGACCCTGCAATATCAAACATTAGTTTTAAAAGGGATTTCTAATGTGACTGTGTAGCAACATTACAACAATCATGAATATTTAGCCTCAACAACCCCAAAGCTAGATATGTTTACCTTCCTAAGAATAGTTTGGCCCATCACTAGCATTACAGATAAAATTAAATGAATCTATAGATAGATCATTTATTACAGCAGCTCAATATATATTAATGCAAAGTATTATAGTAAGCAAGTATTAAAGTATGCAAGTATTCAAATTTGCAAGTATTAAAATACAAAAGTATTAAGTACACATGTAATGTTGTACAACACTATGTAGTTAAATACATTGAATAAAGAGTAGTATATCGCTTTTATTGTCCTACCAGAATTACAACGTTTGAAGCCCAGGTCAATAGGACCTGCTAGTTAGAGAAGTCTCACTTGTTTGTTAGTTTAAGTCCAAGAGACGGGGTGTGGCCCATATGGGGATCGAACCCACGACCTTGGCATTATTAACACCACACTCTAACCAACTGAGCTAACCGGCCGATGTACAAGGGCAGGTCATATACCCACATACCTGATTCTACACTGACAGCCCTTCAGTTAAGGACCTGCCACACAGAAACGATGGAGAGCTTTACTGTTGTTGAGCAGAACAGATCTTCGTGTGAGATGAAGCCAGAATTAAAGATGGTAGAAGAACAGGGTGATATTCTTACTTTCAGTTATTAAATTACTCAGGTTAGAAAGTCCTGATACACAGCACATGCTCACCTGACTCTCTCTCAGCCATGCTACCTTTAATCATTAAAGAGGGTGTGGCCCATACGGGGATCGAACCCGTGACCTTGGCGTTATTAGCACCACACTCTAACCAACTGAGCTAACCGGCCAGTTCATCTGTTCTCTGTTCAGATTTTTGTACATAATTCTACACTAACCCCATTCAACCAGCAGCACAAAAACCATTTGAGATTCTGCACACTTACAGTGAAGATCTGCAGAAATGAGCGGCTCCTAAACTGAGTTTGTTTGTTATTGCACCAGAAATCCAGCAGTTTCATGTTATTTTAATGACCCGAGATCTCAGTCCTACTTCAGACATCACTGTCTAGTCATTTCTTATGTTCAGACTTTCTTAATACACATCTAAGAGGTTTTGTGGGTTATGTGTGAACTATCTAAACTATACTGTATTGTGGTACATTCATTCAGTCTTCATCAGTTTAGACCCGCCCACTTAACCACCAATTTGCCTCCACAGTGAGCCTGTATAGAGAGAGATTTGATTTTTTGTATACCGTCCAATGAAACAGCTGTGCTGTTAGCTGTGCGCATGTCTGTGTCACAATCGGTTAGCGCGTTCGGCTGTTAACCGAAAGGTTGGTGGTTCGAGCCCACCCAGGGACGAGTGTCTTTTATTGCACAACCTGCCTGTTGATCAAACGATTAAACCTCAGTGTATATTATCTGGAAACAGATGCTCTTCATATAGAAATATGCTTTACATTTGCTTGATGGTAATAACTCTTAGTGAAGTCTTAATGAACAATTAAAACATCAATTCAGGTTGTTTTTAGTTCAACTGGGAAAAAATATTAACAGTAGCTAAACTTCCTAAAACCCAGAATCTACACGTACAAATCCTACATTCATTCCACAAAGTTCACAAACATGATTTAATGAGTGAAAACTTGATGTTTGGAGCCTCTCTGGTGTGCAGGCTGGTACTGTGTATCAGCACTACTTACTGTGTGCAGGACCTGAGTCGTATCTGCTCCAGTCACTGGTTGGTGGCATTAAGCTCAGTCAAGAACTTTAAGAAATATATAGTTTAGATAGTTCATACATATAAGAACCCACAAAACCTCTTAGATGTGTATTATTAAAGTCAGTTTCAGCTGCTTGAATGGAGTTAGTGTAGAATTATGTACAAAGATTTAAAGTGACTAGACGAACTGGCCGGTTAGCTCAGTTGGTTAGAGCGAGGTGCTAATAACGCCAAGGTCGCGGGTTCGATCCCCGTACGGGCCACACCCACTTTTGGACTTAAACAAATGAGCCTTCTCCAACTACCAGATCCTATTAACCTGGGCTTCAAACGTTGTCTCTGACAAGTGTGAGATCTTTTTAATGCCCCTCTCATTCAAGTCAGAAACATGCCATTATTTCAATTAGCCAAACTTAATTGCCCTTCTGTAAATGGTTTAATGTGCACACTGCTGCTACTGGCTTGTTTTTCTTTTCTACAATGTAAGTTCATACCTTCAGGTTCATGTTATTTGAGATCTCTCTATGGCGTCAGATTATTGCCAAAAGTCGAGAGCACATTTTATTTGTGCGCGAGCAGGATTTTCTCAGCTCTCGCACGAATTCACACCGCTCGCTTACGAATAAGTTGTGCTCGCGCACGAAATTGCATGCGCGCGCTCGAAACGCTGCTCTCGTGCTCAGATCGTATGCGCGCACTCAAAGCAAGCTGCGCTCGCGCTCAGATATTTCTTGCTCGCTCTCAGAACTGTACTTGCCCTCGCGCTCGGAGTTTGCACGTTAAAACAGTGCCAAAAGTCGTCGACCAATCAGAATGTGTTTTCGGCTTCGACCAATGAGCTCCAACTTCCCATTGTAAAGAGAGTAATGGACAATCAACGACCTCAGGTAAGATGATTAATTATTTTAATTTTAGACTTAGTTTAGAGTACATCAAATCATCATTTTTAAAGGGTAGAATTTATTAAAGCTTTAACAATCAGGCATATTCTGACTATACTCATCTTTTAACCTGTATGTCTAATTATCTTAGATGTCTTGTTGTCTAGGCCTTACTAAGACATAAAGCTTTGGCGGCGTAGCAGCATAAATTGCAGTATGTAGTAAGCAGTCTGGCTTATGTATTGATCTGAATTATTTACATTTCATTTGCACACATGAAATGATTATTATTGATTAATTAGCGGAAAAAATTAATATTCCCGAAGATATATTAAATGCCAATCATGCAAATTCACATGTTAGTGAGTGAACATGTGGAAACCAGAATGTCATCCATCAGGGTACAGACAGTTCCACAAGTGACTGGACGCCCTAAATTAGTGAATGAACTTAAATCCATGCTAGGATTCCTACTGGCCAAATTTGAGCATACTGGCACAAATGTCCTTGATTGTCTAAGTTATACATTTCTTCAACATATATTTCCCTATACTGTTTATTGTTTCTGCATTTTAAGGCTATTGTTGTCCTTGAATTCTATACAGCTACCACTTTTTCACAGATGTTATTCAGTCAACAAAGTATTACATTTTAAATCATTTATTTTGTCTTAAAGAATTGAAAGGCTGTTGGTTGATATGTGGACAGCTGTGACCTCCACATTTTATGATATCCTGCACAATCTTGAACAAGTTGAGATGCTGGACATTGCAAATACCCTGCACCTCTTTCTGGTACATCTTGTGTTTCTTCCCCGACCTTCAGATCTTTGTTGAAGGCTGGAACCAACATCCCCTTTCATGACCCCGGAACAAATGTGGCAAATGTAACTTTTGTGCTGACTCTGACTTGTACTGACTCTATTCTCATAGATATTACATATAAATAAATAACAGTACACAGTTTGTTTTACTTATTTATTGAATGGGCACAAATATCCACAGACGAACTGGTCTGATGTGTTCCTGTCCTGTGAGCCATTGAAAGAATGTTCTTGGACAAAGAGAGGGCGAACCAGCTGTCTTAACCATAGGTGGCAAAGTCTGTATTAGCCTGTTCAGAAAGAAACACCAAAAAGCAAAATAAGCATTGACCTTTGTATAGATTACAATGTTTCTTGTTATATACATGTACTTACCACTCTGCAAATGTATTTACAGAAGTGTAGTCAATCATATTTTTACAACAGCTTAAACACACACAAGCTGGTGTTATTATAGCAGGTGAACGAAGCAGAATTGGAATTAAGGGCCATATTTAATGCATTAACTCAATAATTATAACGGTGTCCTAATATGATAGTATTGTCCTTATAATTTAATTATAGGAGTAATAAAAATGAAGATAATATCAAATACATTGTTATCTTTTTCCACACTAGCTGGCATGAATTTCTATACAATCCAATAGAAAATATTTTTGACACACTGAACATAAAGCCTAAATAAAACATTAGTGTTAACAATATCAATACACAATAAGTGCACCATATTAAATTCAGACTTGTTGGTGCTATGATATTGTTGATATTGCAGATATGTTTTTACCTTACTGCTTGGTGTTCTAACACTACTTGCTTCCTTGCTGGATTCTGGTGGGGGGAGGGGAACGCTGTCATTGTATGTGGCTTTTTCTCGAGCACTGCAAATGATTCAGAAACCTACATTTAAAACATTACATTATGCATGGTAAATATGCAATGTTCACACTTTATATATTTATATATACTTATATTGTAATAATAAAAAACAGCAAAACATTCAATTGTAAAACATTTTATTTTATAGAGTTGAGGTGAAATTATTTAATGTGTCATGTTTGATATTCTAGTCTTGGTTGGGAAAGTGAACATAATGTTCACTATCGTGTTAGAGATAGTTCATCATATCATTTAGGTGGCTATAGCTTCCTGATCTACCCACTTTGATTTACTAAAATAGTCCATTTTTGTACTGTCGCGTTAAACACGTGAGCACATTAACTTTACTGTATAAAGGCTTTACTTTATTAATTAACATGTACAATACACAAAAGCTATTTTATGTAAGTTAGGGGTACCGCTTTAGCTAGCTTTCCAAAGTCAAATTTCACAAAGTTAACTTTACATTCTCTTTAACACTTTTTTTTAAAATTATAAAATAGTGTAAAATAAAATTATTAATCTTACCTGAGGTCGTTGATTGTCCATTTGTCTTCACAACGGTTCACTCTCTCCGACCAATGAAAATGCAGGGGAAGTTGGAGCTCGTTGGTCGAAGCCGAAAACACATTTTGATTGGTCAACGACTTTTGGCACTGTTTTAACGTGCAAACTCCGAGCGCAAGGACAAGTGCAGTTATGAGAGCGAGCAAGAAATATTTGAGCGTGAGCACAGTTTGCTTTGAGTGCGCGCATATGATCTGAGCACGAGAGCAGCGTTTCGAGCGCGCGCATGCAATTTCGTGCGCAAGCACAATTTATTCTTGAACGAGCAGGGTGAATTCGTGCAAGAGCAGAGATAATCCTGCTCGCGCACAAATAAAATGTGCTCTCGACTCTAGGCACTAATCTGACGCCATAGTCTGGCTAGTATCCACGAATTGCTAATGCGGTCAAGCCAGACTCCATATTTACAGAATACGGTCTGTTTATTTGCGAAGTTTTGGCACTAAATTAGCTCCATAGCCTACACTTTAAGTTTTAGTGAGTATCTAAACCCTGTTTTACAGTACTGATCACATTATCTACACTTTAAGTTTTAGTGAGTATCTAAACCCTGTTTTACAGTACTGATCACATTATCTACACTTTAAGTTTTAGTGAGTATCTAAACCCTGTTTTACGGTACCAGTCACATTGTCTACACTTTAAGTTTTAGTGAGTATCTACACCCTGTATTACGGTACCAGTCACATTGTCTACACTTTAAGTTTTAGTGAGTATCTAAACCCTGTTTTACAGTACTGATCACATTATCTACACTTTAAGTTTTAGTGCGCATCTAAACCCTGTTTTACGGTACCAGTCACATTGTCTACACTTTAAGTTTTAGTGAGTATCTAAACCCTGTTTTACGGTACCAGTCACATTGTCTACACTTTAAGTTTTAGTGAGTATCTAAACCCTGTTTTACGGTACCAGTCACATTGTCTACACTTTAAGTTTTAGTGCGCATCTAAACCCTGTTTTACGGTACCAGTCACATTGTCTACACTTTACGTTTTAGTGTGCATCTAAATCTGTTTTACAGTACTGATCACATTGTCTACACTTTAAGTTTTAGTGCGCATCTAAACCCTGTTTTACGGTACTCATCACATTGTCTACGCTAAGTTTTAGTGCCCATCTTAACCCTGTTGTACAGTACTGATCACATTGTCTACACTTTAAGTTTTAGTGCGCATCTAAACCCTGTTTTACGGTACTCATCACATTGTCTACGCTAAGTTTTAGTGCCCATCTTAACCCTGTTTTACGGTACTGATCACATTGTCTACACTAAGTTTTAGTGCGCATGCAAACCCTGTTTTACGGTAGTGATTACACTGTCTACACTAAGTTTTAATGCGCATCTAAACCCTGTTTTATGGTACTCATCACATTGTCTACACTTAAAGTTTTAGTGTGCATTTGAACCCCGTTTTACGGTACTGATCACATTGTCTACACTTTTGTTTTTGTGAGCTTCTAAACCCTGTTTTACGGTACCGGTTATGTTAATAAATTTGCATATATAAATTAAATATTTAGACTAACATATGGACTTAACATATAAAACCATGTAAAAATGAATCCTATAGATATATTTAATACATGTACATACACACATTTTACTATGGGTATTTTATATATGTCATAAACTTATATCTACACATATACAGAGGATACATGTATGTTATAATAATAGATCACCTTACAGGTTACATATGTGGTAAAACCATTATTGATATGGGGCAGATATGTCATATATTACATTTCTATGTAGGTGCAAAGTTATTATTGTGAGTGTTTGTGTATTTAATACAGAGTTAGTGTGTGTATGTAGCATCCAGAACTTTTACTGAACGAAAATAATGAAACTATTAAAACTGATTAGCAGCGGATAGTTTTATTAGCTGTAGAGTGAGGAGCTGTTTCTGTTCATCTTTACTGAAGTGAATCGAAGCAAAAGCATGAAACTCAAATGCACCTGAAGTTGATTTGTTAGTGTAATGAGACGTGACTTTCCCAGTTCTGTTTAAACGCTTTGCATAGTGGCGGCAGCAAATCCTGAAACCAGTCTGGTAGAGGACTGGAGGGAAGATGTGACTGGTCAATTTTACAGTAATTTGAAATTGATCTCTCGATCTCTCACTGAATTACTATTAATTGGCTTTCTGCAGATTTATAGCTGGACCATCAACACTCCAGCAACAAGCAGAGGGAGACAAAGAGGCTTCAGCACTCCGCTGTTGTAGATGTCTTGAAGCGTTGGCAGACTACATCTAATGATCCTCTCTGCTGTCCTGATTATACGCTGGAGTTTGGCTCGTTCCTGTGATGTACAGGAACCAAACCAGGCGGATGGATGATGTGAGGATGGACTCAATGATCGATGTGTAAAACAAGTGCTCTCTGCTGAGCCCTCCTGGCGACAAAGAGTTTGTTCCTTTCCCACTTTAGGTCCCTGGATAAGGTGGTGCCCAGGAACTTGAGTGACTCCATGCTCCATCTCAGCATGGGTTGTAAAAGGTAATACGTGGCTAATAGGATCATACTGGATTGTACTAGTTTTAGTTTGTTTAAGATAAAGCTAATTTAAGATCTTTAAGATCTATTGCTGTTCTAACAGTGGCAAAGAGAAAACTGAAGTCTGAACTATCAAATTTCTCAGATTTTACTCTTAACTTTGTTGGTTTGATGGTGTGGCTGTAAAATCTCCAGTGGTTCACAACTTAGGGGAACTTTTTGACTTTTCCCTCTCCTTTGAACCTCATATTAAGGCCTTGGTTAAAAGTTCTTCTTCACACCTTCTCAATATTGCTCTCCTGTGCCCTTACACTCTCACACTGTTAAGAGGGTTTGGATTAGGAACCACAATGCGAACACAACCACAGACACTGAAGCAGAGTTTAAAAGGTTTTTTTAGAACCACAGTCCAGACAGAGAACCAGGGAACGAGGGCGGAAGCGAGGGTACCAGTAGCGGCGCTTGGGGCTTGGAGGCTGACAGTAACCACAGGAGGCAGGGTTATGAGAGATTCAGGAACCAGGCGGAGAAGGCAGGAACACAGGAACGAAGAGCAGGCTGGGATCCAGGAACCAGACAGATAAGGCAGGAACACAGATTGGACGGTTTGACCGGTTTCAACTGTGAGACGTGGAAAGTAGGATGAATCCGCATATGTTTGGGCAACTTGAGCCGGACAGTAGTGGGGCTGATGATCCTTTGGACGGTATAAGGTCCAATAAAACGAGGCGCCAGCTTCCTGGACTCAGAGTGTAGGGGTATGTTTCTGGAGGACAACCACACTGACTGGCCCGGGAGATACTGCGGACTAGGTTTTCTGTGGCGGTTGGCCGAACGCTGGGTGACGGTCTGGGACTTAAGCAGGGTAGCTCGTACGGACCTCCAGATCTTCCTGCAGCGCCGAAAGTGGTGCTCAACTGAGGGAACTGCCACCTCTGCCTCTTGTTCAGAGAATAGTGGTGGCTGGTAGCCAAGGGAGGCCTCAAACGGGGATCGGCCGGTGGCAGAGCAGGTGAGGGTATTATGGGCATATTCGGCCCACGCGAGGTGGGTGCTCCAGAGAGAGGGGCTGTTGGCCGACATACAACGCAGGGCGGCTTCCACCTCCTGGTTAGCTCTTTCCGCTTGCCCGTTGGATTGGGGGTGGAAACCGGACGAGAGGCTGACTGTGGCTCCCAGGGCTTTACAGAAAGCACGCCAGACACAAATTGAGGACCGCGGTCGGATACAATGTCCAGGGGAATACCGTGGATCTTGAAGACCTGGTCGAATAAGAGCTGAGCCGTCTCAAGGGCTGAAGGGAGCTTGGGTAAGGCTACCAGCCGAACCGCCTTGGAAAAACGGTCCACTACCGTCAAAATGGTCGTCATTCCCTGAGACTCCGGAAGGCCAGTGACAAAATCCAGGGCGATGTGAGACCAGGGACGTCCAGGGACAGAAAGAGGCTGGAGCAGACCGGCGGGGGGTGTGTGAGAGGACTTACTGCGGGCGCAGGTGGCGCAGGCAGCCACAAACTCCCTGGTGTCTGCTTCCAGGGAAGGCCACCAGAAGTGACGCCTAAGGAGGGACTCTGTGCGATTAGCTCCAGGATGGCTGGCGAAATTGGAGCAGTGTCCCCATCTGAGGACAGCCGGTCGTACAGCAGTCGGGACAAACAGGCGGTTGGAAGGCCCATCTCCAGGGTCGGGTTCCTGTTCTAGGGCTTCTTTAATAGCTTCCTGGATATCCCAGGTGACCCCGGCTAGGACGCAATTGGAAGGCAAGATGGAGTCGTCGGAGGGTGGAGTGTCCTCGGAAATGAACTGGCGCGAGAGCGCGTCAGGTTTGGTGTTGCGGGAGCCTGGGCAGTAAGTCAGGGTAAAGTCGAAACGACTAAAGAATAGAGCCCATCGGGCTTGGCGGGAGTTCAGCCGTTTTGCTGTCTGGACATAAGAAAGATTTTTATGATCTGTCCAGACCACAAAAGGCTGTCTTGCTCCCTCCAGCCAGTGCCTCCACTCTTCCAGGGCGAGTTTGACTGCCAGGAGCTCGCGATTACCTACATCGTAATTTGCCTCCGAGGGGGTGAGCCGTTTGGAGAAGAAGGCACAGGAATGAAGCTTGTTGTCTGGGCTAGAGCGTTGGAAAAGGACCGCTCCAACTCCACAAGAAGATGCGTCAACCTCCACAAGGAATTGCTTCGAGGGATCTGGTTGAGAAAGGACGGAAGCAGAGGTGAACAGAACCTTGAGACGGTCGAAGGCAGTCTGAGCTTCCAGGGGCCAGGAGAAGGGGACTTTGGTGGAGGTCAAGCGAGTTAGGGGGGCCGCTACCCTGCTGTAGTTGCGGATGAAGCTCCTGTAAAAGTTTGCGAACACTAGAAAGCGTTGCAAGGCCTTACGGCAAGAAGGAACAGGCCACTCAGTAATGGCACGGATCTTTTCGGGGTCAGCTTTAATTCGCCCTGGCTGGATGACAAAGCCGAGGAAGGCGATGGAATTCGTGTGGAACTCGCATTTCTCAGCCTTGATGAATAACCTGTTTTCCAACAGGCGAGACAGGACCCGCCGGACGTGAATGACGTGCTCCTCAGGGGACCGGGAAAAAATCAATATGTCGTCCAAATAAACGAACACGAAAGGGTACAGGAAATCGCGTAGGACGTCATTTACCAGGGCCTGGAAGACTGCGGGGGCGTTGGTCAGCCCAAAGGGCATCACCAAGTATTCGAAATGGCCGAGGGGGGTGTTAAAGGCCGTCTTCCACTCATCACCTTCCCGAATATGCACCAGGTGGTAGGCGTTGCGGAGGTCAAGTTTACTCAAAATAGTAGTACCCTGCAGAGACTCGAAAACAGAGGACGAAAGCGGAAGGGGATACTTGTTCCTGACCGTGATCTGGTTCAGCGCCCGATAGTCTATGCAAGGCCTCAAGGACTTATCCTT
Organism: Trichomycterus rosablanca; assembly: GCF_030014385.1. NCBI lineage: Eukaryota > Metazoa > Chordata > Actinopteri > Siluriformes > Trichomycteridae > Trichomycterus > Trichomycterus rosablanca. The sequence continues at coordinate 22,463,238 of NC_086001.1, read as the reverse complement.
TTTCTCCACAAAGAAGAACCCTGCACCGAGGGGAGAGGAGGAAGGACGGATGAGACCAGTTTCAAGACACTCAGAGAGGTAATTCTCCATGGCTTCACGCTCCGGACGAGACAGGTGGTAAAGACGGCTGGTGGAAAGTGCGGCCCCGAGGAGGAGATTAATAGCGCAGTTGTAGGGCCGGTGGGGAGGAAGAGATCGAGCTCGGTCCTTACTAAATACTTCCTGAAGATCATGATACTCGGAGGGGACCTGGGAGAGGTCAACATCGTCGATGGAAGGAGGGGGGTCGGTACGAGGGCTAGAGGGATGGACTGCTGACTGTAAACACCGGGAGTGGCAGAGATCGCTCCAAGCAGTGATCTTTCCCATCAAGATGAGGATTATGTGTTGAGAGCCGTGGGAACCCCAAAACCAGAGGGGACTTGGGAGTCTTGACTACCGAGAAACGGATGGACTCGCGATGATTGCCCGAAAGGACTAGGGTAACCGGGGCCGTACGGTGAGTAATTCGAGCAAACATGCGCCCATCCAGAGCAAAAGCGGTTACAGGGGTGTCGAAAACCTCCAAGACGCACCCTTTTTGGGTGGCAAGGCTTTCATCGATAAGATTGTCCTTCGACCCGGAATCGATGAGTGCAAGGAGGGACACTGGATTCCCGGGGAAGCATAGGGTAGCAGGGACCTGGAGGCGAGGACGAAGAGGTGGGGTAGTGGGTCTTGAGCTCGTCAGAATCCCCACTCCTACTGGCGAGCTTGGAGGCTGACAGTAACCACAGGAGGCAGGGTTATGAGAGATTCAGGAACCAGGCGGAGAAGGCAGGAACACAGGAACGAAGAGCAGGCTGGGATCCAGGAACCAGACAGATAAGGTAGGAACACAGGAGCGAAGAGCAGGCTGGGATCCAGGAACCAGGCAGACAAGGCAGGAACACAGGAACGAAGAGCAGGCTGGGATTCATTTACATTTACATTTTCAGCATTTAGCAGACGCTTTTATCCAAAGCGACTTACACAATGAGCAGAACACGATGAGCAATTGAGGGTTAAGGGCCTTGCTCAGGGACCCAACAGTGGCAACTTGGTGGTGGCGGGGCTTGAACCGGCAACCTTCTGTTTACTAGTCCAGTACCTTAACCACTGAGCTATCACTGGATTCAGGAACCAGACAGATAAGGCAGGAACACAGGAGCGAAGAGCAGGCTGGGATCCAGGAACCAGGCAGACAAGGCAAGAACACAGGAACGAGGAGTAGGCTGGGATCCAGGAACCAGGCAGATAAGGCAGGAACACAGGAGCGAACAGCAGGCTGGGATCCAGAAACCAGGCAGACAAGGCAGGAACACAAGAGCAAAGAGTAGGCTAAAAGGGAACCAGGCAGTGTGCATAGCAAACAGCAACTGACAATCTGGTGGTGACCGAGAGGAAGGCAGGGGCTTATAACAAGGAGGCTGATGAGAAGGTAATTAGGGCCAGGTGAGTCAAATTAAGCAGGGGAGAGATCTATTGGCTGGAATGGGAGGAGAAGTACCTTCAGCCACCACTAGATGTCGCCAAAACCACCAGAGGGGAGGCCACAGAGAACAGCAGCTCAGGAGGAGCTCTTAACACACACGAAGATGCGTTCATCTCGTCCCGTTTAGATCGGTCATCCCAACAAAATCATACAGTATGTTCTTCAGTATGTTCTTTGATGCTCGAGTTCTTTCATATATTACATCACTCCAAATCTTTATCAGCTACACTGGCAACCTGTCCCACTTCATACTCAATTTCAAGTTCTACTCTGTTCTCCTCCACTTTCTGTAGAGGTGCCCTGGGGGGTATTCCAGAAAGCGGGTTAAGTGATTAAACCAGGTAAGTTAACTCAGAATTAACGAAAACTCGGGGTTTTCCATTCCAGAAACCGAGATTAAAGAGAACCTGAGTCAGTTACTATAGCAACTTACGCTCTGAAGCTAACCTGCTCACTGGCAGGTTAACTTAAACCTAATCCGGGGTTACACACACTTTTCTCATGCAAACATGGCGTGTCCTTTTCTCCAGGATCCAGTTGATATCGAAGCGCAAATTATTCGCAGAGCTCTTCATCGCAAACGAGTAATTAGACCCAGATTAGACATACTTTCATTTCCCGATGAATTTCTCCGCGAACGTTACTGTTTTTCCTCGCAGTCAATTATATACCTAAACAATATTCTTAAGCCACACATTTCAAATATTACACATCGTGGATCAGCCCTCACGTCTTTGCAGACTTTATGCATTGCTCTCCGTTTTTTTGCCAATGGATCTTTTTTATACAATGTAGGAGACGCTGAACACATAGGCAAGGCAACTGTATGTCGGTCAGTCCGCAAAGTATGCCTAGCATTAAAACGGCTGTTGTACAATTTTGTGGTGTTCCCTGGGCATAAGCCTATAATGAACATCAAAGAGGAATTCCACAGAATTGCAGGTTTGTCTTTATTAACAAAGATTACAAAATGATCAAACAAATGGGAAGTAAAAGATAAATAGCTCTGCAACATTTAATATTTTAGGATTTCCAAGAGTCATTGGATGCATGGATGGAACCCACATTCCAATTAAAGCACCTGCCGAAAAATGAAGGGGATTATGTAAACATGGGGCCAGTGATAGCTTGGTGGTTAAGGTACTGGACTAGTAAGCAGAAGCTTGCCGGTTCAAGCCCCGCCACCACCACCAAGTTGCCACTGTTGGGTCCCTGAGCAAGGCCCTTAACCCTCAATTGCTCATCGTGTTCCGCTCATTGTGTAAGTCGCTTTGGATAAAAGCGTCTGCTAAATGCTGAAAATAAAAATGAAATGAATGAAATAAACAGAAAATCCTTCCACAGCATTAATATACAAGTAGTGACCAGCATAAATGTACTACTTTTTTTAAAAATAAAAGTCTAACATTTAATACATTACATAAACTTATTGTTCTCCTCCATTAAGATCAACATTATTACAAATGTTGAAGCCAAATGGCCAGGCTCTGTGCATCATGCAAGGATTTTTCGCGAGTCTGCACTATACAATAAATTTGATCAGGGTAAGCCTGTGGCACTTTTGCTATGGGTGGGATTCACATTCAGTGTATTGTTACATTGTTTCGGTTTTAAATCACTGCACCCCCTGTGTGCTTACAGGACAATACGACGGCCTCCTTGTTGCAGACAGAGGGTATCCCTGCATGCCATATGTGATGACGCCATACCCTGACCCTGAGCCTGGACCACAGTCACGCTACAACCTGGCCCTCTGCAGAACAAGAGCAAAGGTTGAAATGACAATCGGGATCCTCAAGGCCAGGTTTCAGTGCCTGCGGGGGCTCAGGGTCACCCCAGAGAGGGCATGTGACATTATAGTGGCATGTGTGGTATTGCACAACATTGCCACTATCAGAAGGGAGCAACATCCTGCCATACCCCAAATAAATGATGAGGAGGAACCTCATCTTAATGTACCTGAACACAGAAATGGTCGAATTGTCAGAAATTCAATCTGCAATCACTATTTCTCTGATTGATTATTTTTCACCATTTTCCTTACCCATCTGCCCTTTACAATATAAACTGAGGACAACTTAATTTCTGTTTATGATTTCTTTATTTCCTGAAAAAAAAAAAAAATGCCAACAAGTTAATTTTCTTGTCCTTATTCTTGGTAAGAACATATATACACTCACAGCAACTACTCCCACCTTTAATTTATATTCCAGCAACTCAATTTCCAGTCTTGTCTGTTTTATTTGGAGTTTTATATGTTCCATCTGAAGATCACACTTTTCAATTTGTTTTTTTCAGGTGGACCTTGTATAAATCCTTTACAGCCAACTTGAAAGAAAGAGACAAAAATACCATGTTATGCTAAAATAAATAGCTTTGTGTTCTAAATATTTTAGATATTTATTGAGACATAAACATATTCTTACTGTTCCAAGCTGAGCTTTGGAGGTGGATGGTTCCTCATCAGATTCATGATCACCAATCACATTCTGTTATAGGACAGTCACACACATTACCATGTTTAATCAAATGAAATACCATGGTCAACATATTCAACATATGCAACGTATACTGTACCTCCATAGACCTTCCAGGATCCTCCCACTCTGAGGCAGCAGAGATTGTTTCATCATCATCCTGCAACAGGAATTTTGTTTTTTGTTTAACAGAAAGATATTTATACACATCAAGTAAGATTTAGGAACATTAAGATCACTTACAACTGCAGGAGGCTCATTTGGTTGCACCACACCACCAATCACTGGGGAGATGGCATTAAAACATGTTTAGACTATCAATGCAGTTCTCACAGTTTATGAACTAGAAACTAATAAATGTAATGAACATGCCTTTAACATAAAGAGTTGTGTCCTGGGGGGTTGTTGGCTCAGATGAGCTCCCTCCAGTGATTCCATCAGTTATAGGCCTGCCACTGTTCTGTGACAGTGCAAGCTCCTCTGCCTGGGTGAAAGGCAGTGGTGGTGGCCCCCCTCCTGTTTTTCTTACTTCAGCCTTTTTCCTATTAGCTACAAAACCATAATCAACTGTAGGGCATACCTAGCTTGATAAAAGTAAGAACATTAGGTAGTTATGTACAAGTCATACCACTTTGTACTATGTTTTTATATTTCATCTTCATTTGCTGCCATGTGCGTTTAATCCCACTTGGATTACACCTAGGTTAATAAAAAAAAAAAGTGTACAAATCAAGACAAATATTAAAATTATTTTTCCATATCCTTTCACTAAGTGAATTAGTTTTTTTTATTTAATTTTAACTCACGCATTAACTCGTTTCGCAATTTTTTGCGAAGCTGACTCCCTTTCCTTTGCTGCTGCTGCTGCTGTATTACTTTTATGCCGAAATATAATTTCATAATCTGCATACACAGACATTAACATTTCCTGCTCTATTGGTGTGAAATATGATGCCCTATGCTTTCCCTTATTCACATCCATGGTCAATCCCTTTTTCGGCGCTCAATTGAGAATGCCTGTTTATAGGTAACCGTGAACTCGCTTCTGCTGGGTTCAATCTACTCAGAATTGAGTAATCTAACTCTGATCAGCTGTTGAGGAACCGAAAACTCTGGCTATGACACGGTGAGATAAGTCAACTCGGAGTTCAGGGTTATGTTTGAAGTTTGTTAAACCCGCTTTCTGGAATACCCCCCTGGGAAACCAAGGTCCCTACACAGCATTGATAACCCCACCACTTAGTCTGGTCTTTTCCAACCAGCAGACTGAAAGACATAATATATCTTGTAAATAAATTCTTAAAGAATAAAGCAACACCTATCACATCACTGAAGATTAAAATTCCTTTATTTTCACAACAAGCGTAATTTCATAAATACAATTAATATGTTCTCTGTGTTTTTCAGGTTTCCATGTTTCAAAAGTAAAGCGTAAGAAGAATTACTTATAATTAATAAAGAAAATATCATAAATATCATGTAAAATTGGAATGGGTTTATCTACTTTTATTCCCTCTATTAGCAACGGGAAGCACAGGGAAAACGTCGCTCATTAACACTGATTGTCTACACCTGTACTAGTGTAGTCCATGTTAATTTTTGAGATGTGGGAGAAAGGGGGCAAATGGGTCTTCATACTAGGGTTGATCTAGTAATGCTTCCTTTGATAACTATGTTAAACTATGACTATTTTTATGAATATTTATAATTAGATTTTATATTTAACCAGATCTATATAATTAAACATCTAAACAACTATCCAGAACTTCCACATTTAGACATGATGTTTGTTAGTCGATACAGTGTAGCATTGTAGCTAGACGAATTCTGCTAACAATAATATATTTTAGTCTCAATTATTCTACTATAGTATCATTTTTAATCTTGTGGAACACCACTCCATCTGCTTGCTCTCTCCATTTCAACGTGATGTTCTGTTCCATCCCGAGCTCCTTTAGTTTCTGCTGGATCTGAAGAACACAAGATGATTTTATCAGGAATTCATTGTGATTGAGTGTAGAAATACACTGTTGAGATATTTTATTATGACCCCCAGCAATATATAGAGTAACCGGCTTGGAGTGAATCGATAAGGTCTTGGTAGGTCGTCACACTGAAGTGCATCCCACAGCTGCTGGAGGGTGCATGGGGGAGGATCCATAGAGCCAACACGACCATTGAGGCGGTCCCACAGATGCTGTGGAATTAGGAAGTCAGGGTAATTCTTGGTCTTGGTCTTAGCTCTTCTAACCAATGTGGGACATTTCTAGCCAATCAGCATGTATAGGTGTAGGTGATCTGCAAGGATGCCTTGGCTAACCCTTCTTGCAGAGGACGATTGTCTTTCTTCGTTCTTCACTGGACGGTTTGTCGATGGGTTCTGAGGTGGCTGATGAGTCCGATCCTGGCTGAGCAGACTTTGCCACAGTGTGGGCAGCTTAGTCCTTATTTCTCGATTTTCTGTCCCATCCTTAACGAGAGACCTCCACGTGGCCCTCTCCTGCGCAAGCATTTCCCACCTGCCGCCCTCCATGTTGTAACCCTTGAGTGTCGACTTGAGGAGAAGGATCAATTCATACCCAAATTGGTTGGGAGTGCCTTTCACATCTTATATAACCACCTAGCCAGCTCACCAAACGAGACTTCCTTCATAAGCTATGTGCTGCAGCCATCGAAAGTAGGAAGTGGTCATAATAATGTGACTCGACAGTGTAGTATAAACACCAAAAAATCCAGAGTATGAATCATTGGAGAATGAAGCAGCAAGAACCTTGAGAGTAGAAAATAAGACCTACCTTCTCCAGTAATGCTGCCTGCACTACAGGATCGTTCACGTCCTGATCTGACCGAACCTTGAACTTCAGGATCTGCTTCTGGCCTGTTATAACTATTCACATACAGAAACAGATACAAATGAAGCTGATATTATGAAGAATTATGAAAATAAGACAGGAAGCAACTTTAACTCACTTCCATGACAGAAGAAAGGTTTGAGGTCCGAGCACCGAGCATCACCGGCCTGAAAATTAGATAAATAACCACAGTCTTCAAGTGATAATGAATTATCAGGTTGTCCAGACTTCCAGGTGATGTTGGCCAGGTTGGTCTGGTCTAGCCACTTCCAGGTGGTCCTAAACAGATCGATCCAAGTCATCCACGTGAATAATATACCTAGGAGGGAATTTTCAGTTGGATCTCTTATGATGGCCAGGTCAGTGTAGTGCAGCCTGCAGTAGCTCTGAGCGTCAAACCAGGTCTTACTGGTAGAGATGTAGACGTACTTGCCGCTACCAGTTTTTGTCCCTGTGAAATTAGAAAACACAAAACATGTAATTATCTAAAAAAATATTTAAATACATATCTGATCACGCTGGCATTTCTAAATGCTGTAAAAACATTAGAGATTTTTCTGAATCAACAAGTTTAAAGTTGTGTGTTTGGTTTAGAGATATTCAGACAGGAGTGAAATCTTAGTCAGCATTGTGGACGCTGAGGGTTCACTTACCATCATAACACAAAAATGGCCATGACAATGCACAGGCTGCATCCCCCCAAGTACCAGAGTCATCCATAAACCCACACTCTTCCTGGTATTGCTTATTGTCTGGTTCACCATTAGCCCACTTGTTCACGGTTCCTGGTGGCCCATTACTGCTGGACCAGCGCCAGTCGTGCAATTCTTTGTGAAGTCCAAACCAGGCATCAGAACTGAACTGTTGTTTCAGAGCTTCGTTCTGAAGTTTGAGCATGTCGGCGTCACTTTCGATGGTAGCCAGGTCGGTGTACGTGGCTCTGCAGTAAGTCTGCGAGTCGTTCCACGTTTTGCTCTGCTGTATCAAGTAGTATTTACGGAGGACGAGGGGGGCCGCTCCTGTGGACCAGATTTAGATTTAAAATAAAAGTTCAAACACCTGAATGAAACATCTGATCGTATGAATACGTGACAAAATATTAACAACACCCATCCTTCTATAACTCTATCCATCTACACTGACCAGGCATAACATTCTGAGCACTGACAGGTGCAGTGAATAACACTGATTATTTCTTGATCGGCACCTGTTAGTGGGTGAAATATATTAAGTGTGAACATTTTATCCTCAAAGTTGATGTTATAAGCAGGAAAAATTTACGAGCACGAGCATTTGAGTGAGTTCAAAAAGTGAATTAAATGCAAGTATCAAAAGTGGTCCAAGGAAGGAACAGTGGTAAACCGGTGACAGGGTCATGATGCCCGTGTGGTTCAATCCAACAGACGAGTTACTGTAGCTCAAATTGCTAAAGAAGTAAATGCTAGTTCTGATAGAAAGGTGTCAGAATACACAGGGCATCTCAGTTTGTTGGCTGCATAGCCGCAGACCAGTGAGGGTGCCCAAATTCCCCAGGTCACAATCAAATCAAGCCTCTGTGGGATGTGCTAGACAAACAAGTCCAATCCATGGAGGCCCCACCTCACAACTTACAGGTGTTAAAGGTTCTGCTGCTAACATCTTGGTGCCAGATACCACAGCACACCTTCAGGGGTCTAGTGGAGTCCATGCCTCGACAGGTCAGGGCTGTATTTAATGTTATGCCTGATCAGTGTATAATTCCATCCATATGTCATCCACATATTTATAACTCTGTTTGGTATGTGTGTTCATTATATTCTGCTCAGCAAAGCTTTGGCGTTATCTGGCGTCACTGAAAGTAACTGCACAAGTTTAACCTGAAATAGTTCAACCAATAGATTTCCCCCTATCTTCACCTCATCACATAGCATTTAAAAGCCTCTGGGGGTTTCTCTTCACTCCTCACCAGATCGTCCATTGAGGCTATTCCCCACAGAGATCAGCTCTCTTCATTCCTGAAAACCAAACATACTTATTTTTTCTTGTACGCCAAGCTTCTTCCCCTCACCTGGATCTCCTGTTCCATGCTTCCATACTCCCTTTCAGTCTCCATTGTTCCCGCACTTCCTTCGTTGCACCTCCTATGTTATTCCTGCCCTAAGTCTTTTGATTTTGTTGTTCTTAATGAACCTTTTAAAATCGACCTTTGAGTCCTTAATGTGGTGTTCGCTTTGTGGTTCCAAAAAAACCTCTTATTGGCTTATTGCCACTCCTAACTATGTTAAATTTCATACACATAAATGTTAAACATCTCCATCTATTACTGCATTTATCAATTCACATGTCCCATCATTCACACATTTTTAACTATATCTAATACATCGTGTTTTTTTTTTTTTTTTTTACTTTTTTCCAGCTACCCACATTATGCAATCTGGTCCCACTGTGGCTTACAAAATAACATAACATAAAGCTTTCACAAGAGGGCGGTCACGTAAAAGTTTTGTGTTTTTGTGCCAGTTAAAACTTTTTTTTTTTGTTTTTTTTTTATTATTATTCTCCGGGACAGATATGGTTTTAGGTACCATTTATTTACTTTTGAGCAGTTCTTTTGATCTTACAGGGAACCAGAACTGGAAAATACTCTCTTGAGTAAAATGTTTCTATATACCTGTACTATAAATATGGATTAAGCAGGAATGCTACTGCAATATGCTAATCTTCTCTGCACAGACACATTGTCAATGAGTTTATATTTTACTGGATGGATGACTACTGAAAGGATTCTGAAAGCGAACTTCTGTTTCCACACAAGGACTAAATAATTGTGTTGATGCAGACCATATCATGAGTGTAACATTGGGATTATCTTGATGGTAACTCCTTCTGGTAAGGCTGCTAAATCTTTGAAAAACCAAAGGCCATCAGCTTACTTTGGTCAACCAACTTAGAAAACCTTGGATTTTACCTGAAAAAAGGACATTTGTAAATGTTGTGGTGATAGTGGGGAGCCTGTCTTGACAGACGCTCAACTGATCAAAAACGTCCTGGGCAGTGTGTCCACTCCACAGGTGAGTCACTGCACTACACTGATGGGCAACTTCCCTTTTAAATCAATCTTATCTGTGTCTACTCCAGCAGGACGGCGCGCTGGCCAGTCGCCCCACCCATTCAGTGCAGGCACATCTCCCTGATCTACAATGCTATGACAGGTGGCCATTTGCCCAGACTGTAGCAACCAATCAAATTAGCAAAAAACAAGTTTTATAAGTAACATCTGTGTCAATATGTGAAAAACAGGTTTCATAAGTGGGTCAGAGTGACCCTTACCTCACAGACAAATGAGCAAGCAGGTTAGGATTAGGTGACAGACAATGCAGTCCTCATTCTAATACATTAATCTAATACATCTATCCATTCATCCACCCATCCGTAATGGCTTCCTTCCAAAATGTTATTTATATGGTCATTTTTCCAATCATAACCCATTTTTATTACCAACAGAGCCCAACACACAGTCATCATATTTGTAATCATGTAGTGATACTGTTAGAACAGCAAGAGATCTTAAAGAAATCATGGCGTTCAGATCGTCTACTCCACTGCTATGAATTTAAGAGAAAAAAAAAACTGAGCACATGGGAAGAAACTCATCACACACATCACACACATACAAATAAGTAACTGTCTAGTTTATTACAGAGAAGACGAGTTCAAGCAGAACCAAGTCAATGGTTAGGGGTGTTGGGGTTGTTTAACATTCAGAGGGGAAACAGAACCTGTTGGAACAGGTTGTGTGGTTAAATACTACACTTAAAAATATTACACTTACCTGTGAGAAACAGGAGGATGATCAGCAACTTCTTCATCACCTCTTTGTTACTAGAGAATTGAAGAACTGTAGTTCTCCTGGCAGTTCCACCTGAAATAAGTATCTTTTTTACTTTTTTTTATCAGCTAGGAAGGGAAGCTTAAAGAGGGTGAATCTTTAGTTCAGGTTGATTTGCTGACTAAAGTAAAGAAAACACAGATGTTCATCTGCCTCTTTATTTTCTTACTTTATTAACTTTATTTGCTAGGTTAATAAGTTGCTTTGGTGATTTGTTTAAACACTTTGCATAGTGGCTTTTTCGCAAGGCAGAAAATCTTAAAACTCTGGTTCTCAAAAGATGGTATACCGGCACTGTTGGTACTTCAACTGCTTCCAGGTGGGTCTCAAAATTCCTTGGAGAATTTGCCAATTTTTTTTGAAAAAGTAGAGACAGTCAAAATAAGACAATGGTAATATAAGTAACTTTATTCTGAACAGGTGAGGTCATCAAGAGTGAATTTAAAAGGAGCGTCCACCACAGACTAAGTCTTTACAAGCAAGGATGGTTCATGGTTCACCACTTTGAGCCAAACCTTTTCTGTGAATCGTTAGTCAGTTCAAAGACAATGTTTCTCAGTGCAAGTTGCAAACAATTTAGGTCTTTCACCATCTACAGGTCAATACTGTCTTTGGCCTTGTTTAGCGGCCCAACAGTAGCAACTCGGTAGTAATGGGGCTTAATTTAGTGACCTTCTGAACACTAGTTCAGTACCTTTGCCAATTACCATTGCTCATAAAATTTACCAGGTAGAAAGAAGTAAAGAAGTAACAGGTAGGGGTGTTCCAGTAATTTTGATGGTTTAAGCCCCAACATTCCAGTAAGGTTGATGGTTTAAGCCCCAACACTTAATAAATAAAAGAATTATACAACGATGTCTGTGATAAATGGGTCAAAAGAGATGAGTTAATGCCATGTAATGGAAGTAGTGCAGTGTTTATGTAGTGTTTATAAAGAATGTTAAAATTGAGCCTCTTATATATTGGTCCTTTCTATGTTCCAAGAGACACACTAATACAACAAATATGTTACATATTTGAACATAGAACATAATGTTAAGTGCTTTTACATTGATTATTTTTTTTGTGAGAGCAGGAGTACCTGTACCACAAATGCGTACAGGTAAGATCACTGATGACAATTACAAAGAAATGCTATAGCATGTATAATATTTTCCATGAAGCCACTGGTTGGTAGCATAGTGGCATGCTTTTGTATGTGCATGCATTTGCGAGTGTGAGTGAACTTGTGAGAATGTGTATGCAGTTATTCTCCTATAAGAAGGTGGAAGTTTTGGTTACATTTTTTAATTCATTAATAATCAGAATAGGTGCTGAATTATTTATCAGTCTGACTAATGTCTACATTCCAGAATAGTTCAGTACAAAATATGCAGCCAGCTACATATTCAGTAAAAAAAAAAATCAAATTGTCATCAACTTAACTCGGTGGCTGGCAGGAGGGTGGGTAAAGGCTGGTTTTATGAGTTTTGTTTGAAATCCGATGTCATGCTGAAAATGTTGACATGAATGATACAACTTTTTATGCAATTTATGCATGTGTTGGTCAAAAAGCTACTGTGTGTTGGTGACTTATATACAGTTTATATATAAAGAGTGCTTAATGAAGTTTTAAAAATGCATCATATTCAAGTGTTTTTGTTTCTTTAGCCAATTAAAAATTTAATTGAATGCACAGTATTTTAATTACATGTACCAAACTAAAATGACTGGTAAATTGGTAGATTGGTAAGGAGTAACAATTTACTTTTAAGTAAAACAAATAATTGAGTCGGAAAATTTGGAAACTTTAAGTTGACTTAAGTTCAAGTTAACCATAAATTTAAGCTGCATTAATGCAAACTATTGATTTGAAAACTGGCTGAAAGAAATTGTGTTAATCTAACTTTTAAACTTAATAAAACTTAATTCATTTACATGTTACCAACTGAAGTAAGTTTTTTAAGTTGGTCCAACAATTCTTTAATAAATGTATCACAGTAATGTGGTGGAGTAAAAGTAAAAGTTGCTGAAAAATTTTACACTCGAATAAAGTACAGATACTTCAAAAAATATTTAAGTATTATTAATTCAAGTATTTTTATTATACTTAAATATTTAAGTATTATATATATTCATTGTCTGAAGCTGCATGAGCGACGGACGTCTATAAGAAGCAGCTTGTTACAGCGTCTCTCGCTTACGGTCACACCACCCTGAGAACACCCGATCTCGGAAGCTAAGCAGCGTCGGGCCTGGTTAGTACTTCGATGGGAGACCGCCTGGGAGTACCAGGTGCTGGAAGCTTTACTACTGTAAATATTAATGAATGACTTTTAACCGCAAATTTTCAAACGTTTCCTTGGATTGCATTTATTACTAGCTTAAAAAACTAATTTAAATCTTTACCATTTTACTGACTTCATAATTTCATAAATTCATATGTGGAGTTCATCATTCCCATCTAGTGGTGCAAGAAATACATTACATCTTGTTGAATAGATACAGATTTGTGACTTTATTATTATTATTTTATTTTTATAATTATTAATTGTTGTTGTGTTTGTTGTTATTTTTTGAAACTCCTCATGTTTTAAAGTGTAAAAGCATAAACAGCACTGTCTATAAAGATGAATCCTCTTGTGCTTATAGACTAGTTGGTTTGTAGTGTTATTTTTAAGCTTCTACTGGTGTGAATATGTGAGTTGGAAAACAAAACATGACATTAGAGAAACTGCTTGGAAGAACGTCTAGGACTGACTGTAGTCCTCTCTAAAGCTACCTGAGCAGTGTTGGCCCAGCTAACACAGAACGTTCCCGTAACGTTAGATTTTGGTTCCCCTATGGTTATTTTTAGGGAACCATCCCATAACGTTATGGTAACGTTCTATTTTCGTAAAAAAATCAGCGCTGTTCCCGGAATGTTCCGGGAACTATGAAACCTAACGTTCTCTCATGGTTTTATGAAAACTAACAGAGAACGTTATCTAAAAGTTGCCTTAAGGTTTTCTTTCTTATGTGTTTAAAGTAACGTTCCAGTAACGTTCCCGGAAGGTTTTCTTAAGATCTTTAAAGTTTTTTAGTAGGAACTTACCAAAAAGCAGCCTTTCCCAGCTAGCACAATCATCTGGCCCAGTTCCCACTTTTCTATCGGCACAGTCGGCCGAGTGTCAGAATCGGCCAGAATCAGTGTAGCCAGATCCGGCCCAGTTGTTACCACAGCTGGGTTTGGCTGGTGCTTGTAGAAACGCGTGCGCGCCGACGCTGGTTGTCCAGCTGTGGCCCAGCGTCCAGTCTCTGATTCAGCGCCGGCGGAACGAGCGTCACCATAGCAACAGTGCGACGCGAGCCGTTGAAAAAGAGGAATCGTTCGTTCGTGTGAGGTAAATAAACGTTTAATCTTAACAACTTTTTACTAAGCAAAAAGTAAGCAGAAAGTCTTTTAATGAGTTTTATATTAAGATAGAGAGTAATTTGGAAATGAAACTGTTAGGTAATGTTATCTAGTGAGTTTCAGGTTAACTGGTAGTCTGAACTGAAACACTTCAGGTAACGTTAGCTAAAAGGCTAACAGTTTCTAGCATTAGACAACAGCTGCAAAATAATTAAAGTTCATTGAATACTGTGGATAATGTAAACTTAAAAGCTACAATAAGCAACAAGAACAACAACAACAATAATAGTAATACAATAATAAGCAACAGATGACCTACCATCTCTGACTACATCCACAAGGTGGACCAACAAAGCAGGTGTGTATAATTTAAGAGTGGACAGTGAGTGGACACGGTATTTGAAAACTCCAGCAGCGATGCTGTCTGATCCACTCATACCAGCACAACACAAACTAGGCACACCACCACCACGTCAGTGTCACTGCAGTGCTGAGAATGATCCACCACCTAAATAATACCTGCTCTGAGGTGGTCATGTGGAGGTCCTGACTATTGAAGAATAAGGTAAAAGGGGGCTAACAAAGTATGCAGAGTAACTGATGGACGACAGTGGAACTGTAGAGCTACAAAGTGCACCTATAGATAGATAACTTTATTAATCCCATAGGGAAAGTCAGTAAATGGTTAGTAAACTATATGGTTAGTAGAGCTGATAGAAAAAGAGTATACATACAAGGAGGTGGTTTTAATGTTATGGCTGATCGTATATAATTTTATAACCCAAAGATTGTCCCTTGTATTTTTTGTAGATATTCAAGTGTCCACTACCATCACTGAGCCACATTTGCTTATTCACCTCTCATACATGAGTAAAAACTATGAACACTATTCTGCAGCATCTAACAGCCGGTGTAGATCATCAGCCAAGGTCACAAAATCCAGCAAGAAGGTTCTGGGTTCGATCCCCAGGTGGGGCGGTCTGGGTCATTTCTGTGTTGTTTGCATGTTCTCCCCATGTCCGCGTAGGTTTCATCCGGGTGCTCCGGCTCCCTCCCACAGTCCAAAGACATGCAAGTGAGGTGAATTGGAGACACTAAATTGTTCATGACTGTGTTTGATATAACCTTGAGAACTGATGAATCTTGTGTTATGAGTAACTACCGTTCCTGTCATGAATGTAACCAAAGTATAAAACATGACGTTAAAATCCTAATAAACAAACAAACAGTACTTCTTTATATTGTATATATATATACAGTGTATCACAAAAGTGAGTACACCCCTCACATTTCTGCAAATATTTCATTATAGCTTTTCATGGGACAACACTATAGAAATGAAACTTGGATATAACTTAGAGTAGTCAGTGTACAGCTTGTATAGCAGTGTAGATTTACTGTCTTCTGAAAATAACTCAACACACAGCCATTAATGTCTAAATAGCTGCAACATAAGTGAGTACACCCCACAGTGAACATGTCCAAATTGTGCCCAAATGTGTCGTTGTCCCTCCCTGGTGTCATGTGTCAAGGTCCCAGGTGTA
This sequence comes from Trichomycterus rosablanca, assembly GCF_030014385.1. NCBI lineage: Eukaryota > Metazoa > Chordata > Actinopteri > Siluriformes > Trichomycteridae > Trichomycterus > Trichomycterus rosablanca. Next base: position 22,447,611 of record NC_086001.1, on the reverse strand, counting down.
AATGGGGAGCAGGGCTGTTAAATTTGGTGTTTTGGGTACAATTCTCTCATACTGGCCACTGGATATTCAACATGGCACCTCATGGCAAAGAACTCTCTGAGGATGTGAGAAATAGAATTGTTGCTCTCCACAAAGATGGCCTGGGCTATAAGAAGATTGCTAACACCCTGAAACTGAGCTACAGCATGGTGGCCAAAATCATACAGCGGTTTTCCAGGACATGTTCCACTCTGAACAGGTTTTGCCAGGGTCGACCAAAGAAGTTGAGTCCACGTGTTCGGCGTCATATCCAGAGGTTGGCTTTAAAAAATAGACACATGAGTGCTGCCAGCATTGCTGCAGAGGTTGAAGACGTGGGAGGTCAGCCTGTCAGTGCTCAGACCATACGCCGCACACTGCATCAACTCGGTCTGCATGGTCGTCATCCCAGAAGGAAGCTGACGCACAAGAAAGCCCGCAAACAGTTTGCTGAAGACAAGCAGTCCAAGAACATGGATTACTGGAATGCCCTGTGGTCTGACGAGACCAAGATAAACTTGTTTGGCTCAGATTGTGTCCAGCATGTGTGGCGGCGCCCTGGTGAGAAGTACCAAGACAACTGTATCTTGCCTACAGTCAAGCATGGTGGTGGTAGCATCATGGTCTTGGGCTGCATGAGTGTTGCTGGCACTGGGGAGCTGCAGTTCATTGAGGGAAACATGAATTCCAACATGTACTGTGACATTCTGAAACAGAGCATGATCCCCTCCCTTCGAAAACTGGGCCTCATGGCAGTTTTCCAACAGGATAACGACCCCAAACACAACCTCCAAGATGACAACTGCCTTGCTGAGGAAGCTGAAGGTAAAGGTGATGGACTAAACCCAATTGAGCACCTGTGGCGCATCCTCAAGTGGAAGGTGGAGGAGTTCAAGGTGTCTAACATCCACCAGCTCCGTCATGTCATCATGGAGGAGTGGAAGAGGATTCCAGTAGCAACCTGTGCAGCTCTGGTGAATTCCATGCCCAGGAGGGTTAAGGCAGTGCTGGATAATAATGGTGGTCACACAAAATATTGACACTTTGGGCACAATTTGGACATGTTCACTGTGGGGTGTACTCACTTATGTTGCCAGCCATTTAGACATTAATGGCTGTGTGTTGAGTTATTTTCAGAAGACAGTAAATCTACACTGCTATACAAGTTGTACACTGACTACTCTAAGTTACAGTGCCTTGCAAAAGTATTCAGCCCCCTTGAACTTTTCAACCTTTTGCCACATTTCAGGCTTCAAACATAACGATATGAAATTGTAATTTTTTGTGAAGAATCAACAACAAGTGGGACACAATCGTGAAGTGGAACGAAATTTATTGGATATTTTAAACTTTTTTTAGAAATAAAAAACTAAAAAGTGGGGCGTGCAATATTATTCAGCCCCTTTACTTTCAGTGCAGCAAACTCACTCCAGAAGTTCAGTGAGGATCTCTGAATGATCCAATGTTGACCTAAATGACTGATGGTGATAAATAGAATCCACCTGTGTGTAATCAAGTCTCCGTATAAATGCACCTGCTCTGTGACAGTCTCAGAGTTCTGTTTAAAGCGCAGAGAGCATCATGAAGACCAAGGAACACACCAGGCAGGTCCGAGATACTGTTGTGGAGAAGTTTAAAGCCGGATTTGGATACAAAAAGATTTCCCAAGCTTTAAACACCTCAAGGAGCACTGTGCAAGCGATCATATTGAAATGGAAGGAGTATCAGACCACTGCAAATCTACCAAGACCCGGCCGTCCCTCTAAACTTTCAACTCAAACAAGGAGAAGACTGATCAGAGATGCAGCCAAGAGGCCCATGATCACTCTGAATGAACTGCAGAGATCTACAGCTGAGGTGGGAGACTCTGTCCATAGGACACAATCAGTCGTACACTGCACAAATCTGGCCTTTATAGAAGAGTGGCAAGAAGACAGCCATTTCTCAAAGATATCTATAAAAAGTCACCTGGGAGACACACCAAACATGTGGAAGAAGGTGCTCTGGTCAGATGAAACCAAAATAGAACTTTTTGGCCACAATGCAAAACGTTATGTTTGGCGTAAAAGCAACACAGCTCATCACCCTGAACACACCATCCCCACTGTCAAACATGGTGGTGGCAGCATCATGGTTTGGGCCTGCTTTTCTTCAGCAGGGACAGGGAAGATGGTTAAAATTGATGGGAAGATGGATGGAGCCAAATACAGGACCATTCTGGAAGAAAACCTGTTGCAGTCTGCAAAAGACCTGAGACTGGGACGGAGATTTATCTTCCAACAAGACAATGAACCAAAACATAAAGCAAAATCTACAATGGAATGGTTCAAAAATAAACGTATCCAGGTGTTAGAATGGCCAAGTCAAAGTCCAGACCTGAATCCCATCGAGAATCTGTGGAAAGAGCTGAAAACTGCTGTTCACAAACGCTCTCCATCCAACCTCACTGAGCTCGAGCTGTTTTGCAAGGAAGAATGGGCAAAAATTTCTGTCTCTCGATGTGCAAAACTGATAGAGACATACCCCAAGCGACTTGCAGCTGTAATCGCAGCAAAAGGTGGCGCTACAAAGTATTAACGCAAGGGGGCTGAATAATATTGCACGCCCCACTTTTCAGTTTTTTATTTCTAAAAAAAGTTTAAAATATCCAATAAATTTCGTTCCACTTCACGATTGTGTCCCACTTGTTGTTGATTCTTCACAAAAAATTACAATTTCATATCGTTATGTTTGAAGCCTGAAATGTGGCAAAAGGTTGAAAAGTTCAAGGGGGCTGAATACTTTTGCAAGGCACTGTATATCCAAGTTTTATTTCTATAGTGTTGTCCCATGAAAAGATATAATAAAATATTTGCAGAAATGTGAGGGGTGTACTCACTTTCGTGATACACTGTTTATATGGGAATATGAGTTTTTTAGCCATATCGCCCAGCCCTACTGGAAGTGATGCTTAATGTAATGGACATTTAGTAACATTTGTACCTTAAATTTCCTGAGTGTCTGCAAAACAAAAGTGTTCTTTTGTATCGCGAGTGACATTTTTTAAAGGCCATATCGCCCACCCCTAGTGTTGTGTGCATACTGCACACTTCTGTACTGAAAGCGCTGCATACTTCCTCCAATCTAGTACAGACTCTGTTAGTATGCAACTCTGGATGCAGCTAATGTTTCTCTCCAGTGTGAATGCCCTGGTGTCTTTTAAGAGCACTCTTTGTATTAAAGCTCTTCCCACATTGTGAGCACTGATACGGTTTCTCTCCACTGTGAATGCGCTGGTGGATTTTGAGCTCACTCTGTCTAGTAAAACTCTTTTCACATTGTGAGCACTGATACGGTTTCTCTCCAGTGTGAATGCGCTGGTGGATTTTGATATGACTCTTTTGATTAAAACTCTTCCCACACTGTGAGCACTGATATGGTTTCTCTCCAGTGTGAATGCGCTGGTGTATTTTAACCACACTCTTTGTATTAAAACTCTTTCCACACTGTGAACACTGATACGGTTTCTCTCCAGTGTGAATGCGCTGGTGGGTTATGAGATCACTCTTTGTAATAAAACCCTTACCACACTGTGAGCACTGAAATGTTTTCTCTCCAGTGTGAATGTGCTGGTGTCTTTTGAGATTACTCTGTTGATTAAAACTCTTTCCACACTGTGAACACTGATATGGTTTCTCTCCAGAGTGAATGTGCTGGTGTTTTTTCAAATCACTCTTTGTATTAAAACCCCTCCCACACTGTGAGCACTGATATGGTTTCTCTCCACTGTGAATGTGCTGGTGTGTTTTGAAATGAGTCTGTTGATTAAAACTTTTCCCACAGAGTGAGCACTGATACGGTTTCTCTCCAGTGTGAATGCGCTGGTGTATTTTGAGCTCACACTTTGTATTAAAACTCTTTCCACATTGTGAGCACTGATATGGTTTCTCTCCTGTGTGAATGCGCTGGTGTGTTTTGAGCTTACTCTGTGTATTAAAACGCTTCCCACACTGTGAGCACTGATATGGTTTTTCGCCAGTGTGAATGCGCTGGTGTTTTTTTAGATCACTCTGTCCATTAAAACGCTTCCCACACTGTGAGCACTGATATGGTTTCTCTCCAGTGTGAATGCGCTGGTGTATTTTGAGCTCACTCTGTCTAATAAAACTCTTCCCACATTGTGAGCACTGATACGGTTGCTCTCCAGTGTGAATGCGCTGGTGTTTTTTAAGATCACCCTGTGTAATAAAACTATTTTCACACTGTGAGCACTGATATGGTTTCTCTCCTGTGTGAATGCGCTGGTGTATTTTGAGATGACACTGGAACCTGAAGCTCTTTCCACACTGTGAGCACTGATATGGTTTCTCTCCAGTGTGAATGCGCTGGTGTATTTTGAGATGACACTGGAACTTGAAGCTCTTCCCACACTGTGAGCAGACGTTTCCTTCTTCCTGTGTGGGACTGAGAGAGGTGTTAATGCTGACAGTACCAGAGGACGTTTCCTGATTACTGGAGCTTCTGGTGGGCGTCAGATCCTCATGTTCAGTCTTAATCTTCACCAGAGTCTCATATTTATCATGGTTGCAGCTCTTGATGTGATTGTGGAGCTGATTTTGGGTTGTAGAGGAACGTGGACACGAGGAGCAGCAGAAATCCTTGTTCAGTTCTGAAGCACAAAATAATTAAATACATTTATAACATTATAAATAATCAATACATTTATAACATTATAAATAATTAAATACATTTATAACATTATAAATAATCAAATACATTTATAACATTATAAATAATCAAATACATTCATAACATTATAAATAATCATATACATTTATAACATTATAAATAATCAAATACATTTATAACATTATAAATAATCAAATACATTTATAACATTATAAATAATCAAATACATTTATAACATTATAAATAATAAATACTGTTAGTAATTGTTAAACTGAGATCTGATGCTAAAGTCCTGTAACGTGATTCATCCTGCATTCATCATTTCCTGCTCACACTGATCTGCATGAGCACAATACAAGCTTTCACTGTATGATGCTTCATCCCAGGTTCCTCTGATTCTATTCAATCCAAATCTTATTTTACTCAAGATAAAAAATATCTTACTGAGTTCATCTTTATCTTCAGGTTCTTCCTTCTTCACAGGCTTCATCTGGAAACCTCCACACTGTTGGTCCTCTGGGGTGAGGTGTTCCTCAGAGGTGACGTGTTCCACAGGGATTAAAGATCCTTCACCTGAAATTCATCAATATGTGAAGAAGAAACTCAACAACTGGAGGAAACTGAAGGTTGTGGGTTTAGTTACCACAAATAAATACTACTTAGATTTAATCCGGACTGGAAGTATCAGCACTTCTACACAGGACAGTACGGTACAGTACAGGTTCTAATCCCACTATCCACATTCTCTTATTATTTCTACTATACTAACCACACTGTACTGTACTAACATGGCAAATTGCTCCACATTTACTTACAGAAGTAACTTCCATCTTCTTCCTCCTCCTTTTTTATTAGTTTCTCTTGGAATCCTTCATTTTGTAGATCTATGGGGGTGACGTGTCCCTCTTCTGCTGACTGCATTATTAAAAGATCTGACAGGCAGACGGACAGATAGACAAATGTACTTTATTCCCTATTAAAGAGAAATCCAGGAAAATTCTTTCAGACACTTTTAACTGTTTATTTTTAATGCTGTGAGGCTGTAAACAGAGTGAAAATGTTGAAACTATTGTGGGACTGAGCAGCATCAGACAGAAAAGACTTCTAATAGAACTTTTTGGGTTGGTTTCACAGACAGGGATTAAGCCTAGTCCTAGACTACACAGCATTTTGAATGGAGATTCTCTATTTAAAGCTAAATGTAGTCCTGGACTATAAGCCTTAATCCCTGTCTGGGAAACAACCCTTTGAGTTTGGTGGAAGTGGTTTTGTGGCCCAAAGTGAAATGATGAAGTCTGATGTTCTTTACATCTAGTTTCTCATCCACTCCCAATAACAGTGCTGTACTAATACTTTTAACTTTTACTATAAACCTGTAAAACAACCTGTAAACAAAGCTACAAGAACTCGCTGTTTCTATCAAACATTAAACACTGTAAACAAAGCTGAAAATGTGACGCGTTTATATCAAAATGTTAGATTTAATAATGAATAAACTCTGAATCCGTTACAATCCACTGATTCATCGGTTCAATGAATCGGTTCATCAGTACTGAATCATGTGTGATGCTAACAGTTAGCGGAGCAGCTAATAGTTTGTTTGTTTAAATAAAACTGGAGTTAAAGCTCCTCAAATCCTCACAGTGATGTTTTATTATGAACTCTAGTTTTATTATTAATTAGAATGTGGTTATAATTAAATATAAGGGTTATAATTAAATACATATTTTACTTACAGATGAGGCTCTACAGTACAAACACAGCAGCTTCTTGTTCTTCTTATGATGTTTAATGGCGGTTGGCAGAACAACTTAAGACGCACCAGCGTCACCAACTGGACTGGAGTTGAACAGCAGCTTAGCAGTAAAACATCTCCATTAGCCCTGTATCTCTCAGCTCCAGTGTTGGGGGGAACGCGGTACAGTCACGTGATTACTTTTTATCTGTAACGAAGTCATGTAACGCGTTACAGTTAAATATTTGTAATGACATTACAGTTACTGTGATGAGGGATGAGTCGTTCCCGAACGAACCGATTCTATTGAACGACTCTTTGAAATGAACTAAAGGAACCGAGTCGCTCCTCTAGTATAAGGACAAATAATTGAGGAATAAACTTGTTTAATGATGTTAAATCTGATTGGTTCATGGCGTGTATGTTTTAAAGCAGAAACAAACACAGGCACATCTCTGCACAAGAGAGGATTTTTCTGAAACTAAATAAATAAAGTAAATAAATGAATTTGTTTGTAGATGTGATTCCAGTATACAGTATTTGTTTGGGTTTAGAATGTAACATGAAAGTAAAGTAATGAGGAACGAGATTACATTTTCCAGGATGTAATGAGTAAAGTAATCCCATTACAATTTTAGTTAAGTAATAAGTAATGAGTAATGGATTACTTTTTTGAGTAACTACCCCAACACTGCTCAGGTAGCTTTAGAGAGGACTACTAAGAAAGGACTAAGAAACCTTGAGAGGAACCAGACTCAGCAGGGACCTCCATCCTCCCTGTGTGGCCTAGAGGATAATTTAAAATAATAAAATATACACAAATCATACATACACAAACCTAACCTAAACAATTTTAAGCTCTTAATTACGTATTTATTTATTTTAGTTTCAAAACAACACGAAGCTGGCGAGAAAAATAAAAGTAAGAGAGAGGGATGGGAGACCGCCTGGGAATACCAGGTGCTGGAAGCTTTTATCCACACACACTCACCTTCACTCCAAACCTCCTGTTACACACTGACCCAGCGACTTTTTCTTCATCAAAGCTAATGTCCAAGGCAGTTAAACAGAGTTATTATTATTTATTTATTGTAATATTTACACTATAATTTCCTGTAGTACGAGCGGAATGGGTAAGTGTAGCATCTCTCCTATAAAAATAAAATATTTCGTTAAATGAAAAGACATGTGAAACAGTTCAGGATGAGACATAAAAAGTAGATGTGTGTGTATTATTTAAAACTAAACTGATAGGTTACCTTCAAATAATTGTGCATCATGTGTTCCTGATTTACATTCAGTGTTAACTAGAAAAAGACCCACCGTGACCTTGACCAGGTGCTAAAAATAAGGTGCTCTCTCTCTCTCTCTCTCTCTCTCTCTCTCTCTCAATTCAATTCAATTCAAAAGTGCTTTATTAGCATGACAAATATTCACATTTGTATTGCCAAAGCGCATTTACAAACTAGATAATAAATGGGAAAAAAAAAAAATTGCATACATAAACATTTATATTAATTTAAAGAATGTTCAATAACATTAGTAATTAGCCTTAAAAAATAACAGAAACAAATTAGAACAACAAGTATATAAAGTGTGTATATGTATGTGTGGAAAAAGTATTTGTAAGTGTGTGTGTGTTTGTGTGTGTGTGTATGATGGTGTGTGTGTATGATGGTGTGTGTGTATGATGGTGTGTGTGTGCGAGTATGCGTGAGTGTGTATGGGATACAGTATAAGGTCACTCACTGTCCCTCACCTGGTGGCAGGTGTGTAGGTAGAGAGCTGCGAGTGTGCAGCTCGCTCTGTGCTCCCCCAATAGGTAGGGCAGCTTGTCAGGGTTTGAGAGAGAATTAAAATTGGGGATAATTTTGTTGATTTTGGTAAAAAATTGTTTTCGAATGTGTGTGTATTTTGTACATTCAGTGAGGAAGTGCAGCTCTGTCTCTATCTGGTTTGAAGAGCAGTGTTGACACACTCTCTCCTCTCTGGGCATCCAGGACTGTCTGTGTCGTCCCGTCTCGATGGCCAGGCTGTGTTCGCTGAGTCTGTACCTTGTCAAGGTGTTTCTGAGTTTTGGATCAGTTATACAGTAGTGCTGAGATAATCTGCCACACTATACTGTCTATTTAGAGCCAAATAACATTGTAGTTTACTTTGGAGTTTAGTTTGTGTTTCCCAATAGGCCAAATAGTTTATCTTTAATTCATGTGTAATTTGATCAGTTCTGATTAGGTTCTGGTCTTGAGTCTTAATAGTGTTAGTCTGTGTTAGTGGTGTGTTAATGCAGTGACTCAGGACCAGTTGGATGAGGGGACTGGTATCTCTCTCTCTCTCTCTCTCTCTCTCTCTCTCTCTCTCTCTCTCTCTCTGCATGCTGGGAGTGGGCGGAGCGTTTGTGAGTGTGTGAGAACGGTGGTGTGTGTGGCGGTGAGCTTGAGCTCTTTTCTTTTTTCTCAGTTACTTTTTTACCCTGGTGTTGGGTTTTTCTGAGTGTCCACCCTTTTCACCTTAAACACTAGTGTTTTCGATAATCCGCCGCGAGCGGTGTGAGGCGAGTAATGGCCTCTCGCCTCGCGGCGGAGATGCCGTCCCTCTCCCGCGCGAACGGGTTCAGGTGCGTCCCCCTAGCCCAGGCTACGGTGGAGGACGTGCTGCTCGCGGTGGGAGAGAAAGTCGGACATGATAAAATCTACTCCGCTTCGCGGATGAATAAAGCGGTGGTGGTGTTTGTGAGGGAAGAGCGGCTGGTTGCTGTACTGGTGGAGAGTGGCATTGAGATTTTGGAGACTTTTGTGCCGGTGTCTCCTTTGTTTACACCGGCGTCGAGGGTCACCGTCTCTAATGTCCCGCCTTTCGTTTCCAACGAGTCTATCAGACAGGAACTAAGCCGTTTTGGGAAGTTTGCGGGTGAAATGAAGCTGATTCCTCTGGGCTGTAGGAACGGGGCACTGAAGCACGTCCTGTCTTTCAGGAGGCAGGTGTTCATGTTTCTAAATAGCCCAGATAAAACGCTTGACGCTGCGTTCCGTGTGTTTCATGATAATGACTCGTACATTATGTACGCGACCACGGACAGTCTGAAATGTTTTCAGTGCGGGAGCAGTAGACATAAGCGATTTGAGTGCCCTTTAAACAAACAGAGGGCAGCGCAGAAGGACCAGGCCTCTACTACAGCTGAACCGAGTGGGGCTCTGGAGAAGGGTGCTGTGAGTGACGCTCCTGCAGATGCTGGAGAGAGTTCGTCAGTGACTCTAGCTCCGGAGGCAAGGCGTGGACAGGAGGTGAGTGAGCGGTTGAAGGGCAGTGGTATCGGCAGTGGGGATGGTCAGGTTCAGGCTGACCAGCTTACAGCCGAGCAGGTGGGTGTAAAGCCTAGCACCCTTATCAGTGGGGTAGCAGGTGGAGTAGGTAATGAGGTTGGGGCTGGTGCTCAAGAGGGAGAGGCAGTTGGTGATGGGGTAGACCGGGTTGTTAAGACCAGTGAACAGATGAATTTGGGAACTGGTGGTGGCACGGATTCGGGGGTTCAGATTGGTGATCACTTGGGGAGTGGAGCTGGTTCTCAGGAGAACATGGGGGTAGAAAGTGGTGTAGTCACAGGGGTTGAGTCTAGTGGTCAGGTGGGGGATATAGTTGAAAGTCAGGTGAATATGGAGAGAGTCTGTGGTGTGGATATAGGTACTGAGTCTGGTGCTCAGGTGGGTGGTGGTGTAGGTGATCTGATGAGTGGAGGTGTTAGTGCCCAGGTGAGCGGTGGTGGAGGTGTTAGTGCTCAGGTGAGTAGTAGTATGAGAGCGAAGGTGAGCGAAGGTGTAGGAGCTCAGGTGAATAGTAGCGCAGTAGCTCAGGTAAGCAGAGGTGTTAGTACTCAGATGAGCAGTAGTGTAGGAGCTGAGGTGAGCAGAGGTGTAGGAGCTCAGGTGAGCGGAGATTTTGAAGAGGCTGGCCCGAGCACTGCAGGTGGCAGTTTTCAGGTGCTGGTGTCAGAGGTTGTCAGTGAATCTCAGTCTAGTTCAGCTGTGTCTCAGGAGGAGGCTATGGAGGAGGACAGGATGTCTGAGGTATCTGATTTTGGAGGGAGTCAGTCTGGAGGTGGGATGTTATACTCTGTGGAGCAGATAAACTCGTTTTTGGATGATACTAAGGGCAGACCTGTTGAGGTCAGTGATTTTTTCCCTGACCTGGACAGGTTTGTATGTTCGGCTTTAATGGCACAGAAGAATGTTGGATATGACATCCTCTCGAAGCAAAAGCGTTTTCGTTTAAAAAAAACTTGTTACTGCAATCAGGAAGGTAAAAAGGGCTAAGTCTGGTGTGTGTCGCATGTCTGTTCGTAAAAATGTCTGAACACGGAGCACGTAGGAAGAGGGTCTCTCTTGATCTTTTTGCTTGTTTCCTGTTATACTGTTGTCTTTCTCTTATTTCTATCATTATGGGTTTTCTAAGGGTGGGCTCTTTGAATGTTAATGGTTTTAGAGACAAAGATAAACAGGCCCTTTTTTATGAATTTTTTTCTCTTAAGAAATTAAATGTATGTTTTTTACAAGAAACACATAGTGATGATGCCTCAGCTTCTGAGTGGGGTCTGTGGTGGAAAGGGGAATTGTTTCTTAGCCATGGTTCGAATGTTAGCGCAGGTGTTGCTATTCTCTTCTCTCAGTCCAGTAGAGTGAACGTACTGTCTGTCGATGAAATTGTAGCTGGACGACTTCTCATGCTTAAAGCTAGACTCTGTGATCATGTGTTTATTTTTATTAATGTGTATGCCCCAAACAGAGGTGCAGAAAGAGGTGAGCTGTTTGTGAGGCTGGAGCAGTTATTGCAATCCCTACCTTTAGACGGCACAGTTGTGTTGGGAGGGGATTGGAACTGCACTTTGGATTTTGTCAATGATAGAAACGGCGAAGAGCCTCATCCCCAGTCTGCTCAGACTTTGGCCATTACTTTATCTGGTTTTAATTTAGTTGATGTTTGGAGGGAAAAACACCCTTCAGTCAAGCAGTACTCCTGGGTTAGGGTTTTTGAAGGAGGTGTATATGCGGCCCGTTTGGACCGGTTCTATGTTTCTAATAGTGCTCGGAATATGATCAGTCAGTCTACCATTCAGCCCACCTCTTTCTCTGATCATCATTTATGTACTGTAGTCTTTTCTGTTGTTCCTCAGTCCTCTGGTAGTCCAATGTGGTATTTTAATAAGGCACTTTTAGCAGATAAAAAAATTTGCGATAATTTTAAACTGTTTTGGGGAGAGTGGGTTGGTAAGAAGGGTGATTTTGTAAACCTTATGCAATGGTGGGAAGTGGGGAAGGCCCAAATTAAAGCCTTCTGTCAGGACTTTACCGCATATTCCACCTCTAAATTGAGGGCAGCGGTTAGTAAATTGGAACAAGACATTTCTAAAATACACGACTCTATGTTCCTTCAAAATTCACTGGATCTGCGGGCGGATCTTACGATTAAGTTACAGGAACTGAGTGATATTTTAAAGGAGAAGGCAAAGGGAGCTTTGGTGCGGTTCAGGTTCATGTCTGTGCGGGACATGGATGCTCCTACTGTTTTCTTTTTTAATTTAGAGAAATCTTCTCATCGACATAAATCACTGGTGTCTGTCCGCAAAGCTGACGGAACTATTACGACAGAACCGGCGGAGGTGAGAAGATTGGCTGTGGACTTTTATTCTGAACTGTATACAGCAGGTGCTAGGGATCAGCATTGCTCCAGGACCCTGCTCGAGGATCTACCTCAACTGGATGATCAACACAAGCAGGACCTGGATGCGACTTTGACTTTCGAGGAGCTCACTGCAGCTGTAACTCAGCTTTCGTCTGGGAGAGCGCCTGGTATTGATGGTCTTCCGGTGGACTTTTACAAGGCTTTCTGGGGGATCATCGGGAGGGACTTGTATGAGGTTCTGCTGGCTGGCCTTGATGCCAAGGTGCTCCCGAGTAGCTGTCAGCGTGCCGTCTTATCCCTCTTACCGAAGAAGGGAGACCTCTGCCTTTTAAAGAACTGGAGACCTGTTTCTCTCTTGTGTTCAGACTATAAGATACTCTCCCGATGTATTGCGAACAGACTAAAAGGTGTGTTAGGCGTGATTGTACATAAGGACCAGTCTTACTGAGTGCCTCGACGCTCTATTTATGATAATTTGTTTTTAATTAGGGACTTATGTGATTTTGCTAGGATGTCTCATTTAGAGTTTGGTTTGTTATCTCTGGACCAAGAAAAGGCATTTGATCGTGTAGATCATGATTATCTTTTTACTGCTCTAAGTGCTTTTGTTTTTGGGGATGGTTTCATGTCCTGGGTGAAATTGCTTTATTCAGGGGCCTCCTGTCTGATAAAGGCGGGAGGGGGTCTGAGTGTCCCCGTCCCCGTCAGTAGGGGGATACGGCAGGGCTGTCCTTTGTCTGGACAACTCTACTCACTTGCAGTGGAACCCCTTCTGGTTTTAATTAGGAAAAGACTGTCGGGCTTAAACATTATGAACAGTTTATATAGAGTCTCTGCCTATGCTGATGACATCACAGTCATAGTGAAAAATGACCAGGATGTTGTGTCCCTGCAGGATACCCTGCAAGTTTACAGCAAGGCCACCTCCGCTAAACTTAACTGGGATAAGACAGAGGCTTTGTGGTGTGGCTCTCAGAGTCCATGCAGTATTTTGCCATTACTCCCGGGAGGGGTTAGGTGGAGCAGGCATGGCATAAAGTTTTTAGGGGTCTGGCTGGGCTCTGAAGAGGCAATAGCAATGAACTGGGAAGGTGTTGTGGAGAAAGTTCGTGCCAGGTTGTCTTCATGGTCCTGGATGCTCCCCCAGTTATCGTACAGGGGTCGAGTGTTGGTCGTGAACAATCTTGTTGCGTCAGCTTTGTGGCACAGATTTACTGTTCTCAACCCACCTAGACAACTGACCGACGACATCCAGAAAATACTGGTGAATTTTTTCTGGTCTGGACAACACTGGCTCAGAGCAGCTGTCCTGTCTCTGCCTGTGCAGGAGGGGGGACAGGGTCTTATCGACATCCGGTCCAGAATTGCAACCTTGCGTCTGCAAGCTGTGCAGCGGTTGCTGTACAGAGGGCAGCAGGGCTGGAAGGCCGTTGCCTGTGCCCTTTTGCGGCGCGCTGGTGGTATGGGGCTGGACTGGCATCTGTTCTCCCTTCCGCTGGAAGGGGTGGATTTGAGAGGTTTGACTCCATTTTACACAGCAGTGCTGGAGGCATGGCGTCTGTTCTCTTTTTCGAGGGACGACTCCACTCTGCCTTCAGCGTGGATCTTTGAGGAGCCACTGTTCCACAACCCCTCTTTTCCATCATTGCAACGGGTCTCAGGGGCTTTGAGGACTGCCCTGTTGGAAGGTGGACTTGTCAAGGTTCGTGACCTGCGGAGGGGTAGGGACTGGGTGCATGCGGAGCAGTTGGCTGAGATGGTCGGTCTGAGGTCGGTGCGTGTAGCTCAACAGCTGCTGGACCGGCTGTTGGATGACCTCTCTGCTGATGCCTGTGAGTACCTGAACGCTACCCCTGTGGAGCAACATCTGAGTCAAAATGTCACCTTCCCTGAACTGGTAATGGACATGGACCAGGAGGACCGGCAGGAGGGACAGGGGACACTCCTGTCTTCAGACACCCCTGCTTTGGGACTTTTCAGTGTTCTACACAAGAGGGCCCTGTATCAGGCTTGTGTTAAAACTCTACATCACCGCAGCCTGAGGGATGTGAAGGAGTCTGGGTGGGCTGAGGTTGTTTCGGCTGATGCTTCCCCTAAACGTAGCTGGCGGTCCCTGTACAAAAGACCCATTGAAAAGAGGGTGGGTGACCTCCAGTGGAGGATTGTGCATGGGATTATAGCCACAAACAGACACGTGGCACGGATTGATCCCGCACTTGGGGACGGTTGTCCTTTTTGTGGTGAGACTGAGACCTTGTCTCACTTGTTCTTGCTGTGTGCCCGGCTACATCCCATTTTGGGTGTGATTAAAGAGTGGGGCGTGAAATTTTTAGGCTTCTTTACTGACTGTCTTTTCATTTATGGTCCCAAGTAGTCAGCTTCTAATAAGGACAGAGTAGTGATTTTAAATTTTCTATACGGTGCTGCGAAACTAGCCATCTGGTGCACAAGGAAAAATAAACTGAAAGGTACTTGGGGTATTGACCCTGTCCTAATGGTCAGGGGTTTAATTCTGAAGAGGCTAACTGTGGAGTTTAGCTACTACACTGTAACTGACAATGTGGACTATTTCTTTACCGTGTGGGGGGATGGGGGCCTGCTTTGTGAGCCCGATGGTCTGGCTGGTTTTGTGTTGAATTTGTGACTGGACTGTTTTTTTTTTTTTTATTGTGTGTGTTTTTATTTGTTTTATTTCAGTTAGTGGATTTGGAATTGGCTACTGGTTTTATTTTGTAAATAATCTTGAATAAAATGTGTGTTGAAAAGTCAAAAAAAAGTCTCTCTCTCTCTCTCTCTCTCTCTCTCTCTCTCTCTCTATCTATCATCTATCTCTCTCTCTATCTATCTATCATCTCTCTCTCTCTCTCTCTCTCTCTCTCTCTATCATCTATCTCTCTCTCTATCTATCTATCATCTCTCTCTCTCTCTCTCTCTCTCTCTCTCTCTCTCTCTCTCTCTCTCTCTCTATCTATCATCTATCTCTCTCTCTCTCTCTCTCTCTCTCTATCTATCTATCTATCTATCTATCTATCTATCTATCATCTCTCTCTCTCTCTCTCTCTCTCTCTCTCTCTCTCTCTCTCTCTATCTATCTATCAATTCAATTCAATTTGCTTTATTGACATGACAAATTTACATATTTGTATTGTCAAAGCTTACATTAGTATATATAAATATTTGAAAAAAAGAACAAGTATATACATACAAAAAAAATGGTAATAAAATATTCATTATGTAATTAGACAATTATTCACACAAAAAAAAGAGAAAATATTACTGTGTGTGTGTGGTGGGTGGGTGATGTGTGTGTGTGTGTGTGTGTGTGTGTTGTGTGTGGTGTGTGTGTGGTGTGTGTGTGGTGTGTGTGCGGGGGGTGGGTGGGGGGATGATCTGGTGTTTCACTCACTGTCCCGGAGTGTGTGACACTCCTGTACATATCTGGCTGCAGTGGAGGCTGATGGTCCCTCTCCTAATATAATGGCCAGTTTCTCGCTGTCTGTCAGCGTTCTGAAGCCGCTCACCTCTCTTCCAAACTGATCAAAATATTTGTGTCTAATTGTTGTGTATTTTGGGCAGTTTAGAAGGAAGTGCACCTCTGTCTCAACCTCACCTGTCCTGCAGTGACCACACAGTCTCTCCTCTCTGGGGATCCAGGACTTTTTTAACCTGCCTCTCTCGATGGCCAGGCTGTGGTCACTCAGTCTGTATTTGGTGAGGATCTGTCTCTGCTTCGTATCTCGGACAGTGAAGAGATACGTGGCCAGGTTGTATTCATGTTTTAGGGTCAGATAGCAGTTTAGTCTGTTTTGGGATTGAGTTTGGGTTGTCCAATGTTCCAGATAAGTGTTTTTGAGGTGTTTGATAATTTGGGTGATCCTGATTGGTGTTTGGGAAGCAGTGCTGGTCAGAGAGTTAGGGTTGTTAGGGGTCAGAGTGTTGGGCAGTCTCTGGACCAGCTGACACAGGGGACTCTTTTCAGGGTAGAGCTCTTGGGATAGGAGTGCCTGAAACTGCAGGCTTGTTGTGGGACTGGATTTTAGGTGCATCCAGAATTTAAGGGCTCTTTTTTTAATATTAATGATTAATGGGTATCGGCCTAATTCAGCCCTGCATGCGTTGGTTGGGGTTTTTCTTTGTACATGTAAAATCATTCTGCAGAATTCTGCATGCAGGACTTCAGTGGGATGCTTGTCCCATCTAGTGTAGTCATGATGACTGAGTGGACCCCATACTTCACTACCGTATAGCGCAATGGGCAGGATTATACTATCAAAAATCTTTAACCAGATTCCAATTGGGACGTCAATCTTAATGAATTTGTTTTTAATTGAATAGAGGGCTCTGCAGGCCTTCTGTTTCAGTGCATCCACTGCCAGACCGAAGCCTCCTGAGGCGCTGATTTTGAGCCCCAGGTAATCATAAGAAAGGGTGTGGTCTAGGGCGGTGTCTCCTAGATTGAAAGTATACCTGCTTTCCTGAGATCTGGCTTTCTTTTGGAAGATCATGATTTTAGATTTATCAGGATTTACTGTCAGGGCCCAGGTCTGACAGAACTTCTCCAGCAGATCCAGATGCTGCTGAAGCCCCTTTTCTGTGGGCGACAGCAGCACCAGGTCATCCGCATAGAGAATAAATTTAACTTCCGTTTTATTTAGTGTCAGGCCGGGATTTGCAGATTGCTCCAATAACACCGCTAAATCATTGATATAGATATTAAATAGAGTATAGAGTAGGAGACAAGCTGCAACCCTGCCTGACACCACGCCCCTGAGTGAAGACCTCAGTCATTTTATTGCCAATTTTTACTCCACATTTATTATTGACATACATTGATTTAATGATGTCATAGACTTTACCCCCTACACCATTTTGGATAATTTTATAATATAATCCTTCTTGCCAGATTGAATCAAATGCTTTTCTAAAATCTATAAAACATGCAAAAACTTTAGCATTATTTAGTTTGTGTAGATGTTGGTGGATTATGGTGTGTAGGGTGTAAATATGGTCAGTAGTGCGATGATTTGGTAAAAAGCCGATCTGTCCATTACTCAGGACACTGTGCTCGGTAAGGAAGGCCTGTATCCGGGCGTTAACGATACAGCAGAACACCTTCCCCAGGTTACTGCTCACACAGATGCCTCGGTAGTTGTTGGGGTCGAATTTGTCTCCACTCTTGTAGATTGGGGAAATAAGCCCCCTGTTCCAGATCTCAGGAAAGCAGCCGGACTGGAGAACGATATTGAACAACCTGAGCAGAGCCTGCTGTAGCTGAGGACTGCTGCACTTCAGCATCTCCGTTCTGATGCTGTCAGGTCCGCAGGCTTTTCTGGATTTAAGTTTTTTAATTTGGGTATTCAATTCTTCCGGTGAAATTTGGTAATCAATTGGGTTCTGATAGTCTTTTATGGTAGATTCTAATATATTTAGATTTTCTATGATTTGTTGCTGTTCTGAATTAAAATCGTCTGGTGGTAATTGCTCATATAATTGTTCAAAGTGATTTTTCCAGGTATTTGGATTTTCTATGGCCAGATTATTTGGGTTTTTGTTGCTCAGGTTGTTCCACAGTTCCCAGAATTGATTTTGGTCAATAGAGTTTTCCATTTTTTGTAGATACTGAGTATAATAGATGTGTTTTTTATGTCGTAAAATCTTTTTATATTCCCTAAGATTTGTAGCATAATTTGTTCGAATTTGATGATTGTTTGGTTCTCTGTGTTTTTGGTTTGATAGATGTCTTAATTTCTTCCTGATTATTTTACAGTCTTCATCAAACCATTCTTCCTTTTGTGCTTTTTGGTTTGGTTTGGTGTTTATAAAATTGAGACTTGCAATTTTAGCGGATTTATAATATATTCCATTAATTTGTGAAACAGCTCTTTCAACACCTGATTGGTTTAATTCAAATGATTCTAATAAATAATTGTTAATATGATTAATGATTTTTGAGGAACCAACAGCAGATTTAAATTTAGCTTCGCTGTCATAATTCCATCTGAATGTTCGGTTTAACTGGGATGTTTTGCAGGGCTCATATTTCATGGTTTGATGCTGACTGAGTCGTTTAAGATAAACATTGATTTGACAGTGATCAGAAAGTGGGAGTTGTGGTCTGACAGTGAATGCACTAATAGTGGAGGGGTCCATGTCAGTGATCGCATAGTCGACTACACTAGCTCCAAGAGCTGAACAGTATGTAAACCTCCCTAAAGAGTCCCCTCGGATCCTACCGTTAAGAATATACAGACCTGAGGATCGACAGAGGTGCACTAGCTCTTTACCATTCCTGTTCAGGGCGTGGTCAGGACTGTTTCTTTTGGAGCAGATAGTGCTGAAGTTGATGGAGGTTTGATTAAATATATATTTGTTGCCAGTAGAATCGATGATATCGTTCTCATTGCCTGTTCTGGCATTTAAATCTCCAACAAGCATGACATTCCCCTGGGCCTGAAAATGTCTGATTTCCTGCTGAAGGTTCTCAAAGAAACAATCCTGATAGTACTGAGACTCTAGAGGGGGGGTGTAAACTGCACATATGTACAAGTCATTTTCACATTCAATTATGTTTTTATTTAATTTTAGCCAAATATGTGTTGAATGTCTTTTGGTTTCTGACAAATATGGTGATAAATTGTCCTTATACCATATTATAACCCCCCCGGAGTCTCTACCATGTTTTATATTGCTGTGTTTTATAGAGGGCAGCAGAATTTCCCTGTAATTTGGGGGACAGTGAGTGTTGGTGTTATCTTTACACCATGTTTCAATTAGTATGATAATGTCTTGGCCAGAAATGCATGTTAAAAAATCTAAATTTGTGGTTTTAAAACCAAATGTTGAGGAATATAGTCCTTGAATGTTCCAGGAAGAGATTGTAAGAGATTTCATTCCAAGTAAACTATTAAATATTGATTATTAGCCATATACAACAGAAAGCAACAGTAATAATTAAGTTAATTAAGTATATTAAGTATATAAATATAAAAAGGATATATTGTTTTGTGTAATTATCCAACAAGTCTGCAGACGAGCTGGAGCAGCTGCCTCACTTCCTCAAGGGCTGGATGGTCTGGTTGTTTAATACCAGATACAACCTGTGCATAGGAGGGTTGTTGGCAGGTTGGTGGTAGAGCCTCTGCTGCAGTGATGTGCCGGGATCTGCTGGATTCTGCAGTGAGATGCTGGGATCTGCTGGATTCTGCAGTGAGATGCTGGGATCTGGTCGGTGCTGCAGTGAGATGTTGGGATCTGGTTGGTGCTGCAGTGAGATGCTGGAATCTGGTTGGTGCTGCAGTGAGATGCTGGAATCTGGTTGGTGCTGCAGTGGGATGCTGGGATCTGGTCGATGCTGCAGTGGGACGCTGGGGTTTGGTGGACACTGTGTTGATGGATGTGGCTCTACTGTGTCCTGCATTACTGGGAGTGGCTCTGTTTGGTCTGCCTCTCTTGGGTTGCACTGTACTCTTAGGCCTATGATTTATGTCATGAGGATAAGGCGTCATTAACCCGGGGCTTTGTACGGCTCCTCCCAGATCATATGCTAACATCCAGATGTTGTTTTTGTCCACATGTACATGGTCATGTAGGTGTTCTGGAGTTAGCGCTGGGTGATGGGCAATTGTAATGCCCGTGATCTTGGCACATTCTCTGCTGACAGCATCGTTAATGTCCTTGATCATCTCACAGGGAATGTCTCGGCGTGGGAGTAAGGTAGAGATGGTGATGTTGGCTTTTGGGAATTCTTTACGAGCTTTTTGAGCCATTTGTACCACCATCAGTGAAAGACTTTTCCCACAAGAATGAAGCTGGTTTGTTCCTGTGTGTATGATGATGTTATCAGGTGCACCTATCTGTGTATGATGAAGCAGATTATGTGCTGCCTGGGTTGTGGGACACCAGAATTTCCCCACTCTGTGTGTTGGGAACATCTGCCTGTGTCTCAGAAATTTCCCATTAGAGTCGATGAGGATGGCTGTTTTAGGAGGACAAAGTGAGGCTGAAGATGGGCGGAGCCCCGACTCTTTCTGAGCACCGCTGGAGGGGCGAAGCTCTGGTTCTTTTTGTGTGGTCCTGGAGGGGCGGAGCTCAGACTCTTTCTGAGCACCACTGGAGGGGCGGGGTTCCGGCTCATTCTGTGTAGCGCTGGAGGGGCGGGGCTCGGGTTCTTTCTGAGCACCGCTGGAGGGGCGGGGTTCCGGCTCATTCTGTGTAGCGCTGGAGGGGCGGGGTTCCGGCTCATTCTGTGTAGCGCTGGAGGGGCGGGGCTCGGGTTCTTTCTGAGCACCGCTGGAGGGGCGGGGTTCCGGCTCATTCTGTGTAGCGCTGGAGGGACGGGGCTCGGGTTCTTTCTGAGCACCACTGGAGGGGCGGGGCTCTGGCTCATTCTGTGCATCATTAAACTGTTATACATTATTCTATTTTGTATTAGATGAGATGGTTTCTCTCTGTATTTGTAAATGACAGCTAACAATAATGATCCGACTCTTTTAAGTATTTTGTATAACATATCAAATGTTGGACTTCATCAAAAAGAATCGACTCCTTCAGCTTCCAACTGCTCATTGCTGAGTACTATCAACTTAGTGAATTGACTCTTTTGAGTCTATTCCTGTCGTTCGACTTAAAGAACCGGATTGAAGAATCGACTCATTTGATTCATTTGAACACGCAGACTCACTCGCTCTCCCGCTGTGAGCTTCTCAAACTGAACTGCGTCTTTTTGTACATGAGGAAGAAATCTATGGAGAGATCTCAAATAACATGAACCTGAAGGTCTGAACTTACATTGTAGAAAAGAAAAACAAGCCAGTCCTACAAGCACAAATATCCACCTGATAAGTCACCAGAGACCGGCTGTCCAAAGTGGAAGAACGTTCTTTTGGTTTCTGTAGATGTTAAATGAAGATAGTCTCCCAACAATAAGAACTAATTCACAGTTTACAAACAAACAAAATTCAGAATAAGTAACAGAAACAGACACAGACTTACTGTCACTTTTAAACTACTACCTTGACTTGTGTTGAGTTATGAGATCTGCAGTATGATGTTGTTTGGTGTTTGTTGGTGATGAAAAGAAGTCTGGTCTATAGAATCCACAATTAATACCAACTTCAGTGGTTATACAGTTTGAAAAAGTATTATGGGATGGTCTGTACTAAAATTACACATTTCTAAATGTTTTAAATGTTGAATCAACATGTTTTCTTCTATTATATCTTAATTAAAAACAACTATTGTGAGATTTATATCCACTTGTTCTGTCTGCATTGCACAGGAGTAAAAAAGTAATAAGTAACATTTACTCTGAGTACATTTTAAACGAGTTACTTTTTACTTGAGTAGATTTTTAGACTTGTAATTTTACTTGTACTTAGGTAAAATTAATTAAAGTAATAGTACTTTTACCTGAGTACAATATTTTAGTACTCTTTCCACCTCTGTATTATAGCAATATGGAGACTTTTTGTTTAAATGTACCAACATACCTGAGTAAAATGTTAATGTTCCCAATACATCTGAATACAGAATATCAACAAACTATCAATGTTTAAAGTGTAATTAGCGATATATTATCAATATGGAGACTTTTTTTTAACAAATGTACCAACAGAACTGAGGTAAATGTTGATATCCTCAATAGAGCCGAACACATAATTCCAGTTATCAATCAATGCTAAGTGTAATAATTGATATATTATGATATCACTAATAGCTGAACCCAGAATTCCAGTACAATAACAATGCTAAGTGTAGTTATTGTTAGCTTAGCAAAAAATGGATGCTTTTTGTTCAAATGTAACAACATGCCTGAGGAAAATGTTGATATCCTCAATACAGCTGAACACAGAACTTCACTTAGCAATCAGGGCTAAGTGTAATTAGTGATATAATATCTATATGGAGACTTTTTTAACCAATAAACCAACACAACCTTGATGTTCTTATTATACCAAATATCTTTTACCTTAGTGCCATACGTGAGCTGAACTATGTCAGTTTACTCACTCCTATGTGGACTTTGTGGCTACTCAGACCACACCTCTGTTATGTTGATTACAGCACACAGACCGCTCACCAGTTGCTACAAACCAGAACTAAAACAGGTAAAGACCTGGCTAGCAGTAGCCTTCTCTGCTCTTCAGTACACTGACTGGGACGTGTTTTTATTTATCTAAAAACAGGACAGAAGCTTTCAGGAATCAATAATGAGACCGAGGATTAAGGTTCAATATGTAGATATTTTATTAGCAAACAAGCAATAACAAGCAAAATACATAAATGACACATAAATGACCATAACAATACTAATTCTAGACTGGATAGGTGGCCATTTGTCCAGACTGTAGCAACTGCTTAAGTACAGTGGGGCCAAAAAGTATTTAGTCAGCCACTGATTGTGCAGGTTCTCCTACTTAGAAAGATGAGAGAGGTCTGTAATTTTCATCATAGCTACACTTCAACTATGAGAGACAAAATTAGAAAAAAAACATCCAGGAAATCACATTGTAGGATTTTTAAAGAATTTATTTGTAAATTATGGTGGAAAATAAGTATTTGGTCATGCACAAACAAGCAAGATTTCTGGCTCTCACAGACCTGTAACTTCTTCTTTAAGAAGCTCTTCTGTCCTCCACTCGTTACCTGTATTAATGGCACCTGTTTGACCTCGTTATCTGTATAAAAGACACCTGTCCACAGCCTCAAACAGTCAGACTCCAAACTCAACTTTGGCCAAGACCAAAGAGCTGTCGAAGGACACCAGGAAGAAAATTGTAGACCTGCACCAGGCTGGGAAGAGTGAATCTACAATAGGCAAGCAGGTTGGTGTGAATAAATCAACTGTGAGAGCAATTGTAAGAAAATGGAATACATACAAGACCATTGAGGGTCAAGATCTCATCCCGTGGGGTCAAAATGATCATGAGAATGGTGAGCAAAAATCCCAGAACTACACGGAGGGACCTGATAAATGACCTGCAGAGAGCTGGGACCAAAGTAACAAAGGCTACCATCAGTAACACACTACGCCGAGAGGGACTCAAATCCTGCAGTGCCAGGCGTGTCCCCCTGCTTAAGCCAGTACATGTCCAGTCCCGTCTGAAGTTTGCCAGAGAGCATATGGATGATCCAGAAGAGGATTGGGAGAATATCATGTGGTCAGATGAAACCAAAATGGAACTTTTTGGTAAAAACTCATCGTGTTTGGAGGAGGAAGAATGCTGAGTTGCACACCATACCTACTGTGAAGCATGGGGGTGGAAACATCATGCTTTGGGGCTGTTTTTCTGCAAAGGGGACAGGACGACTGATCCGTGTTAAGGGAAGAATGAACGGGGCCATGTATCGTGAGATTTTAAGCCAAAACCTCCTTCCATCAGTGACAGCATTGAAGATGGAACGTGGCTGGGTCTTCCAGCATGACAATGATCCCAAACACACCGCTCGGGCAACGAAGGAGTGGCTCCGTAAAAAGCATTTCAATGTCCTGGAGTGGCCTAGCCAGTCTCCAGACCTCAACCCCATAGAAAATTTGTGGAGTCCGTGTTGCCCAGCGACAGCCCCAAAACATCACTGCTCTAGAGGAGATCTGCATGGAGGAATGGGCCAAAATACCAGCTACAGTGTGTGCAAACCTGGTGAAGACTTACAGGAAACGTTTCACCTCTGTCATTGCCAACAAAGGTTATGTTACAAAGTATTGAGTTGAACTTTTGTTATTGACCAAATACTTATTTTCCACCATCATTTACAAATAAATTCTTTAAAAATGCTACAATGTGATTTCCTGGATTTTTTTTCTCATTTTGTCTCTCAAAATTACAGACCTCTCTCATCTTTCTAAGTAGGAGAACTTGCACAATCAGTGGCTGACTAAATACTTTTTGGCCCCACTGTATATTAAAACTCTTTCCACACTGTGAGCACCCATATGGTTTCTCTCCAGTGTAAATGCGCTTGTGTGTTTTGACTCTGTTGATTAAAACTCTTTCCACACTGTAAACACTGATACAGTTTCTCCCCACTGTGAATGTGCTGGTGTATTTTAAGCTCACTCATTGTATTAAAACTCTTCCCACACAGTGAGCACTGATACGGTTTCTCTTCACTTTGAATGCGCTGGTGTATTTTAAGCTCACTCTTTATATTAAAACTCTTTCCACACTGTAAGCACTGAAACGGTTTATCTCCAGTGTGAATGCGCTGGTGAATTATAAAAGCACTCTGTTGATTAAAACTGTTACCCCTTTTCCACCGGTTCCGGTCCGTTCCGGTTCCTGAACTTGACTTGGAACCGGTTCAATTTTTTTTCAATCTGGCCCCACAGAATACTTGGTTTTTCAGCCTGAACCGTGACGTCACATGTGGGTGTGTCATGTTGTACAGCATAGCGACAGCAACAATGGCGTCTGCTGGTGTCTCGTTTGGAGCTTAATGCTGCATTTTTATCTTTTAAAATTCACCTGATTGGATTTTGTTGCTGATATTTTCAAAGCGCCTTTAAAAAGATGAAGTGTGTGATATGATGCGGTAAAAGTGACCCGGACAGAACGAACAACGCTTAACGTGAAAAATAAACCATAACGTGGCTTATTATACTAAAACACTAAGCGATGAATTTGGGCAGTACAGCGCACTTATAACGAGTAATAGTAATAGTAATAGTGTTTCTATGTCGTATTTTAGTACATTCAGCCATTTTACACTTCGAACCTCGAGCTGCATAAACACCACACATGAAGTAAATCCAGCTAAACACAGATACATGTGGAGCCTTTAGGCTGGATTTGATGGTTATTTGACACAGATGGATGTTCGTGTTGTGGAACTTTAGTGATGTTTTATAGCAGTGCTGATCAAATCGGCTATTTGCACTGAGAGTTGCGGTGAAAGCGAAGCGCAAAACGCTTCTCACGTCAATGAACTAAAGAAAACAACAAGTGAGACAAAAACAAACATCTGTAACAGCACAAATGCTCACAGATAATCTACAAGCTCCGCCATGATGGTACGACTCTTTAACTTTCGTTAAGTACGCCCACCGATGATGACGTAAGCTTGGTTCTCAAAAACTGGTGGAAACGCATGTCGGTTCTCTACAGAACACCAAGGTTCTGAGAAACCTGAACAGAACCGGTTCAAGAACCATGGTGCTTTTGGTGGAAAAGGGGTAACTGTGAGCACTGATATGGTTTCTCTCCAGTGTGAATGCGATGGTGTAATTTGAGATTACTCTTTGTATTAAAACTGGAGATGCATGATACTGGTATCGGGTATTTGCCAGATACCACGCTCATTAACTTGTACTCGTACTCGCAAACGAGGCTCCGATACTAAATATCCGATACCGTGTGCCTAAAACTCGGCTCTCGATCACAAAGTGAACTATCCAGCAACTCGAGCCGACCGGCTGGCCGAGCGCTCGGCTGGGAATGAGTGACATGTCGAACAGCCAATGAGAACGCAGGATACGGTGTGAGGGGAAACGCAGGAGAGGAGTGTAAACAGGTGGGACAGGGGGATAATATAGTTTATATCAGAATACACCAGCACACACACACACATTTTACAGTATTTCTGACCTGATCGTTCTCTACAAAACATAACAACAAAACACCAACATTGCAAACATATTTATTAACCTCCAACTCACTACAGAACAATCCATGCTATTCGTGTTGCCAAATCCACTCAGATTCATTTATTTTTCTTCCTTGATTTCATCACATCAGCGCACAAACACTTTGATCACTCGCTACTTGTTGACGTGCATTTTTGGACGTGGTATCATTAAACTTCTCGTCACTTCTCACATGCGTTTTTGTTTTTAAAAAACGGTATTTGTGAGACCGTTGGTTTCTGTTCAGTGCGTGTACTCAAAGGAAAAAATAAACTTTTCCACTGCACTATTTTACACTAAAAACTACACTATTCCATAATGCTCCAGATTGCATCATTCTAAATAGGTATCGTATCGGCAAGTACAAGAATACATGTACTTGTACTCGGTTGGGAAAAAAATGGTATTGATGCATCCCTAATTAAAACTCTTTCCACACTGTGACCACTGGTATGGTTTCTCTCCAGTGTGAATGCGCTGGTGTCTTTTCAGACCACTCTGCCCATTAAAACAAAGATCCAAAGAGCCATGAGACACAATACCATCCATGAGTTAAATTAAGAAACAAAAAATGTAATCTTTTTGACACTTTAATCCAATTAGCATAATAATTTGAAATGCAGTCTACTTTAAGTTTACATTATATCATATCGTATATCACTACTTCTCTAAAGCATATGAGTTTTTTTGCCATATCACCCAGCCCTACTGGAAGTGATGCTTAATTTAATGGACATTTAATAACATTTGTAGCTTAAATTTCCTGAGTGTCTGCAAAACAAAAGTGTTCTTATGTATCGCGAGTGAATATCGTTATCTCAAAGATATCGTGATATTTTTTAAAGGCCATATCGCCCACCCCTAGTGTTGTGTGCATACTGCACACTTCTGTACTGAAAGCGCCGCATACTTCCTCCAATGTAGTACAGACTCTGTTAGTATGCGATTCTGGATGCAGCTAATGTTTCTCTCCAGTGTGAATGCGTTGGTGTGTTTTGAGAGCACTCTGTTGATTAAAGCTCTTGCCACAATGTGAGCACTGATACGGTTTCTGTCCAGTGTGAATGCACTGGTGTATTTTGAGATTACAATGTTGATTAAAACCCTTCCCACACTGTGAGCACTGATACGGTTTCTCTCCAGTGTGAACGCGCTGGTGTGTTTTGAGATTACTATGTGTAATAAAACTCTTCCCACACTGTGAGCACTGATACGGTTTCTCTCCAGTGTGAACGCGCTGGTGTCTTTTTAGATGACTCTGTCCATTAAAACTCCTCCCACACTGTAAGCACTGATACGGTTTCTCTCCACTCTGAATGCGCTGGTGTATTTTGAGCACACTCTGTCTATTAAAACTCTTTCCACACTGTGAGCACTGATACGGTTTCTCTCCAGTGTGAATGTGCTGGTGTCTTTTCAGATCACTCGGGAACCTGAAGCTCTTCCCACACTGTGTGCACTGATACGGTTTCTCTCCTGTGTGAATGCGCTGGTGTATTTTGAGAGCACCCTGGGTACTGAAGCTCTTCCCACACTGTGAGCACTGATATGGTTTCACTACTGTGTGAATGCGCTGGTGTACTTTGAGAGCACCCTGGGTACTGAAGCTCTTCCCACACTGTGAGCACTGATACGGTTTCTCTCCAGTGTGAATGCGCTGGTGTATTTTAAGAGCACTCAGGCACCTGAAGCTCTTCCCACACCGTGAGCAGACGTTTCCTTCTTCCTGTGTGGGACTGAGAGAGGTGTTAATGCTGACAGTACCAGAGGACGTTTGCTGATTACTGGAGCTTCTGGTGGGCGTCAGATCCTCATGTTCAGTCTTAATCTTCACCAGAGTCTCATATTTATCATGGTTGCAGCTCTTGATGTGATTGTGGAGCTGATTTTGGGTTGTAGAGGAACGTGGACACGAGGAGCAGCAGAAATCCTTGTTCAGTTCTGAAGCAGAAAATAATCAAATACATTTATAACATTATAAATAATCAAATACATTTATAACATCATAAATAATAAATACATTTATAACATCATAAATCATCAAATACATTTATAACATTATAAATAATCAAATACATTTATAACATTATAAATAATCAAATACATTTATACCATTATAAATAATCAAATACATTTATAACATTATAAATAATAAATACATTTATAACATTATAAATAATCAAATACATTCATAACATTATAAATAATCAAATACATTTATAACATTATAAATAATAAATACATTTGTAACATTATAAATAATAAATACATTTATAACATTATAAATAATAAATACATTTATAACATTATAAATAATCAAATACATTCATGACATTATAAATAATCAAATACATTTATAACATTATAAATAATAAATACATTTATAACATTATAAATAATAAATACATTTATAACATTATAAATAATCAAATACATTTATAACATTATAAATAATCAAATACATTTATAACATTATAAATAATCAAATACATTTATAACATTATAAATAATCAAATACATTTATAACATTATAAATAATAAATACATTTATAACAT
This sequence comes from Trichomycterus rosablanca, assembly GCF_030014385.1. Taxonomy (NCBI): domain Eukaryota; kingdom Metazoa; phylum Chordata; class Actinopteri; order Siluriformes; family Trichomycteridae; genus Trichomycterus; species Trichomycterus rosablanca. Next base: position 22,419,337 of record NC_086001.1, on the reverse strand, counting down.
TATAAATAATAAATACATTTATAACATCATAAATAATCAAATACATTTACAACATCATAAATAATCAAATACATTTATAACATTATAAATAATCAAATACATTTATAACACTATAAATAATCAAATACATTTATAACATTATAAATAATCACATACATTTATAACATTATAAATAATCAAATACATTTATAACATTATAAATCATCAAATACATTTATAACATTATAAATAATCAAATACATTTATAACATTATAAATAATCAAATACATTTATAACATTATAAATAATCAAATACATTTACAACATTATAAATAATCAAATACATTTATAACATTATAAATAATAAATACATTTATAACATCATAAATAATCAAATACATTTACAACATCATAAATAATCAAATACATTTATAACATTATAAATAATCAAATACATTTATAACACTATAAATAATCAAATACATTTATAACATTATAAATAAACAAATACATTTATAACATTATAAATAATCAAATACATTTATAACATTATAAATAATCAAATACATTTATAACATTATAAATAATCATATACATATATAACATTCTAAATCATCAAATATATTTATAACATTATAAATAATAAATACATTTATAACATTATAAATAATCAAATACAATTATAACATTATAAATAATAAATACATTTACAGTGTATCACAAAAGTGAGTACACCCCTCACATTTCTGCAGATATTTAAGTATATCTTTTCATGGGACAACACTGACAAAATGACACTTTGACACAATGAAAAGTAGTCTGTGTGCAGCTTATATAACAGTGTAAATTTATTTTTACCTCAAAATAACTCAATATACAGCCATTAATGTCTAAACCACCGGCAACAAAAGTGAGTACACCCCTAAGAGACTACACCCCTAAATGTCCAAATTGAGCACTGCTTGTCATTTTCCCTCCAAAATGTCATGTGACTCGTTAGTGTTACTAGGTCTCAGGTGTGCACTGCTTTATTGAAGAGGCTGAGGGTAAAGGTGATGGACGGGCCAAGCATGTCTCCAGACCTAAACCCAATAGAACATCTTTGGGGCATCCTCAAGCCGAAGGTGGAGGAGCGCAAAGTCTCGAATATCCGCCAGCTCCGTGATGTCGTCATGGAGGAGTGGAAAAGCATTCCAGTGGCAACCTGTGAAGCTCTGGTAAACTCCATGCCCAGGAGAGTTAAGGCAGTTCTGGGAAATAATGGTGGCCACACAAAATATTGACACTTCAGGAACTTTCACTAAGGGGTGTACTCACTTTTGTTGCCGGTGGTTTAGACATTAATGGCTGTATATTGAGTTATTTTGAGGGAAGAATAAATTTACACTGTTATATAAGCTGCACACAGACTACTTTTCATTGTGTCAAAGTGTCATTTTGTCAGTGTTGTCCCATGAAAAGATATACTTAAATATCTGCAGAAATGTGAGGGGTGTACTCACTTTTGTGATACACTGTAAAACATTATAAATAATCAAATACATTTATAACATTATAAATCATCAAATACATTTATAACATTATAAATCATCAAATACATTTATAACATTATAAATAATCAAATACATTTATAACATTATAAATAATAAATACATTTATAACATTATAAAGAATAAATACTGTTAGTAATTGTTAAACTGAGATCTGATGCTAAAGTCCTGTAACGTGATTCATCCTGCATTCATCATTTCCTGCTCACACTGATCTGCATGAGCACAATACAAGCTTTCACTGTATGATGCTTCATCCCAGGTTCCTCTGATTCTATTCAATCCAAATCTTATTTTACTCAAGATAAAAAATATCTTACTGAGTTCATCTTTATCTTCAGGTTCTTCCTTCTTCACAGGCTTCATCTGGAAAGCTCCACACTGTTGGTCCTCTGGGGTGAGGTGTTCCTCAGAGGTGACGTGTTCCACAGGGATTAAAGATCCTTCACCTGAAATTCCTCAATATGTGAAGAAGAAACTCAACAACTGGAGGAAACTGAAGATTGTGGGTTTAGTTACCACAAATAAATACTACTTAGATTTAATCCAGACTGGAAGTATCAGCACTTCTACACAGGACAGTACGGTACAGTACAGGTTCTAATCCCACTATCCACATTCTCTTATTAGTTCTACTATACTAACCACACTGTACTGTACTAACATGGCAAATTGCTCCACATTTACTTACAGAAGTAACTTCCATCTTCTTCCTCCTCCTTTTTTATTAGTTTCTCTTGGAATCCTTCATTTTGTAGATCTATGGGGGTGACGTGTCCCTCTTCTGCTGACTGCATTATTAAAAGATCTGACAGACAGACGGACAGATAGACAAATGTACTTTATTCCCTATTAAAGAGAAATCCAGGAAAATTCTTTCAGACACTTTTAACTGTTTATTTTTAATGCTGTGAGGCTGTAAACAGAGTGAAAATGTTGAAACTATTGTGGGACTGAGCAGCATCAGACAGAAAAGACTTCTAATAGAACTTTTTGGGTTGGTTTCACAGACAGGGATTAAGCCTAGTCCTAGACTACACAGCATTTTGAATGGAGATTCTCTATTTAAAGCTAAATGTAGTCCTGGACTATAAGCCTTAATCCCTGTCTGGGAAACAACCCTTTGAGTTTGGTGGAAGTGGTTTTGTGGCCCAAAGTGAAATGATTAAGTCTGATGTTCTTTACATCTAGTTTATCAACTAGGCTGAAGTTAGTTACTTATTCGCGGCTTCCGATTCGTTTGGTTACTTATTCGCAGCTTCATATTTAGCGGCTGAAGTTGGTTCCTTATTCACAAAGGGAGCGTTCGCCATGGATATTTGCTGCACACTTTATATTTTACCGACATAAATCAACTAAATGAAGACGTGAACATAATTTTTTTTGGCTGATAAAATTTGTAAAAAAACTTTGTAATTTTCCTTACAAAGAGGGACCAGTTCTGTATGATGGATTTGTTATTTGTCTGGCCCGACATGAATTATGCCACCAGGTTATAATTACATAAATGTATAAATACATATTTTACTTACAGATGAGGCTCTACAGTACAAACACAGCAGCTTCTTGTTCTTCTTATGATGTTTAATGGCGGTTGGCAGAACAACTTAAGACGCACCAGCGTCACCAACTGGACTGGAGTTGAACAGCAGCTTAGCAGTAAAACATCTCCATTAGCACATCTGTATTAGTGGTGTGCGATACTGCTAAATTTGGTATCGATCCGATAGCAAGTAAATACAGGGCCAGTATCGCCGATATCGATCCGATACCGATACTTTGTACTTACTTTCATGTAGGGAAGAGCAGTGTATCATGATTTATGAGGTGAATGTATCATCAATTTGCTTTGACTAATAAATGATTTTGTGTTTATTAGTTCATCATGTGCAGTGAAAACCCACTACAGTTTGTAGGTGAATAAAAAGTAATTTTATTAATGTAATAAACTAATGAAGTCTGGGAAACAATTATATAATAAGAAACATAATTCCCCCTCTCATTGTACACTCTGGCTTTTTGTAAAACAAAGTACAGAAAAAGTTCCGGGAGTCTCCAGCATATACATAGCGGCTCCCTGATTCCCACAAGTCAGATCAAATCTCCCGAAATCTAAAATGAGTGGCCAAGAGCGCACATAAATCTATGATTAAATATGCAATCTATTGCACTATGTAGGGAACATAAATCTATTATCTTGCACACTATCTGGTGCACTATGTAGTACACATTAATGTCTTTGTGACGTAAACAGTTAGTTTAGTAGCTCAGTAAGCAGCTCCTAAAAGTTCTGTTATCACCCAAATACTTTGCTGTGTGCGAGAGGTTTTTAGCTTTTCTTTTTAGCTCCCTGAAATGAGTTTTTGCAACTTGGGATGTCTGACATGTTAACTTCCATTTATTCATCCAGCTTAAATACCATAAACACTACATAAAAACATGTGGAGTTAATGGTGTAATTATTAACCTTTGTACTGGGTTCTTTGTTTGTGGTTCCATGGTGTAATGGTTAGCACTCTGGACTCTGAATCCAGTGATCCGAGTTCAGATCTCGGTGGAACCTGGTTTTATTTAGGTAAAAACACTGTTATCAATGCTGAGAAGACAATAGTGTTTCACATATGACTGCTCTATGCCAAATTAGAACACAAAGTGGCAAGTCAGTGTTTACAGCTAAATCTACCGGCCAACTGCATCCTGAACTTAGTGCAGTTTTCCAACAGTGGAACGTTTTGTTGTGATTTTGATACTTGGGTGGCAATGTTTAACTAAAATTACTTTTATTTAGTATTTAAAATTTCTAAATTACCTCAGTTTTTTTAAATTGATTTCAGTCAATTATATCAATCGTGTAAGTTTAAATATAAATAACTTTATATTATAAAGTGAAGTCTAAAGTTGTGTTTATTTTTCTTTTTTGTTGTGCTGTCAGGATTCCATGGTGTAATGGTTAGTACTCTGGACTCTGAATCCAGCGATCAGAGTTCAAATCTCGGTGGGACCTTACTGCTTTTATTTGGGGCCCGGTGTGAGGTCCAAGATTGTGAAACATTAGCAGTTTCAGGATGGTAGCATTCAGCGCATGTGCAGTTAGGGCTGGGCGATTTTCATGATTAATTCGGTTAATTCGCACGTTTTTACCCGATGTTAGAATGTGACAATCGCGATTGTTTACATACTTTATATTTTAAAATACCAACATGTCACGAAGCAGAAACTGACCAGACGCTCGCGGAATATATATCAGGGAAAGTTTAATATAAAAAGGCAAAACAGTGTACAAAATCAGGTAGAGTCCAAAACCAGCGAAAACCAAAACAGTAAACGGAAAACAACACGGATGACACACGGTAGCGGTTAGATTCAGTAATAAGGAGCGCAAACACGATCGGCAAAACGAGACACAAACAGAAGAGTTTAATTAAGATTCACTGAATCAAACACCGCTGAACTGAATCAAAATACGGAGCTGATGAGCGCGATTACTGTAATTGAGTCGTTTTTTGTGTACTTTTAAAGTACATTTTACAACCTGTAATTTTACTTTTACTTAAATAAGTTTTGTACTAAGAATTGTAATTCACTACATTTTAAATCACATCCGTTACTGAGTAAAGAAATCACGTCTGGGAAACTGCTGCAGTGAATTCTGCGATAGGGAGTCGGATCTTTTGTCTCGGTTCCTTTTAAAGAGCCGTATGTATGTAACGATTCCCAAATGCGCGAATCGGTTCCTTTATTTTGGCTTAAAGGGCCGTTCAATAGAATCGAACCATTCTACGACACATAATGGTGGTTAATACAGTTTGAAAGTTTTATGGGACTAAAACGACACATTACTAGGGGTGTGCTATATCGTATCGTTCACGATAATACCGGTATAATTTTTAAAACGATACAAAAAGTACCATATCGTAATAAAAGCGATATTCTGCATACTTTACGTAATGACGTCACACAGCTACGCAAATGCCGTACGTTCGTTACGTGGGTCATTTGGGTACAGTAACGAGTATGAAGAAACGCGGCTCTGCGGTGCAGAAGTCCACCATAAATTAATCTTTGGCAACCCAAACCCCAATCAAAGATTGCCGGCAGCTTTTTGCGGAAGTATTTCTGCACGCAGGTTTACACAGGGACGCAATTCAACAGCGCACCTCCACCAGACAGTGCAGGAATACTCTCAACATTAATGTCCACCAGTACTAATACTACTACTGTACTTAATAGTAATTGTGGCGCGCTACGAGTTCCAGTGTGTATATATATATATATATATACAGTGTATCACAAAAGTGAGTACACCCCTCACATTTCTGCAAATATTTTATTATATCTTTTCATGGGACAACACTATAGACATGAAACTTGGATATAACTTAGAGTAGTCAGTGTACAGCTTGTATAGCAGTGTAGATTTACTGTCTTCTGAAAATAACTCAACACACAGCCATTAATGTCTAAATGGCTGGCAACATAAGTGAGTACACCCCACAGTGAACATGTCCAAATTGTGCCCAAAGTGTCAATATTTTGTGTGACCACCATTATTAGCACTGCCTTAACCCTCCTGGGCATGGAGTTCACCAGAGCTGCACAGGTTGCTACTGGAATCCTCTTCCACTCCTCCATGATGACATCACGGAGCTGGTGGATGTTAGACACCTTGAACTCCTCCACCTTCCACTTGAGGATGCGCCACAGGTGCTCAATTGGGTTTAGTCCATCACCCTTACCTTCAGCTTCCTCAGCAAGGCAGTTGTCATCTTGGAGGTTGTGTTTGGGGTCGTTATCGTGTTGGAAAACTGCCATGAGGCCCAGTTTTCGAAGGGAGGGGATCATGCTCTGTTTCAGAATGTCACAGTACATGTTGGAATTCATGTTTCCCTCAATGAACTGCAGCTCCCCAGTGCCAGCAACACTCATGCAGCCCAAGACCATGATGCTACCACCACCATGCTTGACTGTAGGCAAGATACAGTTGTCTTGGTACTTCTCACCAGGGCGCCGCCACACATGCTGGACACCATCTGAGCCAAACAAGTTTATCTTGGTCTCGTCAGACCACAGGGCATTCCAGTAATCCATGTTCTTGGACTGCTTGTCTTCAGCAAACTGTTTGCGGGCTTTCTTGTGCGTCAGCTTCCTTCTGGCATGACGACCATGCAGACCGAGTTGATGCAGTGTGCGGCGTATGGTCTGAGCACTGACAGGCTGACCTCCCACGTCTTCAACCTCTGCAGCAATGCTGGCAGCACTCATGTGTCTATTTTTTAAAGCCAACCTCTGGATATGACGCCGAACACGTGGACTCGACTTCTTTGGTCGACCCTGGCGAAGCCTGTTCCGAGTGGAACCTGTCCTGGAAAACCGCTATATGACCTTGGCCACCATGCTGTAGCTCAGTTTCAGGGTGTTAGCAATCTTCTTATAGCCCAGGCCATCTTTGTGGAGAGCAACAATTCTATTTCTCACATCCTCAGAGAGTTCTTTGCCGTGAGGTGCCATGTTGAATATCCAGTGGCCAGTATGAGAGAATTGTACCCAAAACACCAAATTTAACAGCCCTGCTCCCCATTTACACCTGGGACCTTGACACATGACACCAGGGAGGGACAACGACACATTTGGGCACAATTTGGACATGTTCACTGTGGGGTGTACTCACTTATGTTGCCAGCTATTTAGACATTAATGGCTGTGTGTTGAGTTATTTTCAGAAGACAGTAAATCTACACTGCTATACAAGCTGTACACTGACTACTCTAAGTTATATCCAAGTTTCATGTCTATAGTGTTGTCCCATGAAAAGATATAATGAAATATTTGCAGAAATGTAAGGGGTGTACTCACTTTTGTGATACACTGTATATATATATATATATATATATATATATATATGTATATATATATATATATATATATATATATATATATACAGTATATTACTTGTTATGGAAAATAGAAAGAGAAAAAAAGCTTATTATTAGTATGCGGTTGTTCGTGATGTAATTCTACATGACACTCACTGCCTGTATAGGTAAATGAGTGAGTGACCACATAAAAAAACTGTGCATTTCTGTGCGACCCCTGTGTGAGCAATGGTCTCGGTCTGGCCACCCCTATGGAAATAGCCTGACTTTGCCATTACATTATGTTACATTATTTTTACTGCAAAGACAAAATAAAGAAAAGTGTGTGTAATTCTTACATACTTCCTACATTTTTTACGATGTGTTAACTTACATTAATTTTAAATAAAACCTGAACATAATTTTTTTTTGCAATAGTGTTTTCTCGAAATAAATAAAATATTTTTCAGTGTTTCATTATATCGCCAAAAATATCGTTATCGCAAAAAAAACCCCTGAAATATCGTGATATTATTTTAGGGCCATATCGCCCACCACTACACATTACACATCTTTAAATGTTTAAAATGTTGTATCCACCCCCCAAATCACAAGAGGACAAAATGTACTCAACACAGTACAGGCTCGTGTTCCTTTTAAGACACCCAAATAACTTTTTGTAGTTTTTTTTTCCTAATGTAAGGGGTTCTGCTGAACATTATTTAAAATAAAAGCTGTTTGTGAGCTATTCTTAGATATAGATAGATATGGATATAGATAATTTAGATCTATTTTGTTTTAATTATTGTTAATTATTGTGATATTGTTATTGTTATAATGTTTGAGTCCCTTAAAAGAATAATTATAGGTGGTGCTGTTACTATGTTAGCACTTCTGCAGCATGTAATCGACAATCGGGTATAATTTTAAAATAATCGAGTTTTTTTTTGGGGGGGGCAAAATCGCCCAGCCCTACGTGCAGTACAACAGAGAGTCACCTTAAATGACATGTTAATTTCCATCCATTCATCCAGCTTGAATATCATAATAGCACTAGTAGTGTTATAGTGTTCCACATGTGACTGCTCCATCCCAAAATATAATCACAAATCATTTCATAATTATTAACTAATTATTAACTTTTGGGTTTAAGTAAGACCTCACTGTGTGGTTCCATGGTGTAATGTTAGCACTCTGGACTTTGAATCCAGTGATCCGAGTTCAAATCTCGGTGGAACCTGATTTTATTTAGGTAAACACACTGTTATCAATGCTGAGTAGAGAATAGTGTTCCACATGTAACTGCTCTATGCCAAATTGTAACACCAAAAGGCAAATCATTGTTTACAGCGCCATCTACCGGCCAACTGGGTCCTAAACTTAACTCAGTGCAATTATTAACAGTGGGGCGTGTTGTTATCATTTTGATACCTGGGTGGCAATGTTTAGTAAAAGACTAGTTAAAATGTACTGCCTAAATCTTCTACATTATTTCAGAATTATATAAATCCCGTCAGTTTAAAAAATCTGAGATGTTAAAGTCTGAAGTTGTGTGTGTGTGTGTGTGCATTTTTTTTTCTTTTTGGCTTTATTTACTCAGCAAATGGCAAGTATTATTTGGGAGCCGGTGTGAGTTCCAAGGTTTAGAAACGTTAGCAGTATCAGGATGGTAGCGTTCAGCGCATGCGCAAGTAGCGCTTGTGGGGTGTAGACCACGATTACTTGTGCTAGTTGTGTCAACCAAGCAGATCACCATTCAGGAAGGTATATCAGTGCCAAAATACGAGCCAGTTTGTTCAGTAAAACTTTATAAGCCAACAGCAGCGAATAAACTTAAGAGTCACCTTAGATTACATGTTAACTTCCATCTATCCATCCAGCTTAAATACCATAAACACTACGTACAAAACATGTGGAGCTATTCTTACTACAGTAAAACACACTGAACTGACTTTTAAAGTGAAGTTTAAAATGTTGTACAGAGATCGTTCCCATCTAGTGGTGCTAGATAAATTACAGCTTGTTGCTTGGGTACAGATTTGTGACATTATTATTAAATTGTTGTTGTTGTGTTTGTTGTTATTTTTTAACTGTTCATGTTTTTAAATGTAAAACCATAAACAGCACCGTCTATAAATAAATGAATCTTGTGCTTCCACTTGAGATTTTTGTTTACATGAACAATGTCTGAAATTTGATGAGCTTGATTAGTTTGTAATATGTGTTAAGATGATGAATGAACCTAAACACTTGCTTTTAAATTTTAAGTTTTTATTTATTTATTTTAGTTTCAATACAACGTGACACCGGCAAGATAAAGAAAGCAAAAATAAAGTGTCTCAAGTGTTTTTGTAACGTGTTGTAGACCTGCAATGGCGACTGTTTTTGGAATACAGGAAAGAAAATGCCGAATGTAGGTGAAAATGTGTTATCTGGCAACCCAGCACTGTAAATATTGGACAGAACTCATGATGGGTTATTTTAACTTGTTGGGTTGTGCAGTTTAACCATTGTGCTGAATTAAATACATTTAAGAAAATACAGCATTAAAGCATAATCTCAATAAAATACGCTACAATTTAACACTATAATACAATACAGCGACAGTAAATCTGTGTCTGTTTCTGTTACTTATTCTGAATTGTGTTTGTTTGTAAACTGTGAATTAGTTCTTAATCTGGTCGTGATGTTAGTGAATTAAACCTACATCTCTCTGATGATCTGACCGATGAGCTGTCTGTTCTGACCTGCTGTTTAAGCCTGGCTAGCTCAGTCGGTGGAGCGTGAGACTCTTAATCTCAGGGTCGTGGGTTCGAGCCCCACGTTGGGCGAGTGTCTTCATTTAACATCTACTGAAACCAAAAGGACGTTCTTCCACATTGGACAGCTCCAGTGACTTATCAGGTGGATATTTGTGCTTGTAGGACTGTTGTTTACTGGATGTTTTCAGTTACTTATTTCCGCTATTCTGCGGGACTACACGTTGTTGTTGTGTCTCATATCCGATGATCAACAGGCAGATTGTGCAATAAAAGGCACACGTCCCTGGGTGTGCTCGAACCACCAACCTTCCGGTTAACAGCCGAATGCGCTAATCGATTGCACCACAGAGACACGTGTACTGCACTCTCACTGGACGGTACACACAGGTCACATGACTTGCTAACTTTTACAGCAGGGCAGTTAAGTTTGGTAAATTGAAATAATGGCATGTTTCTGACCTGAATGAAAGGGGCATTAAAATGATCTCACACTTGTCAGAGACAACGTTTGAAGCTCAGGTTAATAGGACCTGCTAGTTAGAGAAGGTTCACTTGTTTGTTAGTTTAAGTCCAAAAGTGGGTGTGGCCCATACGGGGATCGAACCCATGACCTTGGCGTTATTAGCACCACACTCTAACCAACTGAGCTAACCAGCCAGTTCATCTATTCTCTGTAGATCTTTGTACATAATTCTACACTAAACTTTAATTCAATTTAAATTTTTTAGCAGGAGAAATAACTCAAAGCATTAACAAATTGAGACGTGTCCTGAGGCAGCTGAGGTAAACGGTATAGACGGTAATGATCCACCACCTAAATAATACCTGCTTTGTTTTTCAATGTGACCATTGACCAGGTGGACTACAGTCAGTAATTGTAGAACTAAATAGACTACACTGATCATTCATAACATTAAAACCACCTCCTTGTTTCTACACTCACTGTCCACTGTGTAGTGTGAACTGAAAAGAGATCTGAACACAGTGATGTAGTGTGAACTTGGTATTAGTGGTTAAGGTACTGGGCTAGCAATCAAAAGGTTGCTGGTTCAAGCCAGACCATTGGTGAATTGTCTCTGTTGGGTCCCTGAGCGAAGCCCTTAACCCTTAATTACTAGAACTGTGATAAGTGTAAGTAAACATTGGAGTAGTAAATTGGTTCCTTTGCCATGTACAGCTTCTGGACACATTTATTTCCTCTGTATTGTGTCCACATTCCAGTTCCCAGTTTGTTCCCAAATCTCACAACTCAGATTCCCTCAAAATAAAGAGCAGCATGGAGAGCCACTGTATCTTTAATCTTCTATAAACCTTCCACTCTTATTCTGCCTCCGTCCCAACTTTTTATAGCAATCAGTGAAATAAAGACGAATAAAGACGCCAGAGAATGTGCCAATCAGAGTTTCTTCTTTTTATTACATTTTTACAGAACATTTTTACACATCTGGATCTGGTCCACAAAGTCATCCAGGCGTTGTCTTGATGTAAAGACGTCGTCTTAATGGCAGCACGTCTCTCTGAGATTCCGATACATGTTTCCACATTAGTGGTATCTTTACATGTCGCCCATGTCTTGGGTCCTGATGCACCTGTGAACTGTTAACACACATTAACAACACATCAACCACCAGACCTGCATCCCTAACACTTAAATAAAGGTTCTAATCAAGGTTGGCCTTTAGATGTCATCTGTTTCCAGCCTTTCATGAAACCGTCGGAGGCTCTGCCATAAAAGCGTCTCCAGTGCAGTAGCCAGGGCTTCAGGTTCTGCATACAAAGACTCGTCCAGAGTGAAGATTTCATCCAGGAAGCTCAGCATCTCAGTCTGAGAGAAGAGAAACAACATCAGGGGGCTGTTAATAAATAACAGATTACTAGTTCAAAATCATTTGTGGTGAAAAAAAAAACACACACCTGAAGATGGAATAAATAACGCTCTGTCTCCTGACGTTCAATCCATCTGGGTGTAACGCACGAAAAGATGAGAGCAATCAGCCGGTTCAGAAAGAGCCTTCGTCTCCGGTACTGCGTCAACTAAAGAATGTAAGAAAAGCCACATAGGTGTGTTTGACTACACTTGTAGTGCAGCACAGATTAATTCTAGACTCTATAGAGCACAGACTCTCTTACTGAGATGATCTGATGCACCCTCGCTCTTCCCAGAATTCCCAGCAGCACCAGCTCAAAGACGATGTCCATAAAGTTGACGTGCTGGATCTGCAAGTAGAAGGAAAATAGATTTTCTTTTAGAATGGTCGGACTGTAGTTCTGACTGATGCCGTAGACGCTATGGGTAACCGCATGAGTGGCATCCAGCAGTCGACACATATATCAGTAAATATGGTGCCAGTTTCAGACTGAGTCAAACTCACCCCGATCTGTGTCAGCTCCACTTCGGCCCACATCCGATTAGTCCGATTCTCCAGCATCTGTATCAGCCGGTCGTACCTTCGCTGGAAGACGCGCAGATCCTAGGAGAGAAACGCTCAAGACGTTATTAAATCATTTGTACATCGCTTGAATTATTTGATACATGTTTTTCTGTCATGTTACCCTCTTTTTTGCAGCTACCAGTACGAGTAAAGTCATTCTTCCCACCACACAGATGTAACTGTAGTTCGGAGGGTGACTGAAAACGATCTAAAGGAACCGAAACAGAGATATTAAAGTAAATAAGTAAGGAAGTAAGAGATGCTGGGAGTGAGGGAATGGACGCACCTATGGAGGGAAAATTGACTTACATTAAAGGCTTGACGCAGTGCTGCTAGTTTATGGGTGAAGTTTTTGATTCCCTTCATTCTGCAGTAGTGACTGTGTAAACAGGAGTGTATCATTTATTTATGAATAAATAACGTCATTAAAATAAGTTCATATTGCTCTAAAACTGCTGCAGTACTCACAATAAAGCAGGAACATTCCTTATTTCTATATGGCCGCTCTCCACATCCACCTGTAATATTAGATATTTAGTGCTTATTACAGTGCCACAGATCCTGAATTACATTCAGGAAATAACACTGTGTTTAGTTTTACCTCAGGGCTGGTCTGAGGTCTAGAAGTTTCCTCTGGCTGGTGGGGAGCTCTGGGTTCTGGATTGTACAGCACGACTTCTGAGCCACAGGGAACCGTAACGACACAACGATTGTCACTAATGAGAACGCCTTGGCTTGACCAAAAAGTGTCTTCAGCCTGTAGAACATCATTTCATTCAATCATCAATTAATCATCAATATAATGCAATAACAAAATCAGATCTGTATGAAGCTCACCTGAACACCCCAGGATGATACAGTGGCGTGGCGTTTAGTGAAAATGTAAGATGCTACCCGAGCCAGACATCCGTCAATGTGCTAAAAAGACAAAGTGATTAAAACACGTCCAGTCATGTTTAATAGACCTTCCAGATTTATAGTGTTGGATATTTTACCACAGCAAGTGTCACCCTGTGTGCTGAGCAGAAGCATCGGAGACCCTGTAAGAAGAGAATCACACGAGTCTTCACACAAGAACAGGACCGTAAAGTGTGTAATGAACACGACTGGAGGAGCTTCTACCTCATCTGTGGCTTTATAGAAGTCGTTGGTGAGAACCCACCACGACTGTGACACCGCACCACGTATCTGCAGTGTGTAGTGCCGCCTGACACGGATCATCTGTGGAATACGAGTACACAAGTTAAGACTCTCTACACACATTATTACTTTTAGATAAACAAAGAGATAAACAGAGATGAATGGGGATACCGCAGTATGTCTGTCGTGCCACCGGCTATAAGACAAACGCAGTGTCAAATGTGAACGCTGAACTTCTCTGTGGTGTTGAGGATTGATCTGCTTTTCCAAAAAACAAACAAGAGCAAAATTTAATCCAACAGTGGGAGTCAGAATGACTGAAATGTTTTAGTTCAGATTATTTACCTGGTACGGGTCTGAGATCTGTTCATCTGTGTGAACCCCGTCAGTGTGGGAGTCTAAAACATCTGAAGAGATATAAAGTACAAACACATTTCCTTTATTTACATTCAAATTTTAAATTATTAAAAATATTAATGAGCTCGTCTAATCAATTCACGTGTAAAAATAATTATAGCTTTTTTTCAATCAGGGTTTGGGTGATAATAATAATAAATAATAATAAATAATAGCTGATAGATCAAAACCTTATTGGTAAAATTGCATTGTTTACTGTTCATAATAATAATAATAATAATAATAATGACAAAAATAATTATTATTAATAATAATAATTTATAATAAATAATAATAATTCATTTTTATGACTAAAATAAGAATAAATCAGGGATTAAAATAAGAAGATATCAGGGACTAAAATAAGAATAAATCAGATACTAAAATAATAGCTTTCTAGGTAAAATTGCATTTTGGTACTGACATTGGCTTGTTCTCTTTATATTATAACTAATATGGGGACAGTGATAGCCTTGTGGGTAAAGCTTTGGGCTATCAACCGGAAGATTGGTTGTTCAAATCCAAATGAGCAAGGCCCTCCACTCTGTCTGTTCCAGGGGCGCTGTACAATGGCTGATCCTGCGCTTTGACCCCAACTTCCAAACAAGCTGGGATAAGCGAAGAAAGAATTTCATTGTACTGTACACCTGCATATGTATATATGACAAATAAAGTATATATGTTAATAACAATAATGCAGGATTCCAGATTGAGGAGGATTTCTTTCTAATCTGACCTGGTATGAAGCCCAGATTATAATAAAGATAATTTGTATAAATAGTATTTAATGTAAATAATTAATCCAATATAAATAAGAACATGAGAATTAATCATAATGATCAATAAAATCACTACAGTCAAAATAGCAACTAAATACTAAATGAATAGAGTATTATTAGAAGCTGTTTTATTACTTGTGTGTGTGTTTCCACCTCCGTAACCTTCAGGACCAGGATCAGTCTGGACCCCCGCATCCTCCTTCACCTCCCCCCGCCGCCCACCAGTGAACCTCTTATACAGATAATAAGCTCCTGCGGTGGCGGTTGCGGCTCCGGCCACGAACAGCAGGGGGCGCAGGTTCACCTCGCTCAGTCCTGCAGAGAGATGCGACAGGAAAGCCTTCATGTTGTGAAATACTGCCGTAAAAGATGGTTTTATCTGAGAGAAAGAAAAACGCTGTGAACGCTGTGAGGGTCAGAACACAAGTGACCCGCCGCCCGTCTCACCCCCACCTTATAGAACACTGTACTGTGACGTCACACAGCTGCTGCTTTAATGGGAATCAAATGAGACCAACTCAGCACAACTGTTTATTTATAGCAATATTACTAGTGATACTTCTGCTATTAATATTTATTATTATTATTTATTTAGTATTTATGCAATAAAACAAGAATCTGTGATTTATTATTTCTTTTTTATTTAACTGAAGATAAAGCGATGACTTTTAACATTCTGGTCATCCACTTTATTGTATTTTGTAAATATAAACACATTTGAAATGTGATTTTGATCCCTGTACACCATTTGGGGGGTTGGCAAAATAAAGTATGGAAGGCCATGGGGGACAAAACAAGTGAAGGTGGGTTTTTTTTCCCCGTTATTTCCGAGCCTTGTTAAAGAAGATTGATTCTTTGCGTGCCCCCCTGTCGTGGCTCATTGGTCAAGCGACCTTTTCTGGTACCGTTGACCAGAAGGTTGAGGGTTCACTGTCGGACCCTTAATCTGGGCCGTAAACCACAACTCGGCAACCGGTGATGGTATTCTGATCCTCACAGCCATGGGCATGAATTCCCGCATACACACTCCAAAGTCATATTAATGCCAGCAGCGTTGTTGTTGTTGTTTTTATCTTTTTGGAGTCAAACAGCGCTAACAGGGGTCGTGTTCCTAATCACAAGAGACCTATAAAATCCCAACAACACTGCTGCACCTGCTACACTCATTTATACACAGAGCACTTCACAGCATCAGATGTGGTACAGTCAGTAATTGTATACCCACAGTGTTTACGTATGGTAGGTTTAGCTTATAATCAAATAATGCAGGTACCAGACAGGTGTTCCTAATAAAGTGCTCGATGAGTGTAGAATGTCTGAAAATATACTGGACCTATAAAATTAAATAAATAACAACAAAAATAATAATAATTCATCAGATCGCTGGTTCTAGCCAAACAAAATATTTAGATGTTTATTAAACGGCATTAACACAGACACCACACACATGTTCAAATATTTCAATTTAAATCAGCACCACAATAAGAAGATTCAGGAACAAAATCAGGTGCTAGAAGCTCAGCATCTCACTCTGAGAGAGAAAAAGAAGAAATGACAGGTTACTGGCAAACAGGTTTATTCCAGATCATTTGTGGTGTAAAGAACACGCACCTGTAGATGGAATAAATATCACTCAGTGTACTGCCGTTCAGTCCATCTGGGTGTAACACACGAATAGATGAGAGCAATCAGCCAGTCCAGAAAGAGCCTTCGTCTCCGGTACTGCATCAACTAAACAACATAGGTGTGTTTGACTACACTTGTAGTGCAGCACAGATTCATTCTAGACTCTTTGAAGTACAGACTCTCTTACTGAGGTAATCTAAGAGGCTCTGGCTCTTCCCATAATTCCCAGCAGCACCAACAAAGACAATGTCCATAAAGTTGACATGCTGGATCTGTGAGTAGAAGGAAAATAGATTTTCTATTAGAATGGTAGGACTGTGGTTCTGACTGATGCTTAGCTGCTCAAACAATCTCCTTGGCGTAGTCGCTATGGGTAACCGCATGAGTGGCATCCAGCAGTCGACACATATAGTAGTAAATATGGTGCCAGTTTCAGACTCAGTCAAACTCACCCCGATCTGCGCCAGCTCCACTTCGGCCCACATCCGATTAGTCTGATTCTCCAGCATCTGTATCAGCCGGTCATACCTTCAGTGGAAGACGTTGCAGATCCTAGGAGAGTCGTGTTACCCTCTTTTTTGCAGCCACCAGTATGAGTAAAGTCATTCTTTCCACCACGCAGATGTAACTGTAGTTCGGAGGGTGACTGAAATTGATCTAAAGGAACCGAAACAGAGATAATAAAGTGAATAAGTAAGGAAGTAAGAGATGCTGGGAGTGAGGGAATGGACGCACCTACGGAGGGAAAATTGACTTACATCGAAGGCTCGACGCAGTGCTGCTAGTTTATGGGTGAAGTTTTCGATCCCCTTCATTCCGCAGTAGTGACTGTGTAAACAGGAGTGTATCGTTTATTTATTAATAAATAACGTCATTAAAATAAGTTTATATTGCTCTAAAACTGCTGCAGTACTCACAATAAAGCAGGAACATTCCTTATTTCTATATGGCCGCTCTCCACATCCACCTGTAATATTAGATATTTAGTGCTTATTACAGTGCCACAGATCCTGAATTACTCTCAGGTAATAACACCGTGTTTAGTTTTACCTCAGGGCCGGTCTGAGGTCTGGAAGTTTCCTCTGGCTGGTGGGAAACCCTGGGTTCTGGATTGTACTTCTGAGCCAAGGGTCACCATCAAGCTCAGGTCAGTGTAAACAGATTATATCACCTGTAAACAGGGTGAAATAAATAAGACACGAGGAGTCACAGCTTCACAAATGCCTCACAAGTCTTTATTAAACAGTCCCTTCTAACATCATCTCTGCACTAGTACATTTTCCCCAAATGTATTGTAGTTCAAAGCTTTTTGCATTGTGTAAAGTGACATTAACACATCAGATTTTACAATAACATACACTATGCAGTTACATTCACACATCTTGACACTCAATATAGTCTGTGTTTGTCCCTTTTACAAACTCTTACTATTGTCTCATACGTTATATAACGAAAACACTCACTTTGATGTGATGGTAAATTAACACAAGCTTATGATCATTCCTGGTTAAACATTATTTTATAGATACAGAGAAAATTATTTAAGGGTAACGAATAATATTTTACTTTAAATTCTAAGCTAAAATAGTAACCATACAAAATGGCTTGCTTTCAACATTACCAACTAACATTAGAAAGATGTATTTAGTTACTCTGAACAAAGTCATATTCAAATAAGTATAGATTCAACAGTATAATTTTATAAACAGTACAAAAAATAGTGCATTGTGTTATTATTCGCTTATAGCGATATGCATCCACACGTGCAACGCGTGTCGGCCTCTCAACACTTCACACTATTTGCAAAGATTATAAACTTCTTTTTGATTCATTTATACATCCACTTGCAAATATAATCATTTACAAGTTAATGTAAGTTTTATCCCATTTCTCACCTGTAAACAGGGTGAAATAAATGAGACACGAGGAGTCGCGGCTTGTCTTCACAAATGCCTCTCAAGTCTCAGAGACAGAGCGACAAACAGCCCCCCCCCCCCCCTAATGGACATTCCTAGTCACAACAGTTAAAACTGTCTTAAAAGAAGTTTATACTTCATACACACATAATCAAACACACATCACATCTAACAAATGTGACCACACTTTGTGTCACACCCTCACCGACAAAAAGAATGACCCCACCGAACAATATACACACATATTTTCAACTTTTCTTTTCTTTTCCACCGAGTCTTCACCCAATATAAACCTGTACTTTAATAGACAGGTATAATACAAGGATACGATCCATATGTACATAGTGCAGGTGAGTGCAGTGTGGGTGTAGTAACTGAAAATAATGGTGCCACACAGTCCCTTACATAGCTTGAAGGTACAGTCCTGCTCGCCATTATTGGCACCCATGACGTTTAAGTACATAATGTTGAATATCTCCTGAAAAAAAAAAAACAAGTGTAACAGCTTATTTTCTATAGAGAACTCATGTTTGATACAAAACAGCAAATGATAAACAACATTTACAACAAAAATTATGGGAGGGAACAAATAGAAAAACCTAAAGCTTGCTGTGGCACTGGTACTGGGTTCCTTTGTCACAATGGTGAAGACAAAGGAGCTGTCTGAGCACATCAGAAGTGCTATTATTAGCAAACACAAGACCTCCAAAGGGTATAAGGCAGGGGTCACCAACCTGGTGCCTGCGGGTACCTGATCGCCCGCAGGGACCACGTAAGTCGCCCGCAGGGCATGTTCTAAAATAGCACTAGTGACTATAGCTCCGTCTAAAAAAAATTATTTGTGTTGCTGTTCTTTTTTAATCAATAACACATTGATGCATTGATGTATATTTGAAAATGACAAAACTAAATATAACATTTTAAAAACTAAAGTGTTTGATGTTTATATGAGCTCTGATCTTGTCTGAGTTTTATATTTTGTGCATATCGCTGAGACAAGCTAGGTACGCATGCGCAGCTACGCATGCGCAGCGAGATGCAGGTTGTCCCCCGAAAAAATGATAATGAAAAAAACACACAAAAAAGCGAAAGAAAACTTAATATTTTCACAATGATTGAGAGGAATGTGGAGAGACGCTTCAGTGTGTGTCACAAAAACTTCCCTGTACGTCAATGTACATCGCAGCTTTTTTTTTTTATTGTACATATCTGATAATTTGTACAAACATGGGACAGAATTAATTATTTGTTCTAAAATGTTGCAAAGAAAGCGATAAGTACAAACGCGACATGATCAGTACAAACGGGACATGATTTGAAGATGTGACTGTTAATGATTTCCTGAAAAAAATGGTACAGAAGGGATATATGGGTGAAAGACGAATAGGGTGTTCCAAGTACCAAAAAAATAAAATGGTTAAATTGTATAATTTGCACAAATGTGTCATCTATGTAAATATGTATTTTTTTTTCTCAGCATTTTGCTTATTTGATAGTTTTAGTGTTGTTGACACACAACAAGGGCACAAAAATGTCATTCAGTGCAACGACTAATTTATGACAAAATACACACACAAGGAACAATCTTAGCCATTTCAAATTTATAAGTTTAGTATATCTCTTACAAAAGATTTAAAACCTCAGAAGAAACTGTACTTACTCTGTTTTGAATTTTCTGTGCATTGTTTGTACTGTAATGCGTCTTGGGATTTTGTTTATTTGTATACAAGACGTTTTTGCTACACATTCTATTCTATTTGAAACCCAATCAAACTCTGTTTTCTATGAAGCAGGCCTGGATTCTCTTGCATTCACATGAAAAAAATAAATAATAATTACTTGTTACAGTTATTTTAAGCAAATGTTTTTGTTGCACTGTATGATGATTTTATGTTGCACTGAATGACATACTCCAAATTATCCTGTTACATCAAAATATTCATGACTTAATTTGTTTTTAAGTTCTTTATTGATTAAAGTAGCAGTAGTAGAATGAAAATATGCCACACCAGTGGCAAGTATGTGTTATAATATTACTACATCATGAAAAAAGTAAGGCAATCAAAAACATAGCTAATGAAGCCATCATAACAACTTGCAAGGCACCAGAACAGTGTGGAAGTGTGGAATTTGTGTCATAACACGTGAAAAAGTTGCTGCAGTAAATCTAAATTCATTCAGCAGTAAAAACCATTTGAAGTCGCATTTTATTTCATGAACTGAACAAATGTTTTCCAGTCTTTTGTTGTTAACCTTGAGGTTCTTGCTGTACATGGCTTTGGTTCTGCGATTATGATTTTGACATCAGACTTAAGGTAGTAAATTTCATCAGGTGGATTTGGCCACACAAAGGAATTTCTGTTTCAATTTTGTAGCATGCAGCTAACTTGCACCTCATCTCCTACAGACAGCAGTACCTGCCCAACGAATGGCAGGTCATCGTACTTGACTCAGGGACCACTTCATCAAAAACATAATTATTAATATTCATTGTAATTACTGCTCTTATTAAGGAAGACTAGAATGGAAAAAAGTGGTTTTAATATTTAAAAATAATTTTAAAACATTATAAAGTCAGTATAACAATGTCATTGTCAATTTAGTGCAACAGCGAAATTCTGTTGCACTGAATGACTGTTGTTATACTGAATGACAGAAATTTTACTTTAGCACATTTTACAGTTATCCCAGTGGTTAGCCAAAGCTAACATTGACCTTAGCTCAAAGACATTTCTACACATATTCACATTTAAATGTTAATAACCTTGTTTGTTTACAAGATTTACCGTGTTGTACTGAATGACACTCAGTTTTGTTCTTTAATGTACTATGTCAGTAAAAACACATTTTTATAAAATAATGTTAAAATGCATTGACCTCGTGTGTGTGCTGAAGGGTCCCCAGGAGTCTTCTTTTGTTGTTATAATTGGTCACATGACTGCAGTAGCTTGATTGCATATTAAAATAAGGCTTTTTATTAACTAACTCTTTTAAAAATTTATTAATTTTTAATTGTACTGAATGACAACTGTAGATTGGGAAAATGGGGACTGAAAGTATCCTGAATATTATTAATATTAAAAAACACATCTGATTGAATATTATTTAATATGTCACACATGACATTTGTACAATTATGCCAAAGCAGTAAATTTTAGGTTTTACTTAAGATTAATTAGTTTTTTCTTAATGTTTTATTACTTAAAGAGGTAGGGACCGTTGCACTGAATGACATTTTGGGGGTTTCAAGGGTTATTTTTTCAAAAATCATACATTTTCTGTAAAAATTACTTTAAGTTTCAGTAAACATGTACAAATGGAGTAGATTGAAGGTATATCCACTTATATTAATATAATTGTATATTATTTATCAAGTGGGGACACTAAAAAGTTACGTCTCGTCTTTGACCCACATACAGCATTTTACATGACTTAGATTCTTATCATAAAAGCTTTATCTAAGTTCATGTCATTTCACTTTACAGAATAGCCTTTCAATTCCTTGTTTGTGTTTAGGATTAAATGTAAATCACTTCTCTGCTGAGATAAATAGGTGTAGTTTGACTTCACCCATCATGCTTTGTGGCTCCATCTACTTCATTTGCACACGTTCCATAGATAATGAGCTAGTACTTCACACAAGAAGGTGTGAATGGTTGGCTGATGATTGACCAATGCAGAGTTTTGAACTGGTCTTGGGTCTTTGTCCTCAGCTCTATTTAAGTACTAAACTCTAGACTTGTAGCTGAGTCACTTGGTAAGAAGGATCTTCTGCACGTTCTTCATTAGAAACGACCTGCTGGAGACACCAGCTTTGTTAAAGTGGCTGCCAGGATTCTAACAGGAAGGTAAAGGGTTTTCTTGTTTGTTTCTTTTACATTTATGTTGCATTTGTTGTTCTTTTTATTTTATTATGTTATTTAATATTATCAGGTTAATATATTCAGACTGTTTAAAATAGCTTTATGCTCATGATTGTGGTGATTTGTGAAGCCTTTTTTACTCCCAGCACACCAAAGATTTACACTTGTGAGCTAATTATTAGTCCTGTCATGAACTGGATTAGATTTGCTTGGTGCAGGACTGATGTTGAGAAAGTCAGATCTCTTATATCTTTATTTATATCAAGTTATTTATAGTTATTTAATTATTAATATCTGCAGTATTTATAAGTATTTTATCCTGATGTTCTTTGAATTCAGATTCTCACTTAGACGTGAAGTGAATTTAATGTTTTTATTACTTATTGTGGTATTAATGTAGTAAAAATGCTAATGGCTAATGCTAATAGTAATGCTAATGAATCGACTTGTTTCTTTGTTTCTGTTGCTTTCCAAGGAAACAGTTTCTACAGTCTTATCAAAGCATAAACATGAAGAACTTTCATCACTGCTCAGAGTGTGGGAATAATTTTACTACGCAGAGTAATCTCCAACAACACCAGCGTGTTCACACAGGACAGAAACCATATTACTGCTTAGTTTGTGGAAAGAGTTTTGCTCAACAGGTTAACCTCCAAAAACACCAGCGTATTCACACAGGAGAGAAACCGTATCACTGCTTGGAGTGTGGAAAGAGTTTTGCTGGACATAGTACCCTTCAAAAACACCAGCGTATTCACACAGGAGAGAAACCGTATAACTGCACAGAGTGTGGAAAGAGTTTTATTCAAAGTAGTGACCTTAAAGTACACCAGCATGTTCACACTGGAGAAAAGCCGTATCACTGCTCAGAATGTGGAAAGAGTTTTGCTCAATAGGTGAACCTCCAAAAACACCAGCGTGTTCACACAGGAGAGAAACCGTATCACTGCTCAGAGTGTGAAAAGAGTTTTGCTCAACAGGGTTACCTTCAAAAACACCAGCGTATTCACACAGGAGAGAAACCGTATAACTGCACTGTGTGGAAAGAGTTTTACTCAAAGTAGTGACCTTAAAGTACACCAGCGTATTCACACAGGAGAGAAACCGTATAACTGCACTGAGTGTGGAAAGAGTTTTACTCAAAGTAGTGACCTTAAAGTACACCAGCGTATTCACACAGGAGAGAAACCGTATCACTGCTCAGAGTGTGGAAAGAGTTTTACTCAACAGGGTTACCTTCAAAAACACCAGCGTATTCACACAGGAGAGAAACCATATAACTGCACTGTGTGTGGAAAGAGTTTTACTCAAAGTAGTGTCCTTAAAGTACACCAGCGTATTCACACAGGAGAGAAACCGTATAACTGCACTGTGTGGAAAGAGTTTTACTCAAAGTAGTGACCTTAAAGTACACCAGCGTATTCACACAGGAGAGAAACCGTATAACTGCACTGAGTGTGGAAAGAGTTTTACTCAAAGTAGTGACCTTAAAGTACACCAGTGTATTCACACAGGAGAGAAACCGTATAACTGCACAGAGTGTGGAAAGAGTTTTACTCAAAGTAGTGTCCTTAAAGTACACCAGCGTATTCACACAGGAGAGAAACTGTATCACTGCTTAGAGTGTGGAAAGAGTTTTGCTCATGAAAAGAATCTCAAACGGCATCAGCGTATTCACATAGATAAACTACATCACTGTTAAGAGTGTGGGAAGTATTTTATTGCACATTATGTTCTCCAACAACACCAGCGCATTCACACAGGAGAGTATCACAGTTCACTAAAAATAACTTTAGTGAAATGAATATCTTTTAAGTATACCACACCAGCGCATTCACATAAAAGGATGACCCATACTGCTGCATTTTTAATAGACACCAGTACGGTCACACAGAAGTTACGTTTTTGTGACTGATGTCGTGTTTCATTTTCAAATATCCACTAGAACTGTTCTACTTCAATTATCACATGTACATGATGGTGTGAATATGATCATTAATCATTAAATGTAATGTGGTGTAATGTACCAACCTCAGATCTGAATCTGTTTTTATTCTTTATTCAAGTTTAATCTACTTTAATAAACACAGAACAACTTTTACTTTCAAGTGGAAGAATTTTACCCTGGTCTTTATGGTGTTTGCAAAAATTCTTCATTTTAAGAATGCTAAGTTTTCATAAATGAATAGCCTCTTACTTTAACACTTCTAGATCTACACTCCAAAATTCTAGTGTTTAGATGATTTCCACTTAGCAAATAATGAACCGTCCTCCACCAGAATGTACATGAGAAGGTGTGAATGGAGGGCTGTGGACTGAACAGTGTTGCATTGTTCTATCATCATGAGTCTTTGTTCTTTGTGTTTATCTATAGACCAAATTAGTGGTAGCTAAACTCCTTTGTTAAAAGAAATACTCATATTTACATTTAATTATCCCACCATCTTCTAGTGCATAAAACCCAGTTCATATAAATCCTAATACAGACTGCACTGTCATGTTTTAAAATTACATTTAAAAATAAATAAATACTATTGTGGTAGTTCAGGTGTTTTCTTATCATGGAGGTGACCAATTGACCAAGACCAGTTGAGGGGTCAGGAGACAAGTGTTTCTTTATTGATGAATAAATGTATTTGTTAAACTGTAAATTCCATCCGAGTCCTCTGTGTGATGAGAGTTTGGTTTTGAATCTGATGTCAGCAAATGTGTCCATGGTTGTTAAATGCGACATCTAAACTCACGGTCCATGTATTTGTATGTAGGCTTGAGCTGGAGTGACAATAGAAAGTGGATGTAAAGGACTGGGTGGGTTATAATTCAAAATAGTTCTTCATGTAACCAGAAATTCTATTCATAAATCATAAGAGAATAAAAAGAATAAATCATAAATAAAAAAAGAGGAGAAGAAAACAGGAGAGGAAAGAACAGAAAAGAGAAGAAGTGAAATTCAGAGCTTTTAGTATTTAAAGTGTTACTATTAAATGTAATAAGAGCGACCAATACCGCTACTAGGTCCCACTGTCACTCTGTTAATCACAGTGCTGCTGGTGAAGAAAAGGTTGAATCCAGATGATTTGTTGTCGTGTTTTTGTACTAAATGCAGGTGAAAGAGGATCAGCAGCAGCAGCAGCAGCTGAGCGGTGTGTGTGGTTCTCTGTGTGTTTTGTCACTGTTTCAGGATCTTTTATTTGAAAAGCTGCGTGTAGAACAGAGAAAGGCTGAACGACGGACGTCTATAAGAAGCAGCTTGTTTACAGCGTCTCTTACTTATGGCCACACCACCCTGAGAACACCTGATCTCGGAAGCTAAGCAGGGTTGGATCTGGTTAGTACTTGGATGGGAGACCGACTGGGAATACCAGGTGCTGGAAGCTTTTATCCACACACACCCACCTTCACTCCAAACCTCCTGTTACACACTGACCCAGCGGCTTTTTCTTCATCAAAGCTACACAATGAGATAAAGAGTCCCAAGTGTTTTTGTAAACCTGCAATGGCGACTGTTTTTGGTATGCAGGAAAGAAAAGGCAGAATGCAGGTGAAAAAGTGTTATTTGGCAACCCAGCACTGTGTAAATATTAGACAGAACACATGATGGGTCATTTTAACTTGTTGAGTTGTGCAGTTTAACCATTGTGCTGAGCTGTGAGGTTCTTTTTTATCATGGATCAACTATGTAACTTTACTGCAGCTTGTATTTAAATGAAAGGTTTACATTGCTGTCTTCAGTATTTCCTCTTTAGTGATATTTTATGTTAATAGCTGTTCTGATCTAAAAGATGCTGCTGCCTTTGACCTTTAAAACTGAGAAGTGATTTGTGAGATAATTAAAATAAGTGAAATGTTTATTTTGTACTTTGGTTTTATATTATTTGTGCAAACATTTGTTTTATACAACTTTAAACCTGTAATAAAAGATGAACATGTTAAATGTGTCTTTATTTGCTTTAACTAAGCTAAAGTTTTTAACAGGGACAAAAATGACAGTTTGTGTAGCAGGGCTGAACACGTAAGTAAAATGTTTTTATAAAGCTATAAAACTCTATCCACTGACCAAAGTACACAGATCTCACACAGCCCAGGTCAATAGGACCTGCTAGTTAGAGAAGGCTCACTTGTTTGCAGTGGCGGCTGGTGCTAAAAAAATTAAAAACAAAACAATAAAAAAAAGCCTTTAAAAGTAGCACTATTTGAACATGAATTTTGCCCTCCTTTGCTTCTGTCTTGCAAATTTCTCAATGACATTATGGTTAAAGTCAGTAATCTCAGTCACTAGTCTCTTCTCCATTGACAACATGGCCAATGCATTCAGCCTGTCCTGGGTCATAGAGTTTCTCAGAAAAGTTTTAATTCTTTTCAAGGTTGAGAAGCACCTTTCAGCTTCTGCTGTGGTCATGGGTGTGGTGATGAGGATCTTCAGGAGAGTGACAGTCTCTGAAAATACTTCTTCAAGATTATTTTCCATAAACAGCTGGAATAGGCCCACAGCACCACAACAGGCTTTGAACTCTTCCTTGCTGTAGATAAGACTAAGCTCTGTCTTCAGCTTACCTTGATTGAGCACTGGATAGGCTTTTAAGGTGTTGCTCAGTGCATCTTCAGGAAATGCTGTCTTGTATTGTTTAAACCTGTCCCCCTGCAAGAGTGTGGCACTAATAAGGTGGTTTGTGAAGGAAAAGCGCTCACTGGTGTGTCCCAGTATGATATCACAGACCTAGAGAAGGATAAACATGAAAATTATGAAGTGATCATAATTTATTTATTTCACACATTTATTTCACATCTAAATAGTTATTTTTCTATCACTGTTGAAATTTAGTCATAGATCAAGTCATAGAAATGAGTTTGCTGCCATTTTCAAGACAAAATGTGTTAAAGCATTTTTGGAACAGAATTTTTGTGGGACAGGTTTATAGAAAATTCAGGAACCAAATGTTATGAGAATTAGTTTTATTCCATATTACCCATATATTGCAGTACAGCAAGAATAATAACATATATTGCTGACAAGCATTACACCAACATACACTGATCATTCATGCATAGCATAGAAACAGCTCTAAACAAATCTAATTGGACTGTGACTTCCACAACTCACCTCTGCAGCAATCCTTTCATGGTCTTCTACACTGAGTGTCAGACGCTTCTTTACTGGCTGACCGCTACCTTCACTGCTTTGTCCAACCATGGAATGGAGAGAATTTCTGCAAAGGAAAAAAATTACAATAACAATAATAATAACAATAATACTAATAAACAAAAGAGGAAAATGCACAACTATTACCTGATCTTTTGAATGTCCTGCTGGAACTGCTGAATGCTCTCCTTGATATAAACTGAATCTATGACCTTCTTCTGGAGTTTGGAATAGAGGAGGTCCACATGAGGCATGATATGGTGGAAAAGCTGCAGAAAGAACTTAAAATCCTGATCCTCCAGTAGCATGGCAAACGCACCTGCCTCTCTGACAGTAATGGGGTCAAAGTCACCAGAGTCTCGTATGCTTTCAAACCAGCGAATGAGGTCCTCTCTGTGTTCAAACACAGTATTGATGGTACGGCTGTGAAAGTTCCATCTGATGTTGCTGGATGCTGGTAGTCTGTGCGCCACAACGTTATCAAGAATACTTGTGCGCTTGGGTGATCTGGAAAAAAAGCTGGCAAATCCACCAAGGTTAGAAAAAAAAATTCTCACTTTGGTTATGTGAGAAGTAGCCTGCTGCATTATCAGATTGAGCTGATGTGCATAGCAGTGGATGTAGTGTGCATTTGGGTACATGTCTTGTATCTTCTTCTGAACACCTGCAGTGGCACCCCTCATCACGCTGGCTCCATCATATGCCTGGCAGATGAGCTTACCCTTTTGATCCTCAGGAAGGATAGTTGCAAGACGTTCTTTTAGGGCTGTAGCAATGGAATCAGCAGTGGCCGACTGCAAAGGGATGAACTCAAAAAATCTTTCCTGCACATTGTTTTTAGCATCAATATAGCGTAGTACAAGAACAAGCTGGCACTGCGTGGCAATATCCATTGTCTCATCTGCCTGGATTGAAAGAAAATCGCTGCCCTGGGCTTCTTTGATTATATGTTCCTTCAGAACAGACAACATACAGTCCAGTAGCTCATTCTGCACAGTTTTTGAAGTTCCCTTAAACACAGTGGCATTCTCAGTGTGCTCTTTCAGCACTCCATCAAGAGAAACAAAATCCACCAACCCTCGCATTTAGGGATGTGTTATGTGTCATTTTAGGACAGCCCATCTTATAAAACTTTTTTAAACTGTATAACCACTGAAGTTGGCATTAATTGTAAATTCTATAGACCAGCCTTCTATTCATCACTAACAAACACCAAACAACATCATACTGCAAATCTCATAACTCAACACAAGTCAAGGTAGTAGTTTAAAAGTGACAGTAAGTCTGTGTCTGTTTCTGTTACTTATTCTGAATTGTGTTTGTTTGTAAACCGTGAATT
The DNA here is from genome assembly GCF_030014385.1 of Trichomycterus rosablanca. Classification (NCBI taxonomy): domain Eukaryota; kingdom Metazoa; phylum Chordata; class Actinopteri; order Siluriformes; family Trichomycteridae; genus Trichomycterus; species Trichomycterus rosablanca. The sequence continues at coordinate 22,390,562 of NC_086001.1, read as the reverse complement.
AGTTCTTAATCTGGTTGTGATGTTAGTGAATTAAACCTACATCTCTCTGATGATCTGACCGATGAGCTCTCTGTTCTAACATGCTGCTTAAGCCCGGCTAGCTCAGTCGGTAGAGCCTGAGACTCTTAATCTCAGGGTCGTGGGTTCGAGCCCCACGTTGGGCGAGTGTCTTCATTTAACATATACGGAAACCAAAAGGACGTTCTTCCACTTTGGACAGCCGGTCTCCAGTGACTTATCAGGTGGATGTTTGTGCTTGTAGGACTGTTGTTTACTGCATGTTTTCAGTTAATTATGTCCACTATTCTGTGGAGCTGCACATTGTTTTTGTGTCTCATTTTGTGTACATCAAGAGTTTAAGTCCAAAAGTGGGTGTGGCCCGTACGGGGATCGAACCCGCGACCTTGGCGTTATTAGCACCACGCTCTAACCAACTGAGCTAACCGGCCGATGTCCAAGGTCAGGGCATATACCCACATACCTGATTCTACACTGACAGCCCTTCAGTTATGGACCTGCCACACAGAAACGATGGAGAGCTTTACGGTTGGTCTCAAGTTCGTCTCGGCTGTAGGAGAGGAGACTTAATGAGTGAATTCAGTTTAAATATTAATTTAAAAAACTTACCCATGATGATTTACCAGGTCGTTTATTACAGTTTCCTTTCCAGTCATACCGCCACAAAAACCAAAACACTCAATCTGTAAAAGAAAGACACGTGCATGAATGTGATGAGGTTCTTAGATCTCTGAATCTTACACACACACACACACACATTTTCTAATGTTGTGCTCACTATTAAAAGTCAAGAAGTTTTAAGTAAAAAAAAAAGATAATTTAGGGAGTTTTCTCAGCTCTTAAACATAGTAGAGGGCCACTTAAGAACACACCAGGATTAAGTAAATTGTCAAAGTGTATCTTTTAAAGGGACTATAACAAAGTACATACATAACACATAAAAAACAGTTTAACGTAGAAAGCACTTACTAGTCTAGAGGTTCATGTCAAAGTGTCTGAACTGAGATTCGTTGGCAAGTGGAGCAGTGAAATCCTCAATTTGTTTTGGATCATTTTTTCCAAGTGCATTTGTGATGGACCTGAGTAGGCCGAGCTTTTCATTATGTTGTTGTAGCAGCAGCTCTAATACAGTCAAAATTTCTCTCTCCATTACTGTTAGTAAAATATCATTTACAATATTCAGTTTCTAAATACACACACACATCATACACACCTTATACACACATGTAATACACACACGCATCAGTACACAATCACACATCATACACATGTATGAGGTGTCAATACCAGGGTGTGTCATGGTATGGGGGTGTGTCAGTACCAGGGTGTATCATGGTATGGGGGTGTGTCAGTACAAGTACCAGGGTGTGTCAGTACCAGGGTGTGTCATGGTATGGGGGGGGGTGTCAGTACCAGGGTGTGTCATGGTATGGGGGTGTGTCAGTACCAGGGTGTGTCAGGGTATGGGGGTGTGTCAGTACCAGTACCAGGGTGTGTCATGGTATGGGGGTGTGTCAGTACCAGGGTGTGTCATGGTATGGGGTGTGTCAGTACCAGGGTGTGTCATGGTATGAGAGTGTGTCAGTACCAGTACCAGGGTGTGTCATGGTATGAGAGTGTGTCAGTACCAGTACCAGGGTGTGTCATGGTATGAGAGTGTGTCAGTACCAGTACCAGGGTGTGTCATGGTATGGGGGTGTGTCAGTACCAGGGTGTGTCACACACACACTTATACCTAGGGTACCCAGTTACCCCCAGGACATGGGGAGAACATGCAAACTTCACCCGGGAATCGAACCCAGGACCCTCCAGAAGCCGTCCCATAGTGGGTGCATCACAGCAGACTTCTGTGCTGGGCTGTGTCCCAAACCGCCCTTGTCGTGTTTAAGTCTGGGACGATTTCACCGGCGTTTATACAGGGGTTGGACAAAATAACTGAAACACCTGTCATTTTAGTGTGGGAGGTTTCATGGCTAAATTGGACCAGTCTGGTGGCCAATCTTCATTAATTGCACATTGCACCAGTAAGAGCAGAGTGTGAAGGTTCAATTAGCAGGGTAAGAGCACAGTTTTGCTCAAAATATTGCAATGCACACAACATTATGGGTGACATACCAGAGTTCAAAAGAGGACAAATTGTTGGTGCACGTCTTGCTGGCGCATCTGTGACCAAGACAGCAAGTCTTTGTGATGTATCAAGAGCCACGGTATCCAGGGTAATGTCAGCATACCACCAAGAAGGACAAACCACATCCAACAGGATTAACTGTGGACGCAAGAGGAAGCTGTCTGAAAGGGATGTTCGGGTGCTAACCCGGATTGTATCCAAAAAACATAAAACCACGGCTGCCCAAATCACGGCAGAATTAAATGTGCACCTCAACTCTCCTGTTTCCACCAGAACTGTCCGTCGGGAGCTCCACAGGGTCAATATACACGGCCGGGCTGCTATAGCCAAACCTTTGGTCACTCGTGCCAATGTCAAACGTCGGTTTCAATGGTGCAAGGAGCGCAAATCTTGGGCTGTGGACAATGTGAAACATGTATTGTTCTCTGATGAGTCCACCTTTACTGTTTTCCCCACATCCGGGAGAGTTACGGTGTGGAGAAGCCCCAAAGAAGCGTACCACCCAGATCAGTGATGGTTTGGGGTGCCATATCATGGCATTCCCTTGGCCCAATACTTGTGCTAGATGGGCGCGTCACTGCCAAGGACTACCGAACCATTCTGGAGGACCATGTGCATCCAATGGCGGTGCCGTGTATCAGGATGACAATGCACCAATACACACAGCAAGACTGGTGAAAGATTGGTTTGATGAACATGAAAGTGAAGTTGAACATCTCCCATGGCCTGCACAGTCACCAGATCTAAATATTATTGAGCCACTTTGGGGTGTTTTGGAGAAGCGAGTCAGGAAACGTTTTTTCTCCACCAGCATCACGTAGTGACCTGGCCACTATCCTGCAAGAAGAATGGCTTAAAATCCCTCTGACCACTGTGCAGGACTTGTATATGTCATTTCCAAGACCAATTGAAGCTGTATTGGCCGCAAAAGGAGGCCCTACACCATACTGATAAATTATTGTGGTCTAAAACCAGGTGTTTCAGTTATTTTGTCCAACCCCTGTATATCGACTGTATAAATAAGAAGGTTTTATGTTCTATTCCCCCAGCGTGACTTCACGGTGCTGGATGAAGACCTGCAGCGCTGTTCGGTCCAGAGCTGCGAGGACACCGGGCGACGCTTCTGCTTCCGGGTGGTCACGCCCACAAGGTAAGTCCAGATCTATAATCATCAGAGACAGACAGACAGACAGATGATCAATAGACAGACAGACTAATAGATAGACAGACAAATAGATGATCAATCTACAAAACAGACAAAAGATAGATAGACAAGATGATTGATAGAAAGACAGACAGGCTGATAAATAGACAGACAGGGAGATAGACAGACTATCTATCTGTCTATCCATCTGTCTTTCTGAATGTCTGTCTATCTATCTGTTTATCTATCTACTCAATCTGTCTATCTGTCTGCATCCTATATAATCTGTATCTATCACCGTGTGTGTACAGGAGCTGTACGTTCCAGGCCGACTGTGAGGCAGGTAGACGGGCGTGGATCAGCGCCATTCAGAACCTGACTGAGAGAGAAGAAGAAACAGTCGAGAGCGAGGTGAATTATCATTACCACTATACTCCGGGAGGGGAGGGGTTCAGTTCTCGTCTCTGTAACACCAGTTTAATGCGTCTAAATTAGCAGGAATCAGACGGGTACGAGAATGATTCAGAATCAGATTCCTCGAGCGAGCAGACAGATTCCCAGGGACCACGGGCGTCTTCTGAAGCTCCAGGTAACCTTAACACCACCACGTTCGAGCCCGACACTATTAAACTGTAGTGACTATATATTTAACCCTTGGGCTTCGTAGGTGGGATCAGTTCTGGAGAAGTCGTCTGTGATGCTCCCGAGAACAAGGGTGAGTACGCCGGCCCTTTATATGGACCCTTATTTTTGGTCCACATAACACATGGAGCATCATTGGTGATACTTGTGTTGAAGATGGTGAAGGAGAAACCACCAATGGAGGACATCAAGAGGAGAAGACGACCAACACGAACCCGGACAGCTTTGAGAGTGGACACAATGTCGGAGAGCTACTGGGAAAGGGAGGCTGCGGTTCCGTCTACGAAGGCGACCGTAAAGCGGATGGGAACCAGGTGAGTATCAGTTTGACGACCAACCAGGACTTTATTGGGTCACTGTGGCGGATGGGCTCTTCCAGCATGGCCAGAAGAGCATGACCAAGACTTCAGAGTACTACCATGGCCCTCTAATTCCCCAGACTTAAACCCAGTTGAGCGTCTGTGGGACCACCTCAAGCAGCATCATGGCTCCAGATACCTGTAACCACCTACCAGGACTTTATTGGGTCACTGTGGCGTATGGGATCTTCCAGCAAGGCTAGAAACGTCCAACACTGGGTCCGAGTACTACCCTGACTCCCTGATTCCCCAGACTTGAACCCACCCCGATTGTCATGTTGGCTTTACGGATCCTCCCCTGGATCCTCCCTTGGCTCCAGATACCTGTGACGACCTTCTGAAGAGTCAGATGTAGCTGTTTGGGTTCCTCTGCTCATGAATGAGATACATGTAGGATGAAACAAGAAGAGGCCAAATCAGTAATAATAACAAGTCTCTTGTGGGCAGCAGGTAGAAGTTCCATGCGCTGTACCCGAGACAGACGACACCACAGAGGGAACGTCACGTGTGGTTGAGGACGTCTCTGAGCTGCACAAGTGCTATGAGGTTTACAAAACCATTGGATCAGGTAACTGGTACCACTTTCAGTCGTCTCTCTGCCTTTGTGTAACACAGATGTCCATCTTTTAAAACCTGACTTAAAATTTTTTTTTTTATTCAATCGTTCTTCAGGCGGTTATGCGACGGTCAAGCTCGGCAGGCACGTTCAGACTCAAGAGCCAGTGGCCATCAAGATCCTGGAGAAGAAAGAGCTCGGGGTTAGTTTCAGCAAAACCGTCTGTTAAAGACAGACGTGTCTCAGTTTCCAAACGTTTGGTTCTCCTAATTCTGATCTGAAAAGTCATAAAACTGTTCCTGTTTCCTCCCCATTGCAGGATGAGTTGTCCGATTTGAGGATAGAGATTGAAGCCCTGAAGAACCTCAATCATCAGCACGTGTGCCGCTTGTACCAAGTCATGGAGACTGCTGACCAGATCTACATGGTGCTTGAGGTACCATCAGTGGTTGGAAACTATCAGATTTTATTTAACCTCTGGATTTATGATGATTTGCTGCTCACTTGACTCACTCTCTCCTCCAGTTTTGTCCGGGTGGAGATCTGTTCGACCACATCGATAATAACGACAGGTTGTCGGAGGAGGAGACACGCAGGATCTTCCGTCAGATCATCTCGGCGCTGGCCTACGTCCACAGCCAGGGATACGCCCACCGTGACCTTAAGCCAGTGCGTCAGCCAAACGATTTCCACTTATACTTTGTGTTTTTTCTTTGTTAGTGCTTGGACATGACGTGTTTTATTTTGACTCTCAGGAAAACATGATGCTGGATGAGAAGAACAACATCAAGCTCATCGACTTTGGTCTCTGTGCCAAACCAGAGGTTCGTGTCTCTCCTAAGACTGTAGTGTATACTTAAATCAAGCGTGCCATTCAGAGAGTCTAGTAAGGCGGTGTGCTTACCCCCATCCATCATGCTTTAATAAAGCCTTGCACACATGGTGTCCACAATTAGTTTCAGTGATCAGTTAGATGAACAGAACATCACAGAGCCATGCTGGTTCAGTTTGTGTGTTGTGCTGCAGATGTGAGTCAACAGTTGGACCTTCGGTTGATAGAAATCTGTTTTGTTGTAGGGTGGATTGGGTACTGCTCTGATTGAGGGCTGTGGAACCCCTCCCTCACCAGAAATCATTGATGCGCAACCCTATCATGGTGCAAAGGTAGGTGTGTGTGAGGTGTTTCCCCAGGTTATTCCTGATAAACTTCAATTGGAGAGTCTCCAAATCCAAGGTGTTCAGTCCCCTCTGTAGCCCCATTCATGAGTTATTCTATGAGGTCTGGATGAGGGGACTGACCAGGGAAAAGCATGGTTAAAAAAGATAATGAATATGTGTGTGTGTGTGTGTGTGTGTGTTTAGGCAGATGTTTGGAGCCTGGGTGTTGTCCTATATGACATGCTGTGTGGCTACCTCCCGTTCGATGGTGACAACTTTGTGGAGCTCCATGAACAAATCACTGTAAGTCTTGGAACTACAATGAAACACCATTGGCATACAAGTCTTGTTACGATTATGAAACTGAATCTATTATTTAATGATCAGCAGCATGTTAAACATACAGTAAAAGTAACAGTAATGGCTTGTGGTGATGTTCTTTGATCAGATGTGATTGTTTTGCTCTGTGTTTCCTCAGAAAGGACATTTTGACACTCCTGACTGGCTGTCTCCTGGTTCTGTACTGCTGATTAAGGAAATGCTGCAGGTGTGTGTTTATGGTGTGTTTAATGTGAGCAAAGCGAGTGTGTGTTTCTCTGTGGGCTTCATCACCTGAAGTTCTTGTATCTTGTCCTGTAGGTGGTTCCAGAGCGGCGCATAAAGGTGGAGCATCTGCTGGATCATGAGTGGGTAATGAAGGGGTACAGCAGCCCTGTGGAATGGCACAGCACATGCCCGGTACAACATCCACCCTAGACGTAGTACAGTGACATGATGGAGATCCACCGTACAGAAGATTGTATCTTTATTATCTTACATACTCATATATTTGTGTCTGTGTGTGTGTTTGTGTCTCAGCTGGATCATCTAGATGAGGAGAGCATCACCGAGACGTGATGTTCAGACAGTCCAACCAAAGCACCAAGCAGCTGGTGTCTGAGGTACATTTCAGTACTTGTATCTGCATCAACACAGATGCCAAAATGTAGACACATATTTATTAATATTGAGGTTCTTGTGCTCCGTCTAATAGAGATGTGTGTGTGTGTGTGTGTGTGTGTGTGCAGTGGAAGTTTGATCAGACCACACGTATCTTTTGCTCTTGAGAAGGAAGCAGCGCAGTAGTCCAGTGTGTAGCTGAGCGGACGTGTAAGAAATCCAGGTGTATTTTACCTGATAAACGCTGCTCTACATGCTCATCTGTCCAAACACTACAGCTTCTGGAATGTTCTTACATCTCTTCTTGTTTTATTTAGCAGGAGACGTCGTCGGCACATCAAGGAGGGACGATGGTGGAGCCGTCCAATCAGGACATTACATCTCAATTTCACATTTCAGTGATTGTTGCAGATGTTTCTCTCTAACCCATCCTCTCTCTCTCTCTTCTTTTACCAGAACGGTGCATTTTGAGTATCTGTGTGGGACTGGTTAGAGGAACTCCACTGAGGTGCCGCCCTTGTTGATCCACACAGCTGTATGAGAAGTGTAGAACATGGATGACCAGGATCAACAAGCCTCAAGATCTTATTACATTAAATAATAAATAAATAAACTCACTGAATATATGAAGGTTTATGGATGTTTATTTTCACATTTGTTCATCATTTTGTGTATGATGTCAGTAATATGAGGTGAAAGAAGGCACAACGTTTCCTGACATGTTACAGAACATTGAACTCAGCAGTGAAGATACAGACCTACTGTCAGCTCACTCAGAGCAGCATGAGATCGTTACCATAAAACTTCATCAACTCACGTCTCTCAACTCATATTATTTTATTACAATTCTACTAAAAGGCCACAATAGGGCGACATCACAAGGATTTTTTATTTCAACAAGGTCATGAGATCTCGTCCCCTTTTTTCAAACATTCTTCCAATCTGGAGACTAATGCCAAATTCACACTATACGACTGGATCTCTTGTAATCGGGAGTCTTTCAAGTCAGTGTGAATTTCACACTACACGACTGATAAATAAACCATCATGTGTTCTGTCCAATATTTACACAGTACTGGGTTGCCAAATAACACCTTTTCACCTGCATTCTGCCTTTTCTATCCTGTATACCAAAAACAGTCAACATTGCAGGTGTACAACACATTACAAAAACACTTGGGACAGAAGAGCCATAAACACTCTCTCATTTTTATATAATAATAATAATAATAACAATAATAATAATAATGATGTCTCAAATCTGCGATAAGTAACAAGCTGTAATTTATTTTTAGCAACACATTTTTTATAATTGTTTTAGATCTCATAAAAGAACATTTAATAGTAACACTTTAAATACTAAAAGCTCTGAATTTCACTTCTACTCTTTTCTGTTCTTTCCTCTCCTGTTTTCTTCTCCTCTCCAATCTTCTTTATTAATGATTTAGTTTTTATTCTCTTATGATTTATAAATAGAATTTTAGGTTACATGAAGAACTATTTTGAATTATTACCCACCCAGTCCTTTACATCTACTTTCTATTGTCACTCCAGCTCAAGCCTACATACAAATACATGGACCGTGAGTTTAGTCCCATTTAACAACCGTGGACACATTTGCTGACATCGGATTCAAAACCAAACTCTCATCACACAGAGGACTCGGATGGAATTTACAGTTTAACAAATACATTTATTCATCAATAAAGAAACACTTGTCTCCCGACCCCTCTGTTGGTTTTGGTCAGTTGGTCACCTCCATGATAAAAAAAAACACCTGAACTACCACAATAGTATTTATTTATTTTTAAATGTAATTGTAAAACATGTCAGTTCAGTCTGTATTAGGATTTATATGAACTGGGTTTTATGCACTAGAAGATGTTGGGATAATTAAATGTAAATATGAGTATTTCTTTTAACAAAGGAGTTTAGCTACCACTAATTTGGTCTATAGATAAACACAAAGAACAAAGACTCATGATGATAGAACCATGCAACACTGTTCAGTCCACAGCCCTCCATTCACACCTTCTCATGTACATTCTGGTTGAGGACGGTTCATTATTTGCTAAGTGGAAATTTACATTTTTTACATTTACATTTTTAGCATTTAGCAGACGCCTTTATCCAAAGCGACTTACACAATGAGCAATTGAGGTTTAAGGGTCTTGCTCTTCTAAACACTAGAATTTTGGAGTGTAGACCTAGAAGTGTTAAAGTAAGAGGCTATTCATTTATAAAAACTTAGCATTCATAATATGAAGAATTTATGCAGACACCATAAAGACCAGGGTAAAATTCTTCCACTTGAAAGTAAAAGTTGTTGTGTGTTTATTAAAGTAGATTACACTTGAATAAAGAACAAAAACAGATTCAGATCTGAGGTTGGTACATTACATTTGATGATTAATAATCATATTCACACCATCATGTACATTTGATAATTGAAGTAGAACAGTTGTAAAAAAAAAGGAAACCATACAGCTTTACCTCCTGTGTGAATGTGCTGGTGTTGTTAGAGAGAATAATGCACAAAAATACTTTTCACACTTTTAACAGTGATGTAGTTTTTCTATGTGAGTTTGTTGATGTTGTTTAAGATTACTTTCATCAGCAAAATACTTTTTACACTCTGAGCAGTGATACGGTTTCTCTCCTGTGTGAATACGCTGGTGTTTTTTTAGGTTAACCTGTTGAGCAAAACTCTTTCCACACTCTGAGCAGTGATACGGCTTTTCTCCAATGTGAATACGCTGGTATTTTTGAAGGTTACCCTGTTGAGCAAAACTCTTTCCACACTCTGAGCAGTGATACGGTTTCTCTTCTGTGTGAACACGCTGGTGTACTTTAAGGTCACTACTTTGAGTAAAACTCTTTCCACACTGAGCAGTGATACGGTTTCTCTGCTGTGTGAACACGCTGGTGTATTTTAAGGGCACTACTTTGAGTAAAACTCTTTCCACACTGAGTGCAGTTATACGGTTTCTCTCCTGTATGAATACGCTGGTGTTTTTGAAGGGTACTATGTTCAGCAAAATTGTTCCCACACTCCGAGCAGTAATACGGTTTCTCTCCTGTGTGAATACGCTGGTGTTTTTTAAGGGTACCCTGTTGAGCAAAACTCTTTCCACACTCTAAGCAGTGATACGGCTTTTCTCCTGTGTGAATACGCTGGTGATTTTGAAAGTTAGCTTGTTGAGCAAAACTCTTTCCACACTCTGAGCAGTGATATGGCTTTTCTCCAGTATGAACACGCTGGTGTACCTTAAGGTCACTACTTTGAATAAAACTCTTTCCACAGTCTGAGCAGGAATATGGTTTCTCTCCTGTGTGAACACGCTGGTGTACTTTAAGAGCATGATTGTAAGTAAAACTCTTCCCACACTCTAAGCAGTGATATGGTTTCTCTCCTGTGTGAATACGCTGGTGTTGTTTGAGATGAGTCTCCTTAATAAAACTCTTCCCACACTCTGAGCAGTGATGAAAGTTCTTCATGTTTATGCTTTGATAAGAAACAAAGAAATAAGTAAATTAATTAGAAATACTTTTAGTATTATTACTACATTAATACCACAATTGTTAGGGTGCCTGCAACGTCTGGCGAACGTACCACCAATTCACAGCGTTGCAGGCGTTACAGAACAAAGAGCAGCGTGGCCTCAAATAGGAGGCCAGCTGATTAGGGCAACGACCTGCAGCTGTCAGCTTCCTACTTAAGGGGGCGTCGCCAGTCTGCAGTCGTCGCACCTTTGTTCTTTGTTTTCGACTGGCTGCACTGCTGCAGCCATTCCTTTTGCAGGGCTAGTTTGGTATCCCCAGGCGCCTGGTAGCGCGGTTGGGTGTGTAAGTCGTAAGACTGAGGTAACTTAGGGTCTTTGTTTCATTTAATAGGGAGAGCTGGTGCGATTCCTTACAGCCCTCGAGCTGTGGTTGTTTTGGCGTTGCCACATATGGTCCCCGCTTGCAAAGCTAGCAGCGGGTTAGCATCAGGCTAATTGCCACCTTCCGCAGTCCTTTAAAGGCTTGAACTTTTGTCAGGGTTATTCACTGCTGTTTGGTTGAGCGGTAAGTCGCCGCTCCTCCATGCGTGAATCCCCGGTTCGAATCCACTCGCCTGAACCCTTTTTCCAAACTCAGTCATCGGTTTCTTCCCAGTCTATTAAAACTGGTGACACAACCGATCCATTATTCCCCTCACAATTATCTTTACAAGTTTTGCCCCTTTTTACGGATTATTTACTGAGATCCGTTCTCTCATTTCAGCCTCATATTCAGAAGGCGAGTGTGTAACCTCAGCAACGCCGTAGCGTAGCGGGGTGATTATAATTGCCGCGAGTGAGCGACCCGGGTTCGCGCCTCGCGTTGGCTGCTTTTCTATTTTCTGTTTTTGTGTTTCCTTTTCAGTTGCCAGTGACGAGAATGGCGTCGTTCGGGATTTCCCGAATTGTTTTTGTTTAACTCCTTTCCTTTGTTCATCTGTATATATATATTTATTGTTAATAAATATCATTTTTTGCTCCGCATCTTTGGGTCCTACGTCTTCATTCATTACAGAAAGGTGCGACCAGTTATGGACCCAGCGGAGACTCCCCCTGTGATTGACGTGCTTCGTCACCAGGGGGTTGCTTTAGGTCGACACGAGCTGGCGCTTTCAGAGCTGGCTCAGCGGGTAACTGAAATTGCCCAGCTGCTGCCATCTCTGGGTGCCGGTTCGGGTTCCCCCAACCATCCTCCCGCCCCCGCAGCGGTTCCAGTAGGAGTTGAAACCCCCATTCCGCCCCCCGAGCGTTTTTCAGGGGAGGCGAAGAAATGTCGAGGCTTCCTCCTACAATGCTCCCTCACATTCGAGCTTCAGCCGTCCCGCTTCCCTTCTGAGCGCTCCAAGGTCGCGTTTATAATATCTTTGCTGACAGGCAAAGCCTTGGAGTGGGCTACTGCCCTGTGGGAACAGAACGCTCCGGAGTGTTCTTCAGAGTCCTTGTTCACGGAGGCTCTGAGGGATACTTTCTTTCATCCCACGGGGGGAAGGGAGGCGGGTCCGCGTTTGCTCGAGCTGTCCCAAGGGGGGCGCTCAGTCGCCGACTACGTCATTGAGTTTCGTACTCTGGCGGCTGAGTGCGGTTGGGACGAGGGGGCATTAGTCGCCATTTTCCATCGTGGTCTAGGAGAGAGAATTAAAGATGAGCTGGCCACTCGAGACCTTCCCACTTCTCTCAAGGCCTTCTATCTCCTAGCCACCTCGATCGACACCCGACTCCGACAACGTAACCGGGAGCGAGGGCCTCACCCACCCTTTTATCGGCCTCAGGGCCAGCCCCGGCCCGTTTCGGGAGATCAGGACCCAGAACCCATGCAACTGGGATCGACTCGGGGAGCCGCCCCACGACCATCCGACCCCGCCTCGAGAGTCCGACCTCGGTTAAACGAGTAGGCCACTCTCGGGGTAGGGAGTCGAGGGCGAGCCATACCATCATCCCTGAACAGGGTCTTTTCCTTAGCGCATCGTTGCATTGGGACTCTGGGACCACTGATCTCCAGGTCTGTGTCGATTCAGGCGCGGTGGAAAATTTTATTGATCGCCATCTGGTGCACGGGTTGGGGATTGATCTTCAGCCGCTACGAGTCCCCATAGTGGTTCACGCTGTGGACGACCGGGCGGTGGCCGGGAGCCCGATCACGCATCAAACGCCTCCTCTCACGATGCGTTTGGGGAGGCACGAGGAGCGGGTCACATTTTTGGTGACCCAGGTTCCTCAACTCCAAGTGGTCCTGGGGCACTCGTGGCTGAAGAGGCACAATCCTCAAATTGATTGGCAAACCGGGTCAATCTTCGCCTGGGGAACACGGTGCCAGGATGCTTGCCTGTTGCCAGCAAGCATGTCATCGGCACCACAATCGCCTGTTGCGATGACCCCTGATTTGACCCGGGTACCTCCCGTGTACCATGACCTACAGGAGGTGTTTAGCAAATCCCGGGCGCGGGACTTGCCCCCACACAGACCTTTCGATTGTGCTATTAATTTGCTTCCTGGCACTTCTCCTCCTAGGGGGCGCCTCTTCTCCCTGTCGGGACCGGAGAGGATCGCCATGGAGGAATATGTCAAGGAGGCGCTCGATCAGGGGTTCATCCGACCATCGTCCTCCCCAGCTGGGGCAGGATTTTTCTTTGTGGGAAAGAAGGATGGAACTTTGCGCCCCTGTATCGATTATCGAGGTCTGAACGCTATAACGGTTAAGGATCGTTATCCGCTGCCGCTGATGGCCACAGCTTTTGAAGCTCTTCAGCGAGCTTCAATTTTTACGAAGCTAGATCTTCGCAGCGCGTATAACTTGATTCGTATCCGGCGAGGGGACGAATGGAAGACTGCGTTCATTACGCCCACGGGACACTATGAATATCTAGTGATGCCCTTTGGGTTAATGAATGCCCCCGCGGTCTTTCAACGCTTTATCAATGAGGCTTTGCGGGAGGCCCTTGACAGATACGTCTATGTCTATCTGGACGATATCTTAATCTTTAGCCGATCCATCGAAGAACATGTCAGGCACGTTCGTCGGGTTCTCCAGCTTTTGCTCGACCATCACTTGTTCGTCAAGCTGGAGAAATCCGTTTTCCATACCCCATCAGTGTCTTTTTTGGGGTTTATAGTTTCACAAAGTGTCCTGCGAATGGATCCGGTTAAGATCAAATCTGTGGAGGATTGGCCAACTCCTAGTTCCGTACGCCATGTGCAAAGATTTCTGGGCTTTGCCAACTTTTTCCGGCGATTCATTCGGAACTTCAGTTCGGTCGCCGCTCCTTTGACGGCTCTCACAGGGAAGGGTCCGTTTAAATGGACGGTGCAGGCCCAACAAGCCTTCAATAGGCTCAAGTCTCTCTTGACAACTGCTCCTGTATTGCAGTTGCCCGACCCAGAGGAATCTTTCATAGTGGAAGTGGATGCCTCTGATGTTGGGGTTGGGGCGGTTTTGTCCCAGAGAGGGGGTCCGGAAAAGAAGCTCCACCCATGCGCTTTCTTTTCGCACCGTCTAACTCCTGCTGAGCGTAACTACCCGGTAGGAGATAAGGAGCTTTTGGCCATCAAGCTGGCGCTAGATGAGTGGCGACACTGGCTAGAGGGGGCAAAACATCCCTTCCTTGTCTGGACAGACCATAAGAATCTGTCATTTATCCAGCAAGCGAAGCGGATGAATTCCCGTCAGGCTCGGTGGTCACTTTTTTTTGGTCGGTTTCATTTCACCCTTTCTTACAGACCAGGGTCGAAAAATGTTAAGCCTGACTCGCTGTCTAGACAGTGGGAATCGACCAGACCCGAAACCGACCCTGATCCTATCATCCCCCCTAGTCAAATTGCTGCCCCAGTAACGTGGGGCATATTTAAAACAGTGAGAGACGCTCAAGTTGTTGAGCCCGACCCAGGTGGAGGTCCACCTGACCGGATGTTTGTACCATCAACAGTCCGCCGTCAGGTGTTTGAATGGGCTCACGCGTCCTCGTTTGCGGCTCATCCAGGAGTCTCTAAGACCCTGGTGTTCTTGCGCCGAAGGTTCTGGTGGCCAGGGATGGAGAGTCAGGTCAAGGACCTTGTCCGTACCTGCGCTATCTGTGCGACTAATAAAAGCACAAGAGAGCGTCCTCGTGGACTCCTCCATCCATTACCAGTACCCTCTAGACCGTGGTCCCACCTGGCACTGGATTTCGTCACGGGTTTGCCAATATCCAGGGGATTCACGGTGGTACTGGTGATTGTAGACCGGTTCACCAAATCTTGCCTTTTCATTCCGATGCCCAAGCTCCCGTCCGCCATGGCTACCGCACAGGCTGTTCTGCAACATGTGGTGAGAGCACATGGGGTCCCGTCCGACATTGTGTCGGATCGGGGTCCACAGTTCATTAGCCAGTGCTGGCGAGCCTTTTGCCAACTTCTCGGCGCGACGGCCAGCTTATCCTCGGGATATCATCCCGAGTCCAACGGGCAATCGGAGCGGGTCATTCAAGATCTAGGCAAGATGCTTCGGTGCTTGACTGCAGGTAATCCAGCCACTTGGGCGGATAAGCTGTTGTGGGCTGAATTTGCTCACAATACCCTGCACCATGCCGCTCTGGGTATGTCACCATTTGAGGCACAGTTCGGCTATCCCCCTCCGCTGTTTCCTGATCAGGAACAAGAGGTTGCGGTGCCGACTGTGCAGCAACATATCCGTCGCTGCCGCGCCGCCTGGCGGAAAGCAAGACAGGCCCTTTTGGCCTCTCAGCGCTCCATGAAGCGCAATGCTGACCGTAGGCGACAGCCGGCTCTTACGTTCCGTCCGGGCCAACGTGTCCTCCTATCGACGAGGGATCTCCCCGTCAAAGGTACCACTCACAAGCTGGCACCGAGGTACATTGGTCCGTTCAAGGTAGTCCGACGGATTAACCCGGTGACATATAGGTTGGAGTTGCCCCCCAGGATGAAGGCGCATCCGACCTTTCATGTCTCCCAACTTCGCCCGTTCGCGGGTAGGGGAGCTTTACCCCCCCCACAACCTCCCGCCCCTCGTATCATCCAGGGTGCCCCTGCATTTACGGTCCGCCGTCTCCTGGATAGCAGGAAAGTGCAGGGTAGCACTCAATACCTGGTGGATTGGGAAGGTTACGGCCCCGAGGAACGTTCATGGGTACCGGCTCGACGCATCCTGGACCCTGAACTGATTCGTGAGTACCGAAGGAACCGGTCTGCGGGTCTTGGGACCTCGGGAGCTGTCCCTAGAGGGGGGGGTCCTGTTAGGGTGCCTGCAACGTCTGGCGAACGTACCACCAATTCACAGCGTTGCAGGCGTTACAGAACAAAGAGCAGCGTGGCCTCAAATAGGAGGCCAGCTGATTAGGGCAACGACCTGCAGCTGTCAGCTTCCTACTTAAGGGGGCGTCGCCAGTCTGCAGTCGTCGCACCTTTGTTCTTTGTTTTCGACTGGCTGCACTGCTGCAGCCATTCCTTTTGCAGGGCTAGTTTGGTATCCCCAGGCGCCTGGTAGCGCGGTTGGGTGTGTAAGTCGTAAGACTGAGGTAACTTAGGGTCTTTGTTTCATTTAATAGGGAGAGCTGGTGCGATTCCTTACAGCCCTCGAGCTGTGGTTGTTTTGGCGTTGCCACATATGGTCCCCGCTTGCAAAGCTAGCAGCGGGTTAGCATCAGGCTAATTGCCACCTTCCGCAGTCCTTTAAAGGCTTGAACTTTTGTCAGGGTTATTCACTGCTGTTTGGTTGAGCGGTAAGTCGCCGCTCCTCCATGCGTGAATCCCCGGTTCGAATCCACTCGCCTGAACCCTTTTTCCAAACTCAGTCATCGGTTTCTTCCCAGTCTATTAAAACTGGTGACACAACCGATCCATTATTCCCCTCACAATTATCTTTACAAGTTTTGCCCCTTTTTACGGATTATTTACTGAGATCCGTTCTCTCATTTCAGCCTCATATTCAGAAGGCGAGTGTGTAACCTCAGCAACGCCGTAGCGTAGCGGGGTGATTATAATTGCCGCGAGTGAGCGACCCGGGTTCGCGCCTCGCGTTGGCTGCTTTTCTATTTTCTGTTTTTGTGTTTCCTTTTCAGTTGCCAGTGACGAGAATGGCGTCGTTCGGGATTTCCCGAATTGTTTTTGTTTAACTCCTTTCCTTTGTTCATCTGTATATATATATTTATTGTTAATAAATATCATTTTTTGCTCCGCATCTTTGGGTCCTACGTCTTCATTCATTACAACAATAATATTAAACTCTTCACCTAGTAATAAAAACATGAAATTCACTTCACGTCTAAGTGAGAATCTGAATTCAAAGAACATCATGGTAAAATACTTATAAATACTGCAGATATTAATAATTAAATAACTATAAATAACTTGATATAAATAAAGATATAAGAGATCTGACTTTCTCAACATCAGTCCTGCACCAAGCAAATCTAATCCAGTTCATGACAGGACTAATAATTAGCTCACAAGTGTAAATCTTTGGTGTGCTGGGAGTAAAAAAGGCTTCATAAATCACCACAATTATGAGCATAAAGCTATTTTAAACAGTCTGAATATATTAACCTGATAATATTAAATAACATCATAAAATATAAAGAACAACAAATGCAACATAAATGTAAAAGAAACAAACAAGAAAACCCTTTACCTTCCTGTTAGAATCCTGGCAGCCACTGTAACAAAGCTGGTGTCTCCAGCAGGTCGTTTCTAATGAAGAACGTGCAGAAGATCCTTCTTACCAAGTGACTCAGCTACAGGTCTAGAGTTTAGTCCTTAAATAGAGCTAAGGACAAAGACCCAAGACCAGTTCAAAACTCTGCATTGGTCAATCATCAGCCAACCATTCACACCTTCTTGTGTGAAGTACTAGCTCATTATCTATGGAACATGTGCAAATGAAGTAGATGGAGCCACAAAGCATGATGGGTGAAGTCAAACTACACCTATTTATCTGAGCAGAGAAGTTATTCACATTTAATCCTAAACACAAACAAGGAATTGAAAGGCTTTTCTGTAAAGTGAAATGACATGAACTTAGATAAAGCTTTTATGATAAGAATCTAAGTCATGTAAAATGCTGTATGTATATTTGTGTGAATTAGTTTCTACTGTATATGAGGAACAATAAGAAAACTATAAGAGGAAACACCCACCTATAGATTTATCTGTATTTATGGTGTAGAAATATTCACTGTGCACTTGTGTGTCTGTGAACTGTTTGATTTACTACTGTGGTCAAGCCTTCACTTCAAAATGCTCAGTCAAATCAGCTCCCACATTGTTTGTGAAGATGTGCGTATACTAAACATTACGGTAAAAGCGTCTGGCGGAACTATTTAGGATAGAATTTCAGGCTTTAAAATAAAAGGTTTGGTAATAACTGAACATTATGATTTTACTTTAAATTTAAAGTCAACTAAAACATAATCTAAGCTCATTTCCGTTTTAATTTAGATTGTTATTAAATGGAAAATTCGTGATTACATGAGTTGTCATCGTTACTAAAAGGAATTATCTTGTTTCCACAGAACAACTCTACTTTATAATGATAGTATACAACATGTAGTTTACACTCAGTTAATATCAAGCCATTCAGATGTATCATTTCTAAATACAATCTAGAAATGTGACAATATAAAAGGCCTTTATTATAAAGTTTAAGGGTACCAAAAAACAGGGTTTAGATGTGCATAAAACTTTTAGCGTAGACCATGTGATCTGTACCGTAAAACATGGTGCAAATGGACCTGGGTGTAAATAGCATTTACAACAGGGTGCAAACTGTACACTTTGCTGTTTACACCAGGGTGCAGATAGCATCTGCCTAATTTAAAATAGTTCTTCATGTAACCTGAAATTCTATTAATAAATCATTAGTTAATAATGAAGATTGGAGAGGAAAGAACAGAAAAGAGTAGAAGTGAAATTCAGAGCTTTTAGTATTTAAAGCTTTACTATAAAATGTACTTTTATAAGATCTAAAACGATTAAATAAAATAAATAAAATGACTAATAGTTTAAGGATAAAATATTACTATCTGTAATACCAATGTAAACAAAATGCATCATAAAAAAAACTACAATCGGAATGTAAAATGAAAGTATATTATTATTAATAATAAAAGATTCACTAGTAGTACTGATCGATCATTTGCCATTTCACCAATATCTGTGACCCCCTGGATTCTGGGCTAGTTTCAGCTTCAGGGTTGATTTTAAACCAGACATTAGGCTGGATAATTTGGCTCAACCTGGCAACTCTTGCGATTTTCCCGCCATATTGGGCTACTTTAAAAATATGTCACGACTGTCTAAAAGCTTTCATACAAACCGTACAAAATGTTTTTAATGAGGATTTGCGCTCACATACCTATGAACAAGGTCTGCTAGTTTTAGCATGTGAACGGCGGGTTTAGACAGACTTTGAGGTGAATATTTGTGCTGGACTTGGCAACCCTGGGTAGAGTTAAATTGTTTGGTGTTGGTTCCAGTCGCTGCTGGGGGTAAACAGACCAAGTACAAGTACAGTCTGTGTTCCTGTAGTTATGAACTGCTCTCATTCTCAGCAGTTTGAACAGGATTTGAACGGAAGGTAAAGCTCTTATTTTCAGGTTTTGTTTCCTTCCCTTTATTAATCTTTATGTTTCCTCAGTGAGCTCGTATCACTGCTCAGAATGTAGAAAGTGCTTCAGTAAATCCAACAGTTCACATATTTCTACACCATAAATACAGATAAATCTATAGGTGGGTGTTTCCTCTTCTAGTTTTCTTATTGTTCCTCATATACAGTAGAAACTAATTCACACAAATATACATACAGCATTTTACATGACTTAGATTCTTATCATAAAAGCTTTATCTAAGTTCATGTCATTTCACTTTACAGAATAGCCTTTCAATTCCTTGTTTGTGTTTAGGATTAAATGTAAATAACTTCTCTGCTGAGATAAATAGGTGTAGTTTGACTTCACCCATCATGCTTTGTGGCTCCATCTAGTTCATTTGCACACGTTCCATAGATAATGAGCTAGTACTTCACACAAGAAGGTGTGAATGGTTGTCTGATGATTGACCAATGCAGAGTTTTGAACTGGTCTTGGGTCTTTGTCCTCAGCTCTATTTAAGGACTAAACTCTAGACTTGTAGCTGAGTCACTTGGTAAGAAGGATCTTCTGCACGTTCTTCATTAGAAACGACCTGCTGGAGACACCAGCTTTGTTACAGTGGCTGCCAGGATTCTAACAGGAAGGTAAAGGGTTTTCTTGTTTGTTTCTTTTACATTTATGTTGCATTTGTTGTTCTTTTTTATTTTATGATGTTATTTAATATTATCAGGTTAATATATTCAGACAGTTTAAAATAGCTTTATGCTCATAATTGTGGTGATTTATGAAGCCTTTTTTACTCCCAGCACACCAAAGATTTACACTTGTGAGCTAATTATTAGTCCTGTCATGAACTGGATTAGATTTGCTTGGTGCAGGACTGATGTTGAGAAAGTCAGATCTCTTATATCTTTATTTATATCAAGTTATTTATAGTTATTTAATTATTAATATCTGCAGTATTTATAAGTATTTTATCCTGATGTTCTTTGAATTCAGATTCTCACTTAGACATGAAGTGAATTTAATGTTTTATTACTAGGTGAAGAGTTTAATATTATTGTGGTATTAATGTAGTAAAAGTAATTCTAATTAATCGACTTGTTTCTTTGTTTCTGTTGCTTTCCAAGGAAACAGTTTCTACAGTCTTATCAAAGCATAAACATGAAGAACTTTCATCACTGCTCAGAGTGTGGGAAGAGTTTTATTAAGCAGAGTCATCTCAAACAACACCAGCACATTCACACAGGAGAGAAGCCGTATCACTGCTCAGAGTGTTGGAAGAGTTTTACTACGCAGAGTAATCTCAAAGAACACCAGCGTATTCATACAGGAGAGAAGCCATATCACTGCTTAGAGTGTGGAAAGAATTTTACTGTGCAGAGTAATCTCAAACAACACCAGCGTGTTCACACAGGACAGAAACCGTATTATTGCTCAGAGTGTGGAAAGAGTTTTGTTCAACAGGTTAACCTCAAACAACACCAGCGTATTCACACAGGAGAGAAACCGTATCACTGCTTAGAGTGTGGAAAGAGTTTTGCTTACAGTTATGCTCTTAAAGTACATCAGCGTATTCACACAGGAGAGAAACCATATTACTGCTCAGAGTGTGGAAAGAGTTTTATTCAAAGTAGTGACCTTAAAGTACACCAGCGTATTCACACTGGAGAGAAGCCGTATCACTGCTCAGAGTGTGGAAAGAGTTTTGCTCAACAGGTTAACCTTCATAAACACCAGCGTGTTCACACAGGAGAGAAGCCATATCACTGCTCAAAGTGTGGAAAGTTTTTTGCTCATGAAAGTAATCTTAAACAACATCAACAAACTCACATAGAAAAACTACATCACTGTTAAAAGTGTGGAAAGTATTTTTGTGCATTATTCTCTTTACCAACACCAGCACATTAACACAGGATGTAAAGCTGTATGGTTTTCTAGAACTGTTTTACTTCAATTATTGAATGTACTTTACATTATGGTATGAATATGATCATTAATCATCAAATGTAATGTGGTGTAATGTACCAACCTCAGATCTGAATCTGTTTTTATTCACTATTCAAGTTTAATCTACTTTAATAAACACAGAACAACTTTTACTTTCAAGTGGAAGAATTTTACCCTGGTCTTTATGTTGTTTGCATAAATTCTTCATATTATGAATGCTAAGTTTTCATAAATGAATAGCCTCTTACTTTAATAATAAAAGATTCACTGGTAGTACTGATAGATCATTTGCCATTTCACCAATATCTGAGACACTCTGGATTCCAGTTTCATTTTCAGGGTTGATTTTAGACCAGACATTAGGCTGAATAATTGTATTAAACCTGGCAACTCTCACGATTTTCCCGCCAAAATTGGACTACTTTCAAAATGTGTCACGGCTGTCTAAAAGCTTTTACTGCAAACCGTACAAAATGTGTTTAATGAGGATTTGTGCTCACATACCTATGAACAAGGTCTGCTAGATTTAGCATGTGAAGGGCGGGTTTAGACAGACTTTGAGCTGGATATTTCTGCTGGACTTGGCATCCCTGGGTAGAGTTGAATTGTTTGGCGTTGGTTCCAGTTGCTGCTGGAGGTAAACGGACCGAGTACAAGTACAGTCTTATGAACTGCTCTCATTCTCAGCAGTTTGAACAGGATTTGAATGGAAGGTAAAGCTCTTATTTTCAGGTTTTGTTTCCTTCCCTTTATTAATCTTTATGTTTCCTCAGTGAGCTCGTATCACTGCTCAGAATGTAGAAAGTGTTTCAGTAAATCCAACAGTTCACATATTTCTACACCATAAATACAGATAAATCTATAGGTACACTGTTAGACATTTCAAAGGGTTTTTACAGTACCATAACTGTATTTTACTTTTACAGTAACTTAATGTTACTGTAATTGCATTTTACAGTAACACCACAGTAAAAACTTAGGTTAACTGTAAAGTACTGTAATTATTTGTTAAATTCTTATTATTTAATTTTAAATTTTAGAAACTCTGTAAATTGTACTTATTTTACTTAAAACTTACACAATACTACTATTTAATCCACACAGACAATTATTGCAACATATCAAATTGTTTATTTAAATCACTGCAAATGCTTAAAGCACTTTAAACAAAAACGTGTAAAAGTACAAAATTTCCTTAAAAACATTCTTACTTTAATCCATGCAACTTTCAAAATACATTTAAAACAACACATTTAAAATTACACAATGTGCGTTAACTTATCATGTACAAAATTCATGTTAATTCATATTACAGAAAAACACTTTCACTGTTAAATTATTCAGTATTGAATGCATAGTACAACAATGAACAATGAATCTAGATAAAGTTACATTAGAAATAACACAAGAGCTTCAGAAATGCAGGGTTACAGAAACACAGTAGTTTTGGTATAAAACTCCACTCAACACTGTCGACTCACATACCCGACTTAACATGAAATGAACCGTGTTCCTAGGTTGACCCTGGGTAGCAAACATAGTGAGGTAAACCACTTCTCAACCTTCAACCTGCTTTGTTCTTTTCCATTAACAACCCATTCAGCATTGTTCACCTGTAATCACAGAAAGATCATCTTTAACAGTTTTATGCAATTCAATACAGTATCCTCAAAATAAATCGAATCTTTCTGAAAATTACAATGTTTTGTAAGGATCCTGTGGTGACTGTTAAACGATGTCACAGTTTACAGCGTTGCAGGCCTTATTAACAATTAATATTAATAATTAACAATTATTAACGTTAACTTAGCTAATGTTAACCTCTGAACAGCATCAACGTATTCACATAGAAAAACTACATCACTGTTAAGAGTGTGGGAAGTATTTTATTGCTCATTATGTTCTACAACAACACCAGCGCACTCACACAGGAAAGAGGTCGTATCACAGTTCACTGTCTGGAAAGAACTTTAGTGAAAGGAATATCCTTTAAGTACACCATACCAGCGCATTCACTTAAGAGGATGACCCATATTGCTGCTTATAGTGCAGATGAAGTTTTACTGGAAGCAGCATTTTTAATAGACACCAGTACGGTCACACAGAAGTTATGTTTTTGTGACTGAAGTCGTCTTGAAAAACACCAGCGCATTCAGAGGAGAAAATAAAATGATACTCTATTGTACAGAAAAAGCTATGTGTACTTTCTTTTTCTACTAATATCCACTAGAACTGTTCTACTTCAATTATCAAATGTACATGATGGTATGAATATGATCATTAATCATTAAATGTAATGTGGTGTAATGTACCAACCTCAGATCTGAATCTGTTTTTATTCTTTATTCAAGTTTAATCTACTTTATTAAACACAGAACAACTTTTACTTTCAAGTGGAAAAATTTTACCCTGGTCTTTATGGTGTTTGCTAAGTTTTTATAAATGAATAGCCTCTTACTTTAACATTTCTAGGTCTACACTAAATTCTAGTCTTTAGATGATTTCCACTTAGAAAATAATGAACCGTCCTCAACCAGAATGTACATGAGAAGGTGTGAATGGAGGGCTGTGGACTGAACAGTGTTGCATTGTTCTATCATCATGAGTCTTTGTTCTTTGTGTTTATCTATAGACCAAATTAGTGGTAGCTAAACTCCTTTGTTAAAAGAAATACTCATATTTACATTTAATTATCCCACCATCTTCTAGTGCATAAACCCAGTTCATATAAATCCTAATACAGACTGCACTGACTTGTTTTGAAATAACATTTAAAAATAAATAAATACTATTGTGGTAGTTCAGGTGTTTTCTTATCATGGAGGTGACCAATTGACCAAGACCAGTTGAGGGGTCAGGAGACAAGTGTTTCTTTATTGATGAATAAATGTATTTGTTAAACTGTAAATTCCATCCGAGTCCTCTGTGTGATGAGAGTTTGGTTTTGAATCTGATGTCACTCCAAACCTCCTGTTACACACTGACCCAGTGGCTTTTTCTTCATCAAAGCTACACAATGAGACAAAGATCAGCTCATACTTTCATTCTTACTACAGTAAAACACATTCAACTGACTTTTAAAGTGAAGTTCAAACTGTTGTACAGACATCGTCGTTATCTAGTGGTGCTAGAAATAAATTACAGCTTGTTGCTTGGGTACAGATTTGTGACATTATTATTATTATTATTTTATTTTTATAATTATTAATTGTTGCTGTTGTGTTTGTTGTAATAAAAAAACTCCTCATATTTTAAGTGTAAAAGCATAAACAGCACCGTCTATAAAGATGAATCCTCTTGTGCTTATAGACTAGTTGGTTTGTAGTGTTATTTTTAAGCTTCTACTGCTGTGAATGTGTGAGTTGGAAAACAAAACATGACATTAGAGAAACTGCTTAGAAGAACGTCTAGGACTGACTGTAGTCCTCTCTAAAGCTACCTGAGCAGTGTTGGGGTAGTTACTTAAAAAAGTAATCCATTACTCATTACTTATTACTTAACTAAAATTGTAATGGGATTACTTTACTCATTACATCCTGGAACATGTAATCTCGTTCCTCATTACTTTACTTTCACGTTACATTCTAAACCCAAACAAATACTGTATACTGGAATCACATCTACAAACAAATTCATTTATTTACTTTATTTATTTAGTTTCAGAAAAATCCTCTCTTGTGCAGAGATGTGCCTGTGTTTGATTCTGCTTTAAAACATACACGCCATGAACCAATCAGATTTAACATCATTAAACAAGTTTATTCCTTAATTATTTATCCTTATACTAGAGGAGCGACTTGGTTCTTTTAGTTCGTTTCAAAAAGTCGTTCAATAGAATCGGTTCGTTCAGGAACGACTCATCCCTCATCACAGTACCTGTAATGTCATTACAAATATGTAACTGTAACGCGTTACATGACTTCGTTACAGATAAAAAGTAATCACGTGACTGTACCGCGTTCCCCCCAACACTGTAGCTGAGAGATACAGGGCTAATGGAGATGTTTTACTGCTAAGCTGCTGTTCAACTCCAGTCCAGTTGGTGGCGCTGGTGCGTCTTAAGTTGTTCTGCCAACCGCCATTAAACATCATAAGAAGAACAAGAAGCTGCTGTGTTTGTACTGTAGAGCCTCATCTGTAAGTAAAATATGTATTTAATTATAACCCTTATATTTAATTATAACCACATTCTAATTAATAATAAAACTAGAGTTTATAATAAAACATCACTGTGAGGATTTGAGGAGCTTTAACTCCAGTTTTATTTAAACAAACAAACTATTAGCTGCTCCGCTAACTGTTAGCATCACACATGATTCAGTACTGATGAACCGATTCATTGAACCGATGAATCAGTGGATTGTAACGGATTCAGAGTTTATTCATTATTAAATCTAACATTTTGATATAAACGCGTCACATTTTCAGCTTTGTTTACAGTGTTTAATGTTTGATAGAAACAGCGAGTTCTTGTAGCTTTGTTTACAGGTTGTTTTACAGGTTTATAGTAAAAGTTAAAAGTATTAGTACAGCACTGTTATTGGGAGTGGATGAGAAACTAGATGTAAAGAACATCAGACTTCATCATTTCACTTTGGGCCACAAAACCACTTCCACCAAACTCAAAGGGTTGTTTCCCAGACAGGGATTAAGGCTTATAGTCCAGGACTACATTTAGCTTTAAATAGAGAATCTCCATTCAAAATGCTGTGTAGTCTAGGACTAGGCTTAATCCCTGTCTGTGAAACCAACCCAAAAAGTTCTATTAGAAGTCTTTTCTGTCTGATGCTGCTCAGTCCCACAATAGTTTCAACATTTTCACTCTGTTTACAGCCTCACAGCATTAAAAATAAACAGTTAAACAGTCTGAAAGAATTTTCCTGGATTTCTCTTTAATAGGGAATAAAGTACATTTGTCTATCTGACCATCTTCCTGTCAGATCTTTTAATAATGCAGTCAGCAGAAGAGGGACACGTCACCCCCATAGATCTACAAAATGAAGGATTCCAAGAGAAACTAATAAAAAGGAGGAGGAAGAAGATGGAAGTTACTTCTGTAAGTAAATGTGGAGCAATTTGCCATGTTAGTACAGTACAGTGTGGTTAGTATAGTAGAAATAATAAGAGAATGTGGATAGTGGGATTAGAACCTGTACTGTACCGTACTGTCATGTGGAGAAGTGCTGATACTTCCAGTCTGGATTAAATCTAAGTAGTATTTATTTGTGGGAACTAAACCCACAACCTTCAGTTTCCTCCAGTTGTTGAGTTTCTTCTTCACATATTGATGAATTTCAGGTGAAGGATCTTTAATCCCTGTGGAACACGTCACCTCTGAGGAACACCTCACCCCAGAGGACCAACAGTGTGGAGGTTTCCAGATGAAGCCTGTGAAGAAGGAAGAACCTGAAGATAAATATGAACTCAGTAAGTAAAAATAACATTTATTATTGAATTTATTTGTGTCTATCACTAATACTAACACTAACAGCACCACTAAACCCTCACAGTCACGCAAACGACTCTAATCTCTATTTACACAAATAAAGAAAACCGTCGAGCCCAACTTGTGAGAATCTGTTCAGCCATGATAATAGAGACAGCAGCTGATCTGGTGTTAAGAACCACACAAACTACAATAATAGTAATAAGTTTAACTTATATAGCGTCTTTCAGCAAACTCAAGGTCGATGTACACTGACAAAACAAACGTAACAGAAGTGATCGATTACACATAGAATTCAAGAAGAAAAAATAAAGTATTGTGTATAGAGAAATTCACAGAGAGAAGAGATCCAGCAAAGAGTCGAGCAGAGAGTTCTAGAGTGTCACCCATAGTGGACAACCTAAAGAATCATTCATGATGCATCATGGTACAGGACTTTATCATCAGATCTCAGTTTAACATTTACTAACAATCTGCATTATTTATAATCATATAAATGTATTTGATTATTTATAATCTTATAAATGTATTTGATTATTTATAATGTTATAAATGTATTTGATTATTTATAATGTTATAAATGTATTTGATTATTTATAATGTTATAAATGTATTTGATTAATTATAATGTTATAAATGTATTTGATTATTTATAATGTTATAAATGTATTTGATTATTTATAATGTTATAAATGTATTTATTATTTATAATGTTATAAATGTATTTGATTATTTATAATGTTATAAATGTATTTGATTATTTATAATGTTATGAATGTATTTGATTATTTATAATGTTATAAATGTATATTATTATTTATAATGTTATAAATGTATTTATTATTTATAATGTTATAAATGTATTTTATTATTTATAATGTTATAAATGTATTTATTATTTTTAATGTTATAAATGTATTTGATTATTTATAATGTTATAAATGTATTTATTATTTATAACATTATAAATGTATTTGATTATTTATAATGTTATAAATGTATTTAATTATTTATAATGTTATAAATGTATTTGATTATAATGTTATAAATGTATTAGATTATTTATAATGGTATAAATGTATTTATTATTTATAATGTTATAAATGTATTTGATTATTTATAATGTTATAAATGTATTTGATTATTTATAATGTTATAAATGTATTTATTATTTATAATGTTATAAATGTATTTGATTATTTATAATGTTATAAATGTATTTATTATTTATGTTATAAATGTATTTATTTTTTATAATGTTATAAATGTATATAATTATTTATAATGTTATAAATGTATTTGATTATTTATAATGTTATAAATGTGTTTGATTATTTATAATGTTATAAATGTATTTGATTATTTATAATGTTATAAATGTATTTATTATTTATAATGTTATAAATGTATTTGATTATTTATAATGTTATAAATGTATTTGATTATTTATGTTATAAATGTTTTTGATTATTTATAATGTTATAAATGTATTTGATTATTTATAATGTTATAAATGTATTAAATTTTTATGTTATAAATGTATTTGATTATTTATAATGTTATAAATGTATTTATTATTTATAATGTTATAAATGTATTTATTTTTTATGTTATAAATGTATTTGATTATTTATAATGTTATAAATGTATTTATTATTTATGTTATAAATGTATTTATTATTTATAATGTTATAAATGTATTTGATTATTTATAATGTTATAAATGTATTTGATTATTTATAATGTTATAAATGTGTTTGATTATTATTTATAATGTTATAAATGTATTTGATTATTTATAATGTTATAAATGTATTTGATTATTTATAATGTTATAAATGTATTTATTATTTATGTTATAAATGTATTTGATTATTTATAATGTTATAAATGTATATTATTATTTATAATGTTATAAATGTATTTGATTATTTATAATGTTATAAATGTATTTGATTATTTATAATGTTATAAATGTATTTATTATTTATAATGTTATAAATGTATTTGATTATTTATAATGTTATAAATGTATTTGATTAATTATAATGTTATAAATGTATTTGATTATTTATAATGTTATAAATGTATTTGATTATTTATAATGTTATAAATGTATTTATTTTTTATGTTATAAATGTATTTGATTATTTATAATGTTATAAATGTATTTGATTATTTATAATGTTATAAATGTATTTGATTATTTATAATGTTATAAATGTATTTATTATTTATAACATTATAAATGTATTTGATTATTTATAATGTTATAAATGTATTTGATTATAATGTTATAAATGTATTAGATTATTTATAATGTTATAAATGTATTTGATTATTTATAATGTTATAAATGTATTTGATTATTTATAATGTTATAAATGTATTTGATTATTTATAATGTTATAAATGTATTTATTATTTATAATGTTATAAATGTATTTGATTATTTATAATGTTATAAATGTATTTAATTATTTATAATGTTATAAATGTATTTGATTATAATGTTATAAATGTATTAGATTATTTATAATGTTATAAATGTATTTATTATTTATAATGTTATAAATGTATTTGATTATTTATAATGTTATAAATGTATTTGATTATTTATAATGTTATAAATGTATTTATTATTTATAATGTTATAAATGTATTTGATTATTTATAATGTTATAAATGTATTTATTATTTATGTTATAAATGTATTTATTTTTTATAATGTTATAAATGTATATAATTATTTATAATGTTATAAATGTATTTGATTATTTATAATGTTATAAATGTGTTTGATTATTTATAATGTTATAAATGTATTTGATTATTTATAATGTTATAAATGTATTTATTATTTATAACATTATAAATGTATTTGATTATTTATAATGTTATAAATGTATTTGATTATTTATGTTATAAATGTTTTTGATTATTTATAATGTTATAAATGTATTTGATTATTTATAATGTTATAAATGTATTAAATTTTTATGTTATAAATGTATTTGATTATTTATAATGTTATAAATGTATTTATTATTTATAATGTTATAAATGTATTTATTTTTTATGTTATAAATGTATTTGATTATTTATAATGTTATAAATGTATTTGATTATTTATAATGTTATAAATGTATTTGATTATTTATAATGTTATAAATGTGTTTGATTATTATTTATAATGTTATAAATGTATTTGATTATTTATAATGTTATAAATGTATTTGATTATTTATAATGTTATAAATGTATTTGATTATTTATAATGTTATAAATGTGTTTGATTATTATTTATAATGTTATAAATGTATTTGATTATTTATAATGTTATAAATGTATTTTATTATTTATAATGTTATAAATGTATTTGATTATTTATAATGTTATAAATGTATTTATTATTTATGTTATAAATGTATTTGATTATTTATAATGTTATAAATGTATATTATATTTATAATGTTATAAATGTATTTGATTATTTATAATGTTATAAATGTATTTGATTATTTATAATGTTATAAATGTATTTGATTATTTATAATGTTATAAATGTGTTTGATTATTATTTATAATGTTATAAATGTATTTGATTATTTATAATGTTATAAATGTGTTTGATTATTATTTATAATGTTATAAATGTATTTGATTATTTATAATGTTATAAATGTATTTATTATTTATAATGTTATAAATGTATTTGATTATTTATAATGTTATAAATGTATTTGATTATTTATGTTATAAATGTTTTTGATTATTTATAATGTTATAAATGTATTTGATTATTTATAATGTTATAAATGTATTAAATTTTTATGTTATAAATGTATTTGATTATTTATAATGTTATAAATGTATTTATTATTTATAATGTTATAAATGTATTTATTTTTTATGTTATAAATGTATTTGATTATTTATAATGTTATAAATGTATTTGATTATTTATAATGTTATAAATGTATTTGATTATTTATAATGTTATAAATGTGTTTGATTATTATTTATAATGTTATAAATGTATTTGATTATTTATAATGTTATAAATGTATTTATTATTTATGTTATAAATGTATTTGATTATTTATAATGTTATAAATGTATTTGATTATTTATAATGTTATAAATGTATTTGATTATTTATAATGTTATAAATGTATTTGATTATTTATAATGTTATAAATGTGTTTGATTATTATTTATAATGTTATAAATGTATTTGATTATTTATAATGTTATAAATGTATTTGATTATTTATAATGTTATAAATGTATTTGATTATTTATAATGTTATAAATGTATTTGATTATTTATAATGTTATAAATGTGTTTGATTATTATTTATAATGTTATAAATGTATTTGATTATTTATAATGTTATAAATGTGTTTGATTATTATTTATAATGTTATAAATGTATTTGATTATTTATAATGTTATAAATGTATTTATTATTTATAATGTTATAAATGTTTTTGATTATTTATAATGTTATAAATGTATTTGATTATTTATGTTATAAATGTTTTTGATTATTTATAATGTTATAAATGTATTTGATTATTTATAATGTTATAAATGTATTTATTATTTATGTTATAAATGTATTTGATTATTTATAATGTTATAAATGTATATTATATTTATAATGTTATAAATGTATTTGATTATTTATAATGTTATAAATGTATTTGATTATTTATAATGTTATAAATGTATTTATTATTTATAATGTTATAAATGTATTTGATTATTTATAATGTTATAAATGTATTTGATTAATTATAATGTTATAAATGTATTTATTATTTATGTTATAAATGTATTTGATTATTTATAATGTTATAAATGTATATTATATTTATAATGTTATAAATGTATTTGATTATTTATAATGTTATAAATGTATTTGATTATTTATAATGTTATAAATGTATTTGATTATTTATAATGTTATAAATGTGTTTGATTATTATTTATAATGTTATAAATGTATTTGATTATTTATAATGTTATAAATGTGTTTGATTATTATTTATAATGTTATAAATGTATTTGATTATTTATAATGTTATAAATGTATTTATTATTTATAATGTTATAAATGTTTTTGATTATTTATAATGTTATAAATGTATTTGATTATTTATGTTATAAATGTTTTTGATTATTTATAATGTTATAAATGTATTTGATTATTTATAATGTTATAAATGTATTAAATTTTTATGTTATAAATGTATTTGATTATTTATAATGTTATAAATGTATTTATTATTTATAATGTTATAAATGTATTTATTTTTTATGTTATAAATGTATTTGATTATTTATAATGTTATAAATGTATTTGATTATTTATAATGTTATAAATGTATTTGATTATTTATAATGTTATAAATGTGTTTGATTATTATTTATAATGTTATAAATGTATTTGATTATTTATAATGTTATAAATGTATTTATTATTTATGTTATAAATGTATTAGATTATTTATAATGTTATAAATGTATTTGATTATTTATAATGTTATAAATGTATTTGATTATTTATAATGTTATAAATGTATTTGATTATTTATAATGTTATAAATGTATTTATTATTTATAATGTTATAAATGTATTTGATTATTTATAATGTTATAAATGTATTTAATTATTTATAATGTTATAAATGTATTTGATTATAATGTTATAAATGTATTAGATTATTTATAATGTTATAAATGTATTTATTATTTATAATGTTATAAATGTATTTGATTATTTATAATGTTATAAATGTATTTGATTATTTATAATGTTATAAATGTATTTATTATTTATAATGTTATAAATGTATTTGATTATTTATAATGTTATAAATGTATTTATTATTTATGTTATAAATGTATTTATTTTTTATAATGTTATAAATGTATATAATTATTTATAATGTTATAAATGTATTTGATTATTTATAATGTTATAAATGTGTTTGATTATTTATAATGTTATAAATGTATTTGATTATTTATAATGTTATAAATGTATTTATTATTTATAACATTATAAATGTATTTGATTATTTATAATGTTATAAATGTATTTGATTATTTATGTTATAAATGTTTTTGATTATTTATAATGTTATAAATGTATTTGATTATTTATAATGTTATAAATGTATTAAATTTTTATGTTATAAATGTATTTGATTATTTATAATGTTATAAATGTATTTATTATTTATAATGTTATAAATGTATTTATTTTTTATGTTATAAATGTATTTGATTATTTATAATGTTATAAATGTATTTGATTATTTATAATGTTATAAATGTATTTGATTATTTATAATGTTATAAATGTGTTTGATTATTATTTATAATGTTATAAATGTATTTGATTATTTATAATGTTATAAATGTATTTGATTATTTATAATGTTATAAATGTATTTGATTATTTATAATGTTATAAATGTGTTTGATTATTATTTATAATGTTATAAATGTATTTGATTATTTATAATGTTATAAATGTATTTTATTATTTATAATGTTATAAATGTATTTGATTATTTATAATGTTATAAATGTATTTATTATTTATGTTATAAATGTATTTGATTATTTATAATGTTATAAATGTATATTATATTTATAATGTTATAAATGTATTTGATTATTTATAATGTTATAAATGTATTTGATTATTTATAATGTTATAAATGTATTTGATTATTTATAATGTTATAAATGTGTTTGATTATTATTTATAATGTTATAAATGTATTTGATTATTTATAATGTTATAAATGTGTTTGATTATTATTTATAATGTTATAAATGTATTTGATTATTTATAATGTTATAAATGTATTTATTATTTATAATGTTATAAATGTATTTGATTATTTATAATGTTATAAATGTATTTGATTATTTATGTTATAAATGTTTTTGATTATTTATAATGTTATAAATGTATTTGATTATTTATAATGTTATAAATGTATTAAATTTTTATGTTATAAATGTATTTGATTATTTATAATGTTATAAATGTATTTATTATTTATAATGTTATAAATGTATTTATTTTTTATGTTATAAATGTATTTGATTATTTATAATGTTATAAATGTATTTGATTATTTATAATGTTATAAATGTATTTGATTATTTATAATGTTATAAATGTGTTTGATTATTATTTATAATGTTATAAATGTATTTGATTATTTATAATGTTATAAATGTATTTATTATTTATGTTATAAATGTATTTGATTATTTATAATGTTATAAATGTATTTGATTATTTATAATGTTATAAATGTATTTGATTATTTATAATGTTATAAATGTATTTGATTATTTATAATGTTATAAATGTGTTTGATTATTATTTATAATGTTATAAATGTATTTGATTATTTATAATGTTATAAATGTATTTGATTATTTATAATGTTATAAATGTATTTGATTATTTATAATGTTATAAATGTATTTGATTATTTATAATGTTATAAATGTGTTTGATTATTATTTATAATGTTATAAATGTTTTTGATTATTTATAATGTTATAAATGTATTTGATTATTTATGTTATAAATGTTTTTGATTATTTATAATGTTATAAATGTATTTGATTATTTATAATGTTATAAATGTATTTATTATTTATGTTATAAATGTATTTGATTATTTATAATGTTATAAATGTATATTATATTTATAATGTTATAAATGTATTTGATTATTTATAATGTTATAAATGTATTTGATTATTTATAATGTTATAAATGTATTTATTATTTATAATGTTATAAATGTATTTGATTATTTATAATGTTATAAATGTATTTGATTAATTATAATGTTATAAATGTATTTATTATTTATGTTATAAATGTATTTGATTATTTATAATGTTATAAATGTATATTATATTTATAATGTTATAAATGTATTTGATTATTTATAATGTTATAAATGTATTTGATTATTTATAATGTTATAAATGTATTTGATTATTTATAATGTTATAAATGTGTTTGATTATTATTTATAATGTTATAAATGTATTTGATTATTTATAATGTTATAAATGTGTTTGATTATTATTTATAATGTTATAAATGTATTTGATTATTTATAATGTTATAAATGTATTTATTATTTATAATGTTATAAATGTTTTTGATTATTTATAATGTTATAAATGTATTTGATTATTTATGTTATAAATGTTTTTGATTATTTATAATGTTATAAATGTATTTGATTATTTATAATGTTATAAATGTATTAAATTTTTATGTTATAAATGTATTTGATTATTTATAATGTTATAAATGTATTTATTATTTATAATGTTATAAATGTATTTATTTTTTATGTTATAAATGTATTTGATTATTTATAATGTTATAAATGTATTTGATTATTTATAATGTTATAAATGTATTTGATTATTTATAATGTTATAAATGTGTTTGATTATTATTTATAATGTTATAAATGTATTTGATTATTTATAATGTTATAAATGTATTTATTATTTATGTTATAAATGTATTTGATTATTTATAATGTTATAAATGTATTTGATTATTTATAATGTTATAAATGTATTTGATTATTTATAATGTTATAAATGTATTTGATTATTTATAATGTTATAAATGTGTTTGATTATTATTTATAATGTTATAAATGTATTTGATTATTTATAATGTTATAAATGTGTTTGATTATTATTTATAATGTTATAAATGTATTTGATTATTTATAATGTTATAAATGTATTTATTATTTATAATGTTATAAATGTTTTTGATTATTTATAATGTTATAAATGTATTTGATTATTTATGTTATAAATGTTTTTGATTATTTATAATGTTATAAATGTATTTGATTATTTATAATGTTATAAATGTATTAAATTTTTATGTTATAAATGTATTTGATTATTTATAATGTTATAAATGTATTTATTATTTATAATGTTATAAATGTATTTATTTTTTATGTTATAAATGTATTTGATTATTTATAATGTTATAAATGTATTTGATTATTTATAATGTTATAAATGTATTTGATTATTTATAATGTTATAAATGTGTTTGATTATTATTTATAATGTTATAAATGTATTTGATTATTTATAATGTTATAAATGTATTTATTATTTATGTTATAAATGTATTTGATTATTTATAATGTTATAAATGTATTTGATTATTTATAATGTTATAAATGTATTTGATTATTTATAATGTTATAAATGTATTTGATTATTTATAATGTTATAAATGTGTTTGATTATTATTTATAATGTTATAAATGTATTTGATTATTTATAATGTTATAAATGTATTTGATTATTTATAATGTTATAAATGTATTTATTATTTATGTTATAAATGTATTTGATTATTTATAATGTTATAAATGTATATTATATTTATAATGTTATAAATGTATTTGATTATTTATAATGTTATAAATGTATTTGATTATTTATAATGTTATAAATGTATTTATTATTTATAATGTTATAAATGTATTTGATTATTTATAATGTTATAAATGTATTTGATTAATTATAATGTTATAAATGTATTTGATTATTTATAATGTTATAAATGTATTTGATTATTTATAATGTTATAAATGTATTTATTATTTATAATGTTATAAATGTATTTGATTATTTATAATGTTATAAATGTATTTGATTATTTATAATGTTATAAATGTATTTGATTATTTATAATGTTATGAATGTATTTGATTATTTATAATGTTATAAATGTATATTATTATTTATAATGTTATAAATGTATTTATTATTTATAATGTTATAAATGTATTTTATTATTTATAATGTTATAAATGTATTTATTATTTTTAATGTTATAAATGTATTTGATTATTTATAATGTTATAAATGTATTTGATTATTTATAATGTTATAAATGTATTTGATTATTTATAATGTTATGAATGTATTTGATTATTTATAATGTTATAAATGTATTTATTATTTATGTTATAAATGTATTTGATTATTTATAATGTTATAAATGTATTTTATTATTTATAATGTTATAAATGTATTTATTATTTTTAATGTTATAAATGTATTTGATTATTTATAATGTTATAAATGTATTTGATTATTTATAATGTTATAAATGTATTTATTATTTATGTTATAAATGTATTTGATTATTTATAATGTTATAAATGTATTTTATTATTTATAATGTTATAAATGTATTTATTATTTTTAATGTTATAAATGTATTTGATTATTTATAATGTTATAAATGTATTTTATTATTTATAATGTTATAAATGTATTTATTATTTTTAATGTTATAAATGTATTTGATTATTTATAATGTTATAAATGTATTTGATTATTTATAATGTTATAAATGTATTTGATTATTTATAATCTTATAAATGTATTTGATTATTTATAATGTTATAAATGTGTTTGATTATTATTTATAATGTTATAAATGTATTTGATTATTTATAATGTTATAAATGTATTTGATTATTTATAATGTTATAAATGTATTTATTATTTATGTTATAAATGTATTTGATTATTTATAATGTTATAAATGTATATTATATTTATAATGTTATAAATGTATTTGATTATTTATAATGTTATAAATGTATTTGATTATTTATAATGTTATAAATGTATTTATTATTTATAATGTTATAAATGTATTTGATTATTTATAATGTTATAAATGTATTTGATTAATTATAATGTTATAAATGTATTTGATTATTTATAATGTTATAAATGTATTTGATTATTTATAATGTTATAAATGTATTTATTATTTATAATGTTATAAATGTATTTGATTATTTATAATGTTATAAATGTATTTGATTATTTATAATGTTATAAATGTATTTGATTATTTATAATGTTATGAATGTATTTGATTATTTATAATGTTATAAATGTATATTATTATTTATAATGTTATAAATGTATTTATTATTTATAATGTTATAAATGTATTTTATTATTTATAATGTTATAAATGTATTTATTATTTTTAATGTTATAAATGTATTTGATTATTTATAATGTTATAAATGTATTTGATTATTTATAATGTTATAAATGTATTTGATTATTTATAATGTTATGAATGTATTTGATTATTTATAATGTTATAAATGTATATTATTATTTATAATGTTATAAATGTATTTGATTATTTATAATGTTATAAATGTATATTATTATTTATAATGTTATAAATGTATTTATTATTTATAATGTTATAAATGTATTTTATTATTTATAATGTTATAAATGTATTTATTATTTATAATGTTATAAATGTATTTATTATTTATAATGTTATAAATGTATTTTATTATTTATAATGTTATAAATGTATTTATTATATATAATGTTATAAATGTATTTTATTATTTATAATGTTATAAATGTATTTGATTATTTATAATGTTATAAATGTATTTATTATTTATAACATTATAAATTTATTTGATTATTTATAATGTTATAAATGTATTTAATTATTTATAATGTTATAAATGTATTTGATTATAATGTTATAAATGTATTAGATTATTTATAATGTTATAAATGTATTTATTATTTATAATGTTATAAATGTATTTGATTATTTATAATGTTATAAATGTATTTGATTATTTATAATGTTATAAATGTATTTATTATTTATAATGTTATAAATGTATTTGATTATTTATAATGTTATAAATGTATTTGGTTATTTATAATGTTATAAATGTATTTGATTATTTATAATGTTATAAATGTATTTATTATTTATAATGTTATAAATGTATTTGATTATTTATAATGTTATAAATGTATTTGATTATTTATAATGTTATAAATGTATTTGATTATTTATAATGTTATAAATGTATTTGATTATTTATAATGTTATAAATGTATTTGATTATTTATAATGTTATAAATGTATTTGATTATTTATAATGTTATAAATGTGTTTGATTATTATTTATAATGTTATAAATGTATTTGATTATTTATGTTATAAATGTATTTGATTATTTATAATGTTATAAATGTATATTATTATTTATAATGTTATAAATGTATTTGATTATTTATAATTTTATAAATGTATTTGATTATTTTCTGCTTCAGAACTGAACAAGGATTTCTGCTGCTCCTCGTGTCCACGTTCCTCTACAACCCAAAATCAGCTC
The DNA here is from genome assembly GCF_030014385.1 of Trichomycterus rosablanca. Taxonomy (NCBI): domain Eukaryota; kingdom Metazoa; phylum Chordata; class Actinopteri; order Siluriformes; family Trichomycteridae; genus Trichomycterus; species Trichomycterus rosablanca. The sequence continues at coordinate 22,351,801 of NC_086001.1, read as the reverse complement.
CACAATCACATCAAGAGCTGCAACCATGTTAAATATGAGACTCTGGTGAAGATTAAGACTGAACATGAGGATCTGACGCCCACCAGAAGCTCCAGTAATCAGCAAACGTCCTCTGGTACTGTCAGAATTAACACCTCTCTCAGTCCCACACAGGAAGAAGGAAACGTCTGCTCACAGTGTGGGAAGAGCTTCGGGTTCCTGAGTCATCTCAAAATACACCAGCGCATTCACACAGGAGAGAAACTGTATCAGTGCTCACAGTGTGGGAAGAGCTTCAGGACCCATGGTGTTCTCAAAACTCACCAGCACATTCACACTGGAGAGAAACCATATCAGTGCTCACAGTGTGGGAAGCGTTTTAATCAACAGAGTGCTCTTAAAATACACCAGCGCATTCACACTGGAGAGAAACCATATCAGTGCTCACAGTGTGGAAAGAGTTTTATTACACAGAGTGATCTGAAAAAACACCAGCGCATTCACACTGGGGAGAAACCGTATCAGTGCTCACAGTGTGAGAAGAGTTTTAATACACAGAGTCATCTTAAAATGCACCAGCGTATTCACACTGGAGAGAAACCGTATCAGTGCTCACAGTGTGAGAAGAGTTTTAATACACAGAGTAATCTAAAAATACACCAGCACATTCACACTGGGGAGAAACCGTATCAGTGCTCACAGTGTGAGAAGAGTTTTAATACACAGAGTAATCTAAAAATACACCAGCGCATTCACACTGGAGAGAAACCATATCAGTGCTTACAGTGTGGAAAGAGTTTTAATCAACAGAGTGCTCTTAAAATCCACCAGCGCATTCACACTTGAGAGGAACTGTATCAGTGCTCACAGTGTTGAAAGAGATGTTTTGTATAGAAGTGTCGACTAAATGCTACAAATGTGTGTAAATGAGTCAATAAAAGTGAGTGAGCTGAGTGAGTAGGACGGTTAGTGAGTGACGTCTTCAGATGAATTGGTGCTTCATCCAGCTAAACGTGGTGGTAAGGAACTGAACTTAAGTAACGGTTCTTTTTTTTATTTCCAGGTTTATGAGTTTCCATCGTTTTCACTTTTAACATATATTTAAATTTTAGTTCATCTCTAATCTAAAACTATTTTTTTCTTGTTAATAATGTAGAATATTTTGTGGTCACATTGATTTTTGTTTGTATAAAATATTCATTAGTAATGTTATAAATAAAAAAACTTGGTACAGAATTTCCCCATATTTTTTTTTGTAAATTATTTGTTATACTGACTGACTTTTTTTTGTCAACACTAAGACATATTTAGTTGAGTAAACAAAAAAAACCCTTGGGACCAAATTTCCCTGAAATTTTTCCTGTCTACTCAACTTTTGCACATTTGTTAAACTGACTGACATTCTCTTGTCAATATTAAAATACATATTAAGTTGAGCAAACATAAAAACATTCATTGTACTATGAACTACAAGTAGTCTTGAGCAAAACTATTTGAGTTGCACTGACTTTTCTTTTGTTTACCAAACAAAGAAAATTTAGTTAATGTAAGCCTTAAATTCTCGCCTAATAAACAAAGCTTTCTCAAGTTGAGTTGGCTAAAAATTATAAATTGTAAATCAGTACTAAGAAATATCAAGTTTTGCTATAAAATTTAAAGATTACAGCTGGTGTGTGAGGTGTAAAGAAATAGAGGAGGCTTTAAACTTTAGAAGAAACAAGCTTTGTTTTATTAATCTCACAGCCTCAGCTGATGCATTAAGGATACATAAACCTAACACCAACCATGGTAAGAACTAGAGATGGACCGATCAGCGTTTTTGAGGCCGATTTCGATCGCGATCTCCTTTCAACGCGATCGGCCGATAGCCGATACCGATCGGGGGCGGGGCTATATGCCACGCCTGGCAACATTCTATTTTTAGCGCAAGCAAGACATGAAACATGGTCTAAACTGGTTTTTGGCCATTTTTTTACGAACTTATGTGAAACAGCATAATATCTTTAACAAAATTAGCAGTAAATAAACAAAGTAAATTAAACAAATACAGCCAGTACTGCAATGATTATATTTAGATCATTAATTAATTTAAAACGAAAAAAGTGAATTAAATAAATGCAGTCAAAACTGCAATGATTATATTAACAGCATTAATTAATTTAAAACGAAAAAAGTGAATTAAATAAATGCAGTCAAAACTGCAATGATTATATTAACAGCATTAATTAATTTAAAACGAAAAAAGTGAATTAAATAAATGCAGTCAAAACTGCAATGATTATTTTAAGAGCATTAATTAATTTAAAGCGAAAAAAGTTAATTAAATAAATGCAGTCAAAACTGCAATGATTATATTAACAGCATTAATTAATTTAAAACGAAAAAAGTGAATTATATAAATGCAGTCAAAACTGCAGTCATTAAACTCAAACTGGGTTATTTTAAAATGGAAAATGTTGATCTTAAATAGTTTTAAAACGAACTCAAATTGTTTTAAACAGTAAATTAAACAGTCAATACTTCAATAATTAAACGTTGCCTTTAATAAAACGAAAAAACAGTAAATCAAACAAATAAATTAAAACCATTAATTATTTTAAAAACAGTCAATTACATTAAACTTAGACCCTGGGTTATTTTAACGAAAAACTACAACCAATAAATGTAGATATTGAATTATTAAAAAAACAGCAAATTAAACAAATGTTTTTGGCATAGCGTCACTGAAAGTCTTAAATTGATTTTACATAAAACATAAAAGCAGCTATATAAAATATGGAACGTTAGAACTAAACAACTGGGTCTGTTATAAAGGGGGAAGAGTCCCGTCTGCCCAATGGACTTACTGCTTTTTAAAGTTAAACTTTAAGGGCATATTTCTTTTTACAAAGAGTAACATCTCAGCTTTTTGGGATGACAGTCTGTTCCTCTTTTCAGTCAGTATATTTGAAGCAAAGCTAAACAATCTTTCACTATCCACGCTTGTGCACGGGGCAGATAGGTAGGCTCGAGCGGCTTCGGCAAGAGCGGGAAAGCAGGTCTTGTTGCTTTTCCAATACGCTAGTGCCTGCGCGCTCCGTGGGATGGTAGCCTCTGAAAGATAGCAATGCACTTGGGATGCGATCGGACTGTTGCACTCCTGAACCTCCATGCTTTCCTCCAGTATTTCACTGTACATGGTAGACAAGGAATCTATTTGTGATTTTTCTGTTGGCTTGTCTGTGTTTATCTGACTTGGTCCTGGCATTTCTTCACCAGAACACGGCTCCCTTTTTGTTTGCGCACTCAACACATCCATGAGCTGCTCTCTTGCTTGTGTTTTGAATTCACCGGAGAAATAACGGTCCTTGTATCTGACATTTAAGAAGAACACATACGGTAAACGTTAAACCTGGCTAATAAAATAAATAATATCAACTCTTTTCTGTATATGTTCAGGCATAAAATGGCAGAATTTAGTTCAAAATGCTATTTAAACAGCTATTTCCCCATCTCACCTCGGGTCAAGGAGTGTAGCCACACTATAAAGGGTCTCTGCCTCTATGGTGCTGAATCGCTGCTCGGTTGCTTCCAAAATGGTAGTTTTTGATGTTTTGACACCATGATCCTTTTCAGAACTTTTCTGGAGAAAACGTTTTAAGGCTCTGATGGAGGGTATCACGTCAGCAGCGGTAGCAGTGGAAGCGCTGATTTCTTTAGTTAGCTCTTCGAATGGGGAGAGCAACTACACCATGTTTGCAATTAGCCCCCACTGATTTGCAGTGAAGGCGGCCGGCAGATTATATTCGACTCCGTAAGCACCCAACACATGTTTTTGTTCCAGTAGGCTCTGTAACATGTAATAGGTGCTGTTCCATCATGTCGGAACATCCTCTTGAAGCCTCTTTACAGGTTGGCTCAGCTGAGTTTGGATACTCTGAAGGCGTGAATAAGCCAGAGGTGAGTGTCTGAAGTGGCCAACAATCCGTCTTCCACTTGCCACAATATCACTGATGCTGCGTTGTGACAAAACCCCTTCATTCACTACTAGCTGTATTGAATGCGCCGTGCACGGCAAACTTGGTAATTCAGCATCTTGCAGTGCTTTTGTGATGTTTCGTGCATTGCCTCTTAAGATGACATGTATTTTACTTTTTGGAATTGACCACAGCTGAAACATGCTGTCGAACTCTGCCATCAGAGCATTAGCTGTGTGAGAGCCTGTTAACTCTCGTGCATGCAGAACGGCGCTTTGTAGATCAAAGTCTTGATCAATCCACTGAGCTGTTAAGCTTAACATGGAGGTGGGACTGACGTCGGAACTCCATATATCACTTGTAAAGCTCAGTGATGTTATGTTATTTTTTTAGAAGTTGGTCTATGTGGGCAGTGGCGCAAAAAGGGGGTATGCAGCGTATGCAAAGCATAGGGGCGCTGCACCAGAGGGGGCGCCAAATCGATGCCGGAAAATTATTTCTTGTCAGCATTTTCTGTAAGAGCTGTTTGTTCGTGTATGATAATACATATAAAAAAACAGAAGCACAGCACTAATCAGGCGCCCATCCACTCCTTCCCCTCTACCCTCCAGTCACTTCCTCCCAAACACAGGCGCTTGAGAACGCGCCCCGTAGAGAACTCGCCCAGGCGTGTGTTTTTTTTTTTCCCGTCGTGGCGCACCTGCAGTGTGTAAGAGATGGAGGGGCAGAAAAAAAAGCTCTCCGGGGCTCAAAACAGAAAACGGAAGAGGGAGAGGGAAAAGGAGTTTGTGGGGATGAAGAAAAGCTTCTCAAAGTGGTTAAAAGACAGCAGATCGGTCAGTTTATTATGTCAGTTTCAATGCTCTAGAGAAGTTAAATTTCCTCATAAAGGAGAATCTTGATTTGGTGTTTCCAAATTTGACAGTAGCCCTTAGAGTATTCCTGACCATGCCTCTGACCGTTGCATCTGCCGAGAGATCATTTAGCAAGCTGAAGCTCATCAAAACATACCTTCGTTCGAGTATGAGCAATGATCGCTTGACCCAGTTAGCAGTGATCTCAATTGAAAACAATGTGGCGCGGTCTATTTCATTTGATAGTATTCTTGACAAATGGGCAAGTGCAAAAGCACGACATGTAACAATTTAGTTACAACTCTTTTTAAAAATCTTACATAGAGTCCAGGCTGTTGTTCAGATTTGCCGTTACATATTTTTACTTAGACTGTTTTTTGTTTGTGATGTTTCAGAAGATCACCTGCTGTAATATGTAACGAAAGAACACAATAAAAGTGTACAATATATGTCTTGTATTTTATTAAGGGGGGGGGGGGGGGGGGCGCCGATAATATGTTTGCATACACCTCAGAAAGTATGTAGTTGCACCCCTGTATGTGGGTGTAAACCGCTTGATACAGCTCGGGAAGAGCGACTTCTGAGAAGTATTTTCTATTAGGGATGGAATAGCGTGGATCCAAGTGGGATATTAAGCGGCAGAATCCCACGTCTTCTACAACCGAGAAGGGCTGGTTATCTAGCGCTATAAATTCCATCACTTTGGCTGTGATTCCTTTAGCTTTTTGGCTGTTGCCACTGTACTTTTCGTACCGGTCAAATGTGGTTTGCACGGTTTTCTGGGTTATTTGTTTTGTGCTAGCTTCCCGTGCTAGCTCTGCTGTTTTCTGATACTCACTGTATTCAGCCGCGTGGTGTACTCTCAAATGCCGTATTAGATTAGTCGTGTTGAATCTCTTTGTTTTGGTTCCACCACGAGGCACATTTTGCAAAACGCCCTGGATGAGTCCGTCTCATTGACGGTTAAAAACTGCCAGACTGACGACATGTTTTCTGTCCGCACATACAGCCGAAGACCATAAACTGTTTCTTTAGCCGTTTGCAATCGGCTCTGAAAATCGGCTACATTTGAAAAATATCGGCCGATCGTCGATCGCATATTTTGAATAAAAATCGGCCGATACCGATACATAGCCGATCGATCGTCCCATCTCTACTAATGAGTGATCTGATAGTATGTTATTTTAATGCGTGTCTTAATATGAATTGTATGCTCACTGTGGTGTAAAGTCTAGTGTTGGATGGTTGTCCTCTTACTCCATTTTTATCTCTGGGTAAGCCAGTATACTGTATTTATTGGCTTAATAAAGTTTTCTAATGTGTGAATTATTCCATATATTCGCCTGGTCATTATCGTGATTTACCAGACCTTCCTGGGTTAACAAAGGTGCTGGCAGCGCTACGCTACGGTATTAGAAGGTTCGCCAGAGACATTACAGGGATTAGAGCTGCTGCAACAACAACATAATGAAAAGCTCGGCCTACTCAGGTCCATCACAAATGCTCTTGGAAAAAATGATCCAAAACAAATTGAGGATTTCACTGCTCCACTTGCCAATGAATCTCAGTTCAGACACTTTGCCATGAACCTCAGGCCAGACTCTGATCTTCAGAGGAGACTAGTAAGTGCTTTCTATGTTAAGCTGTTTTTATGTGTTATGTACAGTGTATCACAAAAGTGAGTACACCCCTCACATTTCTGCAAATATTTCATTATATCTTTTCATGGGACAACACTATAGACATGAAACTTGGATATAACTTAGAGTAGTCAGTGTACAACTTGTATAGCAGTGTAGATTTACTGTCTTCTGAAAATAACTCAACACACAGCCATTAATGTCTAAATGGCTGGCAACATAAGTGAGTACACCCCACAGTGAACATGTCCAAATTGTGCCCAAATGTGTCGTTGTCCCTCCCTGGTGTCATGTGTCAAGGTCCCAGGTGTAAATGGGGAGCAGGGCTGTTAAATTTGGTGTTTTGGGTACAATTCTCTCATACTGGCCACTGTATATTCAACATGGCACCTCATGGCAAAGAACTCTCTGAGGATGTGAGAAATAGAATTGTTGCTCTCCACAAAGATGGCCTGGGCTATAAGAAGATTGCTAACACCCTGAAACTGAGCTACAGCATGGTGGTCAAGGTCATACAGCGGTTTTCCAGGACAGGTTCCACTCGGAACAGGCTTCGCCAGGGTCGACCAAAGAAGTTGAGTCCACGTGTTCGGCGTCATATCCAGAGGTTGGCTTTAAAAAATAGACAAATGAGTGCTGCCAGCATTGCTGCAGAGGTTGAAGACGTGGGAGGTCAGCCTGTCAGTGCTCAGACCATACGCCGCACACTGCATCAACTCGGTCTGCATGGTCGTCATCCCAGAGGGAAGCTGACGCACAAGAAAGCCTGCAAACAGTTTGCTGAAAACAAGCAGTCCAAGAACATGGATTACTGGAATGCCCTGTGGTCTGACGAGACCAAGATAAACTTGTTTGGCTCAGATGATGTCCAGCATGTGTGGCGGCGCCCTGGTGAGAAGTACCAAGACAACTGTATCTTGCCTACAGTCAAGCATGGTGGTGGTAGCATCATGGTCTTGGGCTGCATGAGTGTTGCTGGCACTGGGGAGCTGCAGTTAATTGAGGGAAACATGAATTCCAACATGTACTGTGACATTCTGAAACAGAGCATGATCCCCTCCCTTCGAAAACTGGGCCTCATGGCAGTTTTCCAACAGGATAACGACCCCAAACACAACCTCCAAGATGACAACTGCCTTGCTGAGGAAGCTGAAGGTAAAGGTGATGGACTAAACCCAATTGAGCACCTGTGGCGCATCCTCAAGTGGAAGGTGGAGGAGTTCAAGGTGTCTAACATCCACCAGCTCCGTGATGTCATCATGGAGGAGTGGAAGAGGATTCCAGTAGCAACCTGTGCAGCTCTGGTGAATTCCATGCCCAGGAGGGTTAAGGCAGTGCTGGATAATAATGATTGTCACACAAAATATTGACACTTTGGGCACAATTTGGACATGTTCACTGTGGGGTGTACTCACTTATGTTGCAGCTATTTAGACATTAATGGCTGTGTGTTAAGTTATTTTCAGAAGACAGTAAATCTACACTGCTATACAAGCTGTACACTGACTACTCTAAGTTATATCCAAGTTTCATGTCTATAGTGTTGTCCCATGAAAAGATATAATGAAATATTTGCAGAAATGTGAGGGGTGTACTCACTTTTGTGATACACTGTATGTACTTAAACCTTGGTGTGTTCTTAAGTGGCCCTCTACTATGTTTAAGAGCAGAGAAAACCCGCTAAATGATCTTTTTTTTAACTTAAAACTTCTTGACTTTTATTCGTGAGCACAACATTAGAAAATCTGTGTGTGTGTGGTGTAAAGTATGTGAATACGTTTGGTTACAGTATGTATACTGACTGTTGTGCAGTAACAGATAGAGGTGCAGTATAAGGGTAACTGTGAGTGTCAGTATGTTGGTTGTGCAGTATAGTGCAGTGAATGTGCAGTATGAATTACATTTGGGTTCATTAGGGATGATCAGGATTATATTCAGAGATCTTAGAACCTCATCACATTCATGCACGTGTCTTTCTTTTACAGATTGAGTGTTTTGGTTTTTGTGGAGGTACGACTGGAAAGGAAACTGTAACAAACGACCTGGTAAATCATCATGGGTAAGTTTTTTAAATTAATATTTAAACTGAATTCACTTATTAAGTCTCCTCTCCTACAGCCGAGACGAACTTGAGACCACACCCAACGGAAGGCGACGACGGCGGCAGAGGGAGAGATGACAAAAATTAAGATGCTGGTCTGGTATCTTAGCAAGGCTAAAGAGCCTCTTACAGACCACCGCTCACAACCTGCCTGTTGATCAAACAGATATGAGACACAACAACAATGTGTAGCTCCACAGAATAGTGGAAATAAGTAACTGAAAAACATCCAGTAAACAACAGTCCTACAAGCACAAATATCCACCTGATAAGTCACCGGAGACCGGCTGTACAAAGTGCAAGAAAGACCTTTTGGTTTCTGTAGATGTTAAATGAAAATACTCACCCAACGTGGGGCTTGAACCCACGACCCTGAGATTAAGAGTCTCATGCTCTACCGACTGAGCTAACCGGGCTTAAGCAGCAGGTCAGAACAGACAGCTCATCGATCAGATCATCAGAGCGCTGTAGGTTTAATTCACTAACATCACGACCAGATTAAGAACTAATTCACAGTTTACAAACAAACACAATTCAGAATAAGTAACAGAAACAGACACAGACTTACTGTCACTGTATTGTATTATAGTGTTAAATTGTAGCCTATTTTAATGAGATTATGCTTTAATGCTGTATTTTCTTACATGTATTTAATCCAGCACAATGGTTAAACTGCACAACCCAACAAGTTAAAATAACCCATCATGTGTTCTGTCCAATATTTACAGTGCTGGTTGCCAAATAACACATTTTCACCTGCATTCGGCCTTTTCTTTCCTATATACCAAAAACAGTCGCCATTGCAGGTCTACAACACATTACAAAAACACTTGGGACACTTTATTTTTGCTTTCTTTATCTTGCTGGTGTCACGTTGTATTAAAACTAAAATAAATAAATAAAAACTTAAAATTAAAAAGCAAGTGTTTAGGTTCATTCATCATCTTAACACATATTACAAACTAATCAAGCTCGTCAAATTTCAGACATTGTTCACGTAAACAAAAATCTCAGTTGGAAGCACAAGATTAATTTATTTATAGACGGTGCTGTTTATGGTTTTACATTTAAAAACATGAACAGTTAAAAATAACAACACACACAACAACAATTTAATAACAGTGTTACAAATCTGTACCCAAGCAACAAGCTGTAATTTATCTAGCACCACTAGATGGGATCTCTCTAAACTCTGTAAACTTCACTTTAAAAGTCAGTTCAGTGTGTTTTACTGTAGTAAGAATAGCTCCACATGTTTTGTACGTAGTGTTTATGGTATTTAAGCTGGATGGATAGATGGAAGTTAATCTAAGGTGACTTAAGTTTATTCGCTGCTGTTGGCTTATAAAGTTTTACTGAACAAACTGGCTCGTATTTTGGCCCTGATATACCTTCCTGAATGGTGATCTGCTTGGTCGACACAACTAGCACAAGTAATTGTGGTCTACACCCCACAAGCGCTCTGTTGTACTTGCGCATGCGCTGAACGCTACCATACTGAAACTGCTAACGTTTCTAAAACCTTAGGTAGATGGCGCTGTAAACAATGATTTGCCTTTTGGTGTTACAATTCAGCATAGAGCAGTCATATGTGGAACACTATTCTCTACTCAGCATTGATAACAGTGTTTTTACCTAAATAAAACCAGGTTCCACCGAGATTTGAAGTCGGATCACTGGATTCAAAGTCCAGAGTGCTAACCATTACACCATGGAATCACACAATGACATTTTACTTAAGCCCAAAAGTTAATAATTAGTCATTTAAGAGCAAGTTGGCTGTTAGATGGCGCTGTAAACAATGATTTGCGATTATATTTTGGGATGGAGCAGTCACATGTGGAACACTATAACACTACTAGTGCTATTATGATATTCAAGCTGGATGAATGGATGGAAATGAACATGTGATTTAAGGTGACTCTAAATTAGCACAAGCAATTGTGATGCTCTGTTGTACTGCACATGCGCTGAATGCTACCATCCTGAAACTGCTAAGGTTTCTCAATCTTGGACCTCACACCGGCCCCAAATAAAAGCAGTAAGGTCCCACCGAGATTTGAACTCGGATCACTGGATTCAGAGTCCAGAGTGCTAACCATTACACCATGGAACCCTGACACTGCAAAAAAAAAATAATAATAATAATAATAATTACTCAACTTTAGACTGTTCACTGTTGGAAAATTGCATTAAGTTCAGGACGCAGTTGGCCCGTCCCTCCATGTTGCTCTGAAGCAGATGATTTGATGTTTGTGCACCTGTTCAGGAGATCACAAGTCACTAATGATCACACAGAAGTCACCTGATTTTAATACTGTTAGTTTTTGAAATGAGATCCAACAAGCTCATGGTAAGGTGTCCAAATAATTTTTGCCACATAGTGTATCATTATTATTGCTGAGGAGTTATGTGTGTCTACATCACTTCATGTATCTATACGTGTCTAACATACGTATCTATTCTGTTAATATTCATAAGCATACACACACACACACAGAGTTATACATTGTTTGATTCTATTTTATATTAGATGAGATGGTTTGTCTCTGTATTGACCCGCGATTCATTTTTAAATGACAGCTAAAGATAGTGAACCGACTCTTTTAAGTAGTTTGTATAACATATAAAAAGTTGACTTCATCAAAAAGAATCGACTCCCTCAGCATCTAACGACTCATTGCTCAATACTATCAACTTAGTGAATCGACTCTTTCGAGTCTATTCTTGTTGTTTGACTTAAAGAACCGGATTAAAGAATCGACTCATTTGATTCATTTGAACGCGCAGACTCACTCGCTCTCCCGCTGTGAGCTTCTCAAACTAAACTGCGTCTTTCTGTACATGAGGAAGAAATCTATGTAGAGATCTCAAATAACATGAACCTGAAGGTATGAACTTACATTGTAGAAAAGAAAAACAAGCCAGTAGCAGCAGTGTGCACATTAAACCATTTACAGAAGGGTCATTAAGTTTGGCTAATTGAAATAATGGCATGTTTCTGATTTGAATGAAAGGGGCATTAAAAAGATCTCACACTTGTCAGAGACAACGTTTGAAGCCCAGGTCAATAGGACCTGCTAGTTAGAGAAGGTTCACTAGTTTGTTTGTTTAAGGATCGAACCCATAACCTTGGCGTTATTAGCACCACGCTCTAACCAACTGAGCTAACCGGCCAGTTCATCTGTACTTTCTTTAGATCTTTGTACATAATTCTACACTAACTCCATTCAAGCAGCTGAAACGGACTTTATTAATACACATCTAAAAGGTTTTGTGGGTTCTTATATGTGTGAATACTGTAACAGAACATAACAAAACACCAACATTGCAAAAATATTTATTAACCTCCAACTCGCTACAGAACAATCCATGCTATTCGTGTTGGCAAATCCACTCAGATTCATTTATTTTTCCTCCTTGATTTCATCACATCAGCGCACAAACACTGATCACGCGCTATTTGTTGACGTGCATTTTTGGACGTGGTATCATTAAACTTCTCGTCACTTCTCACGTGCGTTTTTGTTTTTAAAAAACTGTATTTGTGAGACCGTTGGTTTCTGTTCAGTGCGTGTACTCAAAGGAACAAATAAACTTTTCCACTGCACTATTTTACACTAAAAACTACACTATTCCATAATGCTCCAGATTGCATCATTCTAAATAGGTATCGTATCGGCAAGTACAAGAATACATGTACTTGTACTCGGTTGGGAAAAAATGGTATTGATGCATCCCTAATTAAAACTCTTTCCACACTGTGACCACTGGTATGGTTCCTCTCCAGTGTGAATGCGCTGGTGTGTTTTGAGATTACTCTGTGTAATAAAACTCTTTCCACACTGTGAGCACCGATACAGTTTCACTCCAGTGTGAATGCGCTGGTGTATTTTGAGATTACTCTGTTGATTAAAACCCTTCCCACACTGTGAGCACTGATACGGTTTCTCTCCAGTGTGAACGCGCTGGTGTGTTTTGAGATTACTTTGTGTAATAAAACTCTTCCCACACTGTGAGCACTGATACGGTTTCTCTCCAGTGTGAACGCGCTGGTGTCTTTTCAGATGACTCTGTCCATTAAAACTCTTCCCACACTGTGAGCACTGATACGGTTTCTCTCCACTCTGAATGCGCTGGTGTATTTTGAGCTCACTCTGTCTATTAAAACTCTTTCCACACTGTGAGCACTGATATGGTTTCTCTCCACTGTGAATGCGCTGGTGTATTTTGAGATCACTCTGTCTATTAAAACTCTTCCCACATTGTGAGCACTGATACGGTTGGTCTCCAGTGTGAATGCGCTGGTGTATTTTGAGCTTACTCTGTGTAATAAAACCCTTCCCACATTGTAAGCAGGAATACGGTTTTTCTTTAGTGTGAATGTGCTGGTGTCTTTTCAGATCACTCGGAAACCTGAAGCTCTTCCCACACAATGAGCACTGATACGGTTTCTCTCCTGTGTGAATGCGCTGGTGTATCTTGAGAGCACCCCGGGTACTGAAGCTCTTCCCACACTGTGAGCAGACGTTTCCTTCTTCCTGTGTGGGACTGAGAGAGGTGTTAATGCTGACAGTACCAGAGGACGTTTGCTGATTACTGGAGCTTCTGGTGGGCGTCAGATCCTCATGTTCAGTCTTAATCTTCACCAGAGTCTCATATTTATCATGGTTGCAGCTCTTGATGTGATTGTGGAGCTGATTTTGGGTTGTAGAGGAACGTGGACACGAGGAGCAGCAGAAATCCTTGTTCAGTTCTGAAGCAGAAAATAATCAAATACATTTATAACATTATAAATAATCAAATACATTTATAACATTATAAATATTAAATACATTTATAACATTATAAATAATCATATACATTTATAACATTATAAATAATCATATACATTTATAACATTATAAATAATCATATACATTTATAACATTATAAATAATCAAATACATTTATAACATTATATGATGATTTAAAAGAACCGATTCAGTAAAACGAACTGAGCTAAACTAAGCTAAAGAAAAACGTTAAAATGATTAAAATCCGCTTCTCATAATGAGATTTAACTGAAATAATGTTACTGAATCACTGTAAGCACACAGTCCCAATAGTTCAGTTAAGTAAATTACCCTGAGAAAACTCAACACACAGAGGGTTACTATGGTAACCTCATCCACAGTCATTCTGTTGTGGCGCCATTATGACCAAACTAAAAGTCCAATTTACGGTTAGCCAGTTAGCTAACGATAAATAATACCAATAAAAAGAAAGACTAGTCAGGTTTAACTGAACATTTATTATTGAATAGGAACAGAAAAGCAAACTTAGGTTTATATTAATGTAATTCAGTGCCTCCTTTTTTACCTAACTAAGTCAATTGTGAGTCTATTGTAAGTTAAAACAGGTCACAAGGTTAAAACCTACTTTTTATAGCTTTGCTTGACTTCATAAAACACACAACAAAACACTGATAAACATGAACTAATGTACTAATGTACATGAACTAGTGGTCTAATGTACCAACCTCATATCTGAATCTGTTTTTGTTCTTTATTCAAGTTTAATCTACTTTAATAAACACAGAACAACTTTTACTTTCAAGTGGAAGAATTTTACCCTGGTCTTTATGGTGTTTGCAAAGTTTTCATAAATGAATAGCCTCTTACTTTAACACGTCTAGATCTACACTCCAAAATTCTAGTCTTTAGATGATTTTCACTTAGCAAATAATGAACCGTCCTCAACCAGAATGTACATGAGAAGGTGTGAATGGAGGGCTGTGGACTGAACAGTGTTGCATTGTTCTATCATCATGAGTCTTTGTTCTTTGTGTTTATCTATAGACCAAATTAGTGGTAGCTAAACTCCTTTGTTAAAAGAAATACTCATATTTACATTTAATTATCCCACCATCTTCTATCTGTTTCAGGATCTTTTATTTGAAAAGTAAAAGACGACACACAGCGGAGTGAAAGGCTGAATGACAGACATCTATAAGAAGCTGCTTGTATACAGCGTCTCTTGCTTACGGCCACACCACCCTGAGAACACCTGATCTCGGAAGTTAAGCAGGGTTGGGTCTGGTTAGTACTTGGAAGGGAGACTGACTGGGAATACCAGGTGCTGGAAGCTTTTATCCACACACACCCACCTCCACTCCAAACCTCCTGTTACACACTGACCCAGCGGCTTTTTCTTCATCAAAGCTACACAATGAGACAAAGATCAGCTCATACTTTCATTCTTACTACAGTAAAACACATTTAACTGACTTTTAAAGTGAAGTTTACCATGTTGCACAGACATCGTCGCCATCTAGTGGTGCTAGAAATAAATTACAGCTTGTTACTTGGTACAGATTTGTGACTTTATTATTATTTCATTCATATAATATATAAACATTAGAAAGTGTTTATGGCTCTTCTGTCCCAAGTGTTTTTGTAAACCTGCAATGGTGACTGTTTTTGGCATGCAGGAAAGAAAAGGCAAAATGCAATGCAATTAATTGTGCAGTTTGACCACTGTGCTGAGCTGTTACAAAAACCCAACTGTGAGGTTCTTTTTTACCATGGGTCAACTATGCAACTTTAAACCTGTAATAAAAGATGAACATTTTAAATGTGTCTTTATTTGCTTTAACTAAGCTAAAGTTTTTAACAGGGACAAAAATGAGTTTGTGTAGCAGGGCTGGACACGCCTCACTGTTAAAGTGGAAGGTAAACCCACACTCCTGCAAGAATGGAAATAGTTAGTAAGTACAATGTTTTTATAAAGCTATAAAACTACTTCCACTGACCAAAGTACACAGGATTCATATAAATGAACAAAACACAGACCTCAAATAACATGAACCTGAAGGTATGAACTTACATTGTAGAAAAGAAAAACAAGCCAGTAGCAGCAGTGTGCACATTAAACCATTTACAGAAGGGTCATTAAGTTTGGCAAATTGCAATAATGGCATGTTTGGAGTTGAACAGCAGCAGCTGGAGTTGAACAGCAGACTGTAGTCCTTTAGACGTTCTTCCAAGCAGTTCCTCTAATGTCATGTTTAGTTCTCCAACATGCTTCTCTAACTCTGTTCTTTCTTTCTTAAACCTTTTACAATCTGATCATCTGAGTCTGATTCCTGTGTGTTAGTGTTTACAGAGTCCAGATACAATTTCTTTCCAGTGTGAATGCGCTGGTGTAATTTGAGATGACAATGTTGATTTAAACTCAGAGATCCACACAGAGCACTGATACGGTTTCTCTCCAGTGTGAATGCGCTGGTGTATTAACTCTATTCTGCCACCTTTATATGTCCTGCATAAACTGGCAGATAGATAACTCCTCCACCAATCACCACACTGTAGAAGATGTTTAGTTCAACTCTGTTTATTGGCAAACTGGAAGTAGTGTAAAACTACAAGAAGTAAAAACAACACGTTTATAAACTTCAGCACATCAAGACATGAAAATCAAATGATATTTAAGTTTAAAGTCCATATGCATATTATTCCAAGTTATGCATTTCAATACTAATAAGCCAACATGTGCAAATTCATTTAACTTAATGCATCATGAGCTAACCCGATTCAAGCATGTAACACAAAATCAACTAATACTCTTAATAAACATCAATTAAAACGTCTATTAACAAATACACATACCCACAATGCATCCACAGGAATGAAATGAACTTCACGAAGCTCTATTACATTCTCATGCACGAATCGCTTCACTTACCGAACCGCTACAATGAATCATCATCAGTTACCAAACGACTCTTAAACAAACAGTAAACATTTACCACATGAACTGTATTAACAGCACAAACTCTGTTGATTAAAATCTAGTACCGACTCTGTTAGTATCTGATTCCGGATGCAGATAATGTTTTTCTCCAGTGTGAATGCGCTGGTGTGTTTTGAGAGTATCCTGTCGATTAAAACTCTTCTCACACTGTGAGCACTGATACGGTTTCTCTCCCGTGTGAATGCGCTGGTGTTTTTTTAGATTACTCTGTATATTAAAGCTCTTTCCACACTGTGAGCACTGATACGGTTTCTCTCCAGTGTGAATGCGCTGGTGTTTTTTGAGAGATTCCTGACTGCTAAAACTCTTACCACACTGTGAGCACTGATACGGTTTCTCTCCAGTGTGAATGTGCTGGTGTGTTTTGAGATTACCCTGTCGATTAAAACTCTTTCCACACTGTGAGCACTGATACGGTTTCTCTCCAGTATGAATGCGCTGGTGTGTTTTGAGATGAATCTGTATATTAAAGCTCTTTCCACACTGTGAGCACTGATACGGTTTCTCTCCAGTGTGAATGCGCTGGTGGATTTTGAGACTAGACTGTGTAAAAAAACTCTTCCCACACTGTGAGCACTGATATGGTTTCTCTCCACTGTGAATGCGCTGGTGTATTTTGAGCTCACACTGGTACCTGAAGCTCTTCCCGCACTGTGAGCAGACGTTTCCTTCTTCCTGTGTGGGACTGAGAGACGTGTTAATGCTGACAGTACCAGAGGACGTTTGACAGCAAAAATCCTTGTTCAGTTCTGAAGCAGAAAATAATGAAATACATTTATAACATTATAAATAATCAAATACATTTATAACATTATAAATAATCAAATACATTTATAACATTATAAATAATCAAATACATTTAAAACATTATAAATAATAAATACATTTATAACATTATAAATAATAAAATACCTTTATAACATTATAAATAATAAATACATTTATAACATTATAAATAATAAAATACATTCATGAAATTATAAATAATAAATACATTTATAACATTATAAATAATCAAATACATTTATAACATAAATAATAAATACATTTATAACATTATAAATATTCATATACATTTATAACATTATAAATAATCAAATACATTTATAACATTATAAATAATCAAATACATTTATAACATTATAAATAATAAATACATTTGAAACATTATAAATAATGATATACATTTATAACATTATAAATAATAAATACATTTATAACATTATAAATAATCAAATACATTTATAACATTATAAATAATCAAATACATTTATAACATTATAAATAATCAAATACATTTATAACATTATAAATAATCAAATACATTTATAACATTATAAATAATCAAATACATTTATAACATTATAAATAATCAAATACATTTATAACATTATAAATAATCAAATACATTTATAACATTATAAATAATCAAATATATTTATAACATTATAAATAATCAAATACATTTATAACATTATAAATAATAAAATACATTTATAACATTATAAATAATAAATACATTTATAACATTATAAATAATAAAATACATTTATAAAATTATAAATAATAAATACATTTATAACATTATAAATAATCAAATACATTTATAACATTATAAATAATAAAATACATTTATAACATTATAAATAATCAAATATATTTATAACATTATAAATAATCAAATACATTCATAACATTATAAATAATCAAATACATTTATAATATTATAAATAATCAAATACATTTATAACATAAATAATCAAATACACTTATAACATTATAAATAATCAAATACATTTATAACATTATAAATAATCAAATACATTTATAACATTATGAATAATGAAATACATTTAACATTATAAATAATCAAATACATTTATAACATTATAAATAATCAAATACATTTATAACATTTTAAATAATAAAATACATTTATAACATCATAAATAATAAAATACATTTATAACATTATAAGTAATCAAATACATTTATAACATTTTAAATAATAAAATACATTTATAACATTATAAATAATAAATACATTTATAACATTATAAATAATAAATACATTTATAACATTATAAATAATCATATACATTTATAACATTATAAATAATCAAATACATCTATAACATTATAAATAATCAAATACATTTATAACATTATAAATAATCAAATACATTCATAACATTATAAATAATCAAATACATTTATAACATTATAAATAATAAAATAATAACATTATAAATAATCAAATACATTCATAACATTATAAATAATCATATACATTTATAACATTATAAATAATCAAATACATTCATAACATTATAAATAATCATATACATTTATAACATTATAAATAATCAAATACATTTATAACATTATAAATAATCAAATACATTCATAACATTTTAAATAATAAAATACATTTATAACATCATAAATAATAAAATACATTTATAACATTATAAGTAATCAAATACATTTATAACATTTTAAATAATAAAATACATTTATAACATTATAAATAATAAATACATTTATAACATTATAAATAATCATATACATTTATAACATTATAAATAATCAAATACATCTATAACATTATAAATAATCAAATACATTTATAACATTATAAATAATCAAATACATTTATAACATTATAAATAATCAAATACATTTATAACATTATAAATAATAAATACATTTATAACATTATAAATAATAAATACATTTATAACATTATAAATAATCATATACATTTATAACATTTTAAATAATAAAATACATTTATAACATTATAAATAATAAATACATTTATAACATTATAAATAATCATATACATTTATAACATTATAAATAATCAAATACATCTATAACATTATAAATAATCAAATACATTTATAACATTATAAATAATCAAATACATTCATAACATTATAAATAATCAAATACATTCATAACATTATAAATAATCAAATACATTTATAACGTTATAAATAATCAAATACATTTATAACATAAATAATCAAATACACTTATAACATTATAAATAATCAAATACATTTATAACATTATAAATAATGAAATACATTTATAACATTATAAATAATGAAATACATTTATAACATTATAAATAATGAAATACATTTATAACATTATAAATAATCAAATACATTTATAACATTATAAATAATCAAATACATTTATAACATTTTAAATAATAAAATACATTTATAACATCATAAATAATAAAATACATTTATAACATTATAAGTAATCAAATACATTTATAACATTTTAAATAATAAAATACATTTATAACATTATAAATAATAAATACATTTATAACATTATAAATAATAAATACATTTATAACATTATAAATAATCATATACATTTATAACATTATAAATAATCAAATACATCTATAACATTATAAATAATCAAATACATTTATAACATTATAAATAATCAAATACATTCATAACATTATAAATAATCAAATACATTTATAACATTATAAATAATCAAATAATAACATTATAAATAATCAAATACATTTATAACATTATAAATAATCAAAAACATTCATAACATTATAAATAATCAAACACATTTATAACATTATAAATAATCAAATACATTTATAACGTTATAAATAATAAAATACATTTATAACATTATAAATAATCAAATACATTTATAACATTATAAATAATAAATACATTTATAACATTATAAATAATAAATACATTTATAACATTATAAATAATAAAAAACATTTATAACATTATAAATAATCAAATACATTTATAACATTATAAATAATAAATACATTTATAACATTATAAATAATAAATACATTTATAACATTATAAATAATAAAAAACATTTATAACATTATAAATAATCAAATACATTTATAACATTATAAATAATCAAACACATTCATAACATAATAAATAATCAAATACATTTATAACATTATAAATAATCAAATACATTTATAACATTATAAATAATAAATACATTTATAACATTATAAATAATAAATACATTTATAACATTATAAATAATCAAATACATTTATAACATTATAAATAATCAAATACATTTATAACATTATAAATAATCAAATACATTTATAACATTATAAATAATAAATACATTTATAACATTATAAATAATCAAATACATTTATAACATTATAAATAATCAAATACATTTATAACATTATAAATAATAAATACATTTATAACATTATAAATAATCAAATACATTTATAACATTATAAATAATCAAATACATTTAAAACATTATAAATAATCAAATACATTTCAAACATTATGAATAATAAATACATTTAAAACATTATAAATAATAAATACATTTATAACGTTATAAATAATAAAAAAAACATTTATAACATTTTAAATAATAAATACATTTATAACATTATAAATAATAAATACATTTATAACATTATAAATAATCAAATACATTTATAACATTATAAATAATCAAATACATTTATAACATTATAAATCATCAAATACATTTATAACATTATAAATAATCAAATACATTTATAACATTATAAATAATAAATACTGTTAGTAATTGTTAAACTGAGATCTGATGCTAAAGTCCTGTAACGTGATTCATCCTGCATTCATCATTTCCTGCTCACACTGATCTGCATGAGCACAATACAAGCTTTCACTGTATGATGCTTCATCCCAGGTTCCTCTGATTCTATTCAATCCAAATCTTATTTTACTCAAGATAAAAAATATCTTACTGAGTTCATCTTTATCTTCAGGTTCTTCCTTCTTCACAGGCTTCATCTGGAAACCTCCACACTGTTGGTCCTCTGGGGTGAGATGTTCCTCAGAGGTGACGTGTTCCACAGGGATTAAAGATCCTTCACCTGAAATTCATCAATATGTGAAGAAGAAACTCAACAACTGGAGGAAACTGAAGGTTGTGGGTTTAGTCACAAATTAATACTACTTAGATTTAATCCAGACTGGAGTGTATCAGCACTTCTACACAGGACAGTACGGTACAGTACAGGTTCTAATCCCACTATCCACATTCTCTTATTATTTCTACTATACTAACCACACTGTACTGTACTAACATTGCAAATTGCTCCACATTTACTTACAGAAGTAACTTCCATCTTCTTCCTCCTCCTTTTTTATTAGTTTCTCTTGGAATCCTTCATTTTGTAGATCTATGGGGGTGACGTCTCCCTCTTCTGCTGACTGCATTATTAAAAGATCTGACAGGCAGACAGACAGATAGACAAATGTACTTCATTCCTTATTAAAGAGAAATCCAGGAAAATTCTTTCAGACTGTTTTAACTGTTTATTTTTAATGCTGTGAGGCTGTAAACAGAGTGAAAATGTTGAAACTATTGTGGGACTGAGCAGCATCAGACAGAAAAGACTTCTAATAGAACTTTTTTGGTTGGTTTCACAGACAGGGATTAAGCCTAGTCCTAGACTACACAGCATTTTGAATGGAGATTCTCTATTTAAAGCTAAATGTAGTCCTGGACTATAAGCCTTAATCCCTGTCTGGGAAACAACCCTTTGAGTTTGGTGGAAGTGGTTTTGTGGTCCAAAGTGAAATGATGAAGTCTGATGTTCTTTACATCTAGTTTCTCATCCACTCCCAATAACAGTGCTGTACTAATACTTTTAACTTTTACTATAAACCTGTAAAACAACCTGTAAACAAAGCTACAAGAACTCGCTGTTTCTATAAAACATTAAAAACTGTAAACAAAGCTGAAAATGTGACGCGTTTATATCAAAATGTTAGATTTAATAATGAATAAACTCTGAATCGTTACAATCGACTGATTCATCGGCTCAATGAATCGGTTCATCAGTACTGAATCATGTGTGATGCTAACAGTTAGCGGAGCAGCTAATAGTTTGTTTATTTTAATAAAACTGGGGTTAAAGCTCCTCAAATCCTCACAGTGATGTTTTATTATGAACTCTAGTTTTATTATTAATTAGAATGTGGTTATAATGAAATATAAGGGTTATAATTAAATACATATTTTACTTACAGATGAGGCTCTACAGTACAAACACAGCAGCTTCTTGTTCTTCTTATGATGTTTAATGGCGGTTGGCAGAACAACTTAAGACGCACCAGCGTCACCAACTGGACTGGAGTTGAACAGCAGCTTAGCAGTAAAACATCTCCATTAGCCGTGTATCTCTCAGCTACAGTGTTGGGGGGAACGCGGTACAGTCACGTGATTACTTTTTATCTGTAACGAAGTAATGTAACTCGTTACAGTTACAAATTTGTAATGACATTACAGTTACTGTGATGAGGGATGAGTCGTTCCCGAACGAACCGATTCTATTGAACGACTCTTTGAAATGAACTAAAAGAACCGAGTCGCTCCTCTAGTATAAGGACAAATAATTAAGGAATAAACTTGTTTAATGATGTTAAATCTGATTGGTTCATGGTGTGTATGTTTAAAAAGCAGAAACAAACACAGGCACATCTCTGTACAAGAGAGGATTTTTCTGAAACTAAATAAATAAAGTAAATAAATGGAATTTGTTTGTAGATGTGATTCCAGTATACAGTATTTGTTTGGGTTTTGTTTGGGATTCTTTTTGCCAGTTTCGTGCTGTATTGAAACAAACAAAAAATAATAATTAAAAGTAAGTAACTAAAAGCTTAAAATGGTTTAGGTTAGGTTTGTGTATGTATGATTTGTGTACATTTTATTTATTTAAATAATCCTCTAGGCCACACAAGGAGGATGGAGGTCCCTGCTGAGTCTGGTTCCTCTCAAGGTTTCTCCTGTAATTTTAAGGGAGTTTTTCCTTCTCACTGTCACCCTCGGTTTGCTCATCAGCGGTTTTTGGTCTGTTGGTCCTGGATTCTTTAAAGTTGCTTTGAGACAATGTTCAGTGTAAAAAGCTCTATATAAATAAATGTGACTTGACTTGTATTATTGTTTGGCGCCTCTTGTGGCACTATTGGATAATTGTTAAAAAAATATGATATGAAGATCTTGTGACTATTGTTCACACAGGCACTGACTTAAATTAAGGAATCAAATCCCCTCTGAAACCATCCACACATATCTAAGTTCTGCTGTATTATTCCTCACCATGTGCTGGTTTCACTTTTAAACTTGTGTTTTACAGCTCAGGAGAAATCAGGTGAGAATCAGCTTCTTCAGGAGAGTCTAAAACACCTCATGTGGCTTAATGTACTAAACAGCCTAGAAACACCAAACGTCTCTCAGTTATTACTGCTCATAAGCGCTCACTACTGCTGAAATGACCAACCTGTGGTTCAAAAGGAAAATTATCATTTTTATAATAAGTTTTTTTTTTATAATAGACTTGGGAAGAAAGAAGTTTAAGGTGAAAATGATCACATTTACCATTTTGTAATGTACACAAATTTTCTCTTTTATGTTTTTAAATATTCAGTTTGTCTTTTATTTCATTTAGTTTTAATATCTGAATCCATTTAGATGATAAATATTTAAGAAAAGAAGAAATCAGGAAAGGGGGTAAATACTTTTTCACAGCACTGTATTTATTGTGTTTTATATATTTTTAAATTTCCTGATTAAAAAGAAAATCTTCATAAATGTATCACTGCCTCACATATTCTAAAATCACCCAAACAGTTTAATGTTACAATTTCATGTAAATTTTAAATTTAATTTGTTAAATCTGACAGTTTCACTTTTGATCCTGAATCAAGACCAAACCCCGGGTAGAGGAGCTGAGTGAACGTGGTCTGAACTCTGTGGAGGAGCTTCATTGTATCAGAGACGCTGAAGAAGGACAGAGTTCCTGCTTCATAATCCACATACACTCCTATTCTAGAGGAACTCTGCATTATGGGAATTTCAATCTCTTTGTTATTGTGGCAAAATGAAAAGCTGGATGGAGAACAGAACAAACTCCAGGACTGATCATTCCGTCCAAACACACACTTGAGACCACCTCCCTTCCTGCTGATGCTTTTATATGACACTGCTATATCAACCCAATAATCCCCACTCCACTCAACCTCCCAGTAACAGCGTCCACTTACACTCTCTCTACACACAACCTGAGAGTAACTATCACATCTATCTGGATGATCAGGATACGACTGTAATGTTCCACTCCAGGTCACCACTTTGTTCTCCTCAGACAGACAGAGGTTTTTATTTACTGTGTTTGGATCCAGTGTGAACCGACAAAAATCTGGAGAGGAAACACAAAAGAAACCAATTAACATAGAAGAGAGAGAGTGTGTGTTATTGTGTAAATGCTACACAAACACACATGAAAGCTACACAAACAAACACTGCACATAAACAGACATTACACATAGACACTCAAACATACATAAACACATACAGACACACAAACAGGAATATACAGACAGCAGTTTAAATGATTGTTTTACTTGTTTTAACTTCATGACCTCTAAAGTTCTTGGTGATTTTAAATAACTATTGAAGAAAATTAAGTGCAACAGTGGTCTTTAGCAAGGACCCAAATGAGGCATAATAACTATCAGAACCATTTCACCACTGTCCAAACAAATTCCAAAATAGTTGAAAAAAGTAATTGCAATATATCAGTCTGGAACACATTACAAAGCCAATCCTAAGGTTTTAGTACTTCAGTGAACCACAGTTAGAATCATGATCTCCAAATGACACTTGGAAGATTCAGATTGCTTCAAGAGCACATCAATGTCTTATCAAGGAAAACAAACTAGAACCCAAACAAACATTTAGGAAACCGCAGGACCTGCTGACCTCAATTTAGATCTGATTTAGATCTGTTTTTAGGAGATTGAGCAAAAATAAAATCTATGGGAGAGTCGCAATGTAAAGTCACTGCTAACTAAGAGGAACATAAAGCCCTGCCTTTTATTTACCAATATAAGAATCTTAATGACCCTCAAGCTTTGATGATGTTCTGTGAACTGATGAATTTTTAAACTTGCAATGATGCTAAAACAGCATTTTACAATAAAAAAACATCTTAGTAACAGTCAGTCATGGTGGTGGTTATGTGATGGTGTTTCAGGGCTAAAGAAGAATGTCTGGTTATCAGTTCATGATTTAAAGATTAAACACTTAACCAAATAACAAGAGCAGATCTTTGTTAAAATAAATCTGAGGAAATAAAGTTTAGGTTTTGGACTTAATCAAATTTAGACTTTGAACCAAACTGAGCTGCTGTAGCATCTGAACTAGTGAGGTGTGACAAATCTGTAAAAATACAGATAACTGGGGGGTGCAAATACTTTTTCACTGCACTGTGTATGTTTGTGTGCTTGTGAGAAACTTACATTGAAGAAAATCTGCTCTGATTTCAGGTTCAGTAGGTGGAGTAATCCGGACTCTCTTCACTGCAGAAAAAATGAACAAAATGTGGATTTGATTGTTTTGTTTGATATTTGAGTACCGAAGCATTTTGAACACAATGGAACACTGAGGGCTTGAACTCACCTTCATCTGGTATCTTCTCACACTGATCTTTCCAGAATTCTTCTACTTTCTCTCTCAGCTGAGATACAGACTTTGTAACATCATCAAATAAGAGGAAAGGACTGATTGTGATGGCGGGTGATTCTGCAGATCCAGCAGGAGCCGAGAGGGACTGAAAATTCTACATCCAGACAGAAAAAAAATCACAAATGATTCAAATAATAAACTAATAAACTTGTGCCTGTAAAACTATTGAAAATAGGTGGACAAGGACAATTTTACACTACTGTGAAAATTGTAAAACGCTCCAAAAACATCTTAAACAGATAATCCAGCTGTGTTTGGGTATAAAAGAAGCATTCAGGTACAGACCAGTTTTTATAAGCAACGACTCTGAAAATGCATTATTAAATAATCCTACAGTTCAAACAACATTCTTCATTCAGCAACACTGTCTTCCTGTTATTTCACGACCTGTCCACTAGAGGCCACCATTACCAAAATATTCAACCTAATCTTTTAAAGTCTGCTTCAGGTGTTATCTGTTTTTTTCTCGTTTTTAAAACCAGCAGATGTTCACAAGTCACAAAATACTTTTTCTTATCTTTTTGACGCTACTGTCAAGTTTTTTCACATTCTGAACATATTTCATTACATGGACTGGTGCAGCAATAATATAATTATTGTTAGTGCTGTTACCTGGAGGAAATGGACGGGATCCTCTGTGTGTGAAAGCTGCTCCAGTTCAGCATCTTTCCTCTTCAGCTCTACAATCTCCTGCTCCACCTGTTTCAGGATATTTTCAGCTTGACTTACTTCTGCTGTCTCTCGATCTCTGATCAGATCTTTTAGCTCAGAGCATCTTCTGTTAATTGAGTTGATTAGTTCAGTACAGATCCTCTCAATGTTCTCCACTGCTGTCTGTGCAGAACACTGTTAGAAGATTCAGAAAGAGGAAACATTTCTCACTCAGATATTTCTCTATCCTTTACAATCATATGTAGCTACTGGCCAGACTAAGACTTTCATCACTCATAGATTGGTAATGATGCTAAATAGCTTGATTTTTCATACCCTTGAAAATTTTACCATCATCATCATGTCCACATGATGCAGTATTTGATACTCTACTTCCCAAATATAAGAAAGAGTTCCAGTGTTCCACCTTAAACTCCAGCACTTCTTCAGTGTTCATCATCACTTTAGTTTTCCAGCATATCAGATTTTCGATACAACACACCTGCTTCTGTATATCCTTAATTCAAAGTTATATGTGTGGATTAAATCTAATAAAACCTAAAAACACCATATATACTGTAAAACGTGCTGGTGGTAGCATACTGTTACAGAAATTATTTTGAGTGTTAGGAAACAGCAGCCTGGCCAAAACCGGGAAATTCAATTTGGTGATCTTCTCAAGTCTTTACCAGAGATCTTATACAGTCATTTATGTTTACATTTACCAGACGAATTTATTCAAAGCAACTTACAGTATACAGTCTAAGCAATTGAGGGTAAAGGGCCTTGCTCAAGGGCCCAACAGTTGCAACCTGACAGTGGTGGGGTTTGAACCAGCGACCTTCTGCTTACTGGTCCAGTGCTTTAACCACTAGGCTACAACTGTCCTATTTAAGCATCTTGATCCAAACAACAATCAATAATCTTTTGCGGTGGCCCAGTCAACGTCCTAATCTGATCTTATCCCCCTTATAATGATTAGCACAACCTCAGAATTGTTGTACAGCATCAATCACCAAATAACCAGGCAGAATTTAAAAATATCATTTTTTATGGAGATTGGTTTAACCCTTCTGTCGTGTTCGGGTCAAATCTGACCGATTTACAACTTAAAACACTCATAAATATTGTGTTTTACATCTGATTGCCTCAAGGCCTCATGATATCCTCCACAATATGCACTTGAACATATAAAAGTGATGATCACCTCTTTCATTGAATTTTGAGTGTTTTAGTCAGCCTTGTGACACCTGTGGTGTTCCCGGTCAAAAGTGACCGCCATAGGAAATGAATGGGTATCCAGACTATATTTATCCATCAGACAGAAAACATCCCCATACACACCACCCAAACTCACTCACCCACCCACCCACCCACCCACTCACCCACCCACTCACTCACTCACCCACCCACCCACTCACCCACCCACTCACTCACTCACTCACTCACTCACACACACATTTCAGACTGAACAATGTCTTTTGCGTGTACACATCTCTTTCCCGCGCTTATGTGCCGATCCTCCCACGTGAACCAACTTCCGGATGAAACAATGTATCATATCTTGACCAGACTAAACAGGTGTCTGTTATGTGAACCCATCTCTTTCCCGCGCTTATGTGCCCATCCCCCACGTGAACCACACGTTAACCACACCTTCCAGACTAATCAATGTATCATCTTCACACAGACCCCATATATATAGATTGATGTTTGCCTTGCACTCATTTTACTCTGAGCACAATGAGTAGGCGACTGACCAAGCGGTTATCTGTGGAAGAGGTTCTGGTCCAGGTTTTTGGACATGATGAAGAGGGCACTGAAATTGAACCAGAGATAGAGGAGGATGTCTCGGAAGTGGAAGACAACACAGATTTAGATCCAAACTTTGAGGAGACTGACCAGTCAGATGGAGAGGGAGAGGCACCTGAAGAACAGGCACCTGAGGAGAGATTCCAGTCCAAGAGTGGACACTTGCTCTGGTCTTCATCCCCCCAGGACAGAGGAAGTAGAGCGAGAGTGGAAAACATCATAAAGATGACTCCAGGGCCAACACGGTATGCGACATCTCGTGTGGATGACATCAAGTCCAGCTTCCAACTCTTTTTACCAGAGTCCATTGAGGGAATTATACTGGAGATGACAAACCTGGAGGGGAAGCGTGTGTTTGGGGACACCTGGAGAGAAATCGACCTGGTAGACCTCCAAGCCTACTTTGGTCTGTTGATTTTAGCAGGAGTATATCGCTCAAACAATGAGGCTACAAAAAGTCTGTGGGATGCAGAGTCTGGCAGGCCTATATTCCGGGCAACTATGTCCTTACAACAGTTTCATGTCCTTTCAAGAATTATTCGATTTGATAACAGAGATACACGACCCGTCCGCTGGCGAAATGACAAACATGTTCATTTTGTATTTTCACTGCAGTTATTTTATGTCTAATTCTATAAATTCATGTTAAACACTACTTTGAGACATTGATCACAGCTAAAGAATGTTGAATAAAAATTTGGTGGTGAAAAATGGTTTTTGTGCTAATTTAAGAGCAGTTAAAACAGACCGGTCAATTTTGACCGGGAACACTAAAGTAAGGGGCGGGAGGTGAACATGACAGAAGGGTTAATGGAGAAGAGTCTGACTGATCCTGAGAGCTTTTTGTTAATAAAACTTACCTTGTGAGACTCCACAGCGTTTATCAGCTCACAAAGTTCCTTCTCTCTGTTCTGGATTTTCTCGTGGAATTTTCTCTGGATCTCCAGCAGCTGCTTCTACACAGAATAACAATTCAGAATTTACTTGTATTGTGTACGAGCACCACATAAACAACATCAGTGTAAATGCTAATGAGTTGTTACTTGTTAAAGAGAGCTGTATAATATTTTTACCTGTTTCTCAGTTCTTTCTGCTGCAGCTGATATTGTATCATGTCCTATATGATTGTCTAGCATACACAATGTGCAGATACACTGCTGATCAGTACGACAGTAAACCTCCAGCAGTTTATCATGCTGAGAGCAGATCTGATCCTGGAGTCTTTTGGAGGCTTTAACCAGCTTGTGCTTCTTATAAGAAGGAATTTGATAATGAGGCTGAAGGTGAGTTTCACAGAAAGAGGCCAAACACACCAGACAGGATTTTACAGCTTTGTATTTTTTCCCAGTGCAGGAATCACACTCCACATCTTCAGGTCCAGAAAGAAGTGGAACTTGGGATTCTCTGTTCTTCAGGTTCTCTACAACGTTTGCCAGAATAATGTTTTTACTCACAACAGGTCTTGGAGTAAAGGTGTTTCTACACTGTGGACAGCTGTATGTTCCCTTATTATCCTCCTGATCCCAGCAGTTATTAATACACACCATACAGAAACTGTGTCCACAAAGAATAGTTACTGGATCCTTCAGTGTTTCCAGACAGACTGAACAGCTGAACTCATCCTGAGCTACTGAAATTTTGGACTCAGCCATTTTTCTACAAATAAACAGAAACACCAGAAAACACAGCAAATTATTTACAGCAGCTCAGACTTCCTGGTTTAGTTTGTGAGCGTTATGTTTAGGTTTATGTCTCTCAATTTTTGTTATTTTTTAAAATTTTTTGATGACCTACTGTACCCATGCTGAGGGACTTTTAATTCGTATTGTGGTTGTAGTAACTAGTACAGGTGACTAGTTAACTACTACAACCTTTCAATTGTTGTTAATCTTCTTTATTTATTATTACTGTATCTTTACTGTAGTACATTTTATGATTCGTTACTGTGCCCATGCTGTAGGACTTTTATAATGTGGTTGTAGTAACTAGTATATACGACTAGTTAACTGCTACATCCTTGGTTATATAAAAAATATGTTGTTGATTTTTTACTTTTAATTCTTTAATACTGTACCCATACTGTAGGGTTTGTTTCTGTAATGTAAGTGTAGTGGGTGGTACATGTCACTAGGTAACTATTGCATAGTTTATTATATTAAAATGATTGTTTTTAGAATTGTTGACACTATATTTTTACTGTACCCATACTGTAGGACTTTATACAGTTGTATTGAATGGTACATGCCACTGGGTAATAACTGCACCTCGGCTTCATGCACTTTGTAGACGCTCCCTTAGCACTTCCTTCTCATTTCAACGCAGATGAACCTCACATTTACAAAATAACAGAAAATAAACATTTACAGAAAAAACTTTTTAAACATATTTCATTGTAGTTTGTTCCTTGTTTACTGCAGAATCAGTTAATGCAGTTTCACTCATTTTTGGATGTTTATTAGCCGAAAGAAACTCGAATGTCAGGCGAATGTCCAAGACTTCCTGGTTTAGTTCGTGAGTGTTCTGTTCAAAACAAGTGTGTTTAAATCAAATCAACAATCTGAACTACATAAAGTAACAATACACAGTAATGTACAGAAGTGTGGAAATGTATAAACTCACCTGCGTTCATCAACTTCAATTATCAACAAAACTACAAACACAGACACGGAACAGATCCGCACTCGAACAGAACAGGATCAGATCAGTTTCACTTCTGCTGAACTAAAGGAGAGAGAGAGAGAGAGAGAGGGGTGTGCTTTTTTATTTATATAGCACATGGTCAGGGTCACGGTGGGTCCTTTCTTTACTTGTTAACACTAAATGTAAATCAAAAGCACATGCTGCACAATTATTTGAAGGTAACCAATTATCATTCAGTTTAGTTTTAAATAATACACACACATCTACTTTTTATGTCTCATCCTGCAACTGTTTCACATGTTTTTTTATTTAAAGAAATATTTTATAGGAGAGATGCTACACTTACCCGTCCTGCTCGTACAACAGGAAATTATAATGTAAATATTACAATAAATAAATAATAATAACTTTGTTTAACTGCCTTGGACATTAGCTTTGATGAAGAAAAAGCCGCTGGGTCAGTGTGTAACAGGAGGTTTGGAGTGAAGGTGGGTGTGTGTGGATAAAAGCTTCCAGCACCTGGTATTCCCAGGTGGTCTCCCATCCAAGTACTAACCAGGCCCGACCCGGCTTAGCTTCCAGAATCAGACGAGATCAGGTGTTCTCAGGGTGGTGTGGCTATAAGCGATACTCTGTAAACAAGCTGCTTCTTATAGACGTCCGTTGTTCTGTCGATTTATCCTACTCATTGATTTGTCCTACCGAGCATGCGCACATCGGTTTTTGACTCAAGTGTTCCACTATAATTCTGTGCAACCTTTGCCTAATTTATTTGTGCTAGCGGTTAGTAATGTATGTTTTAGTTTTAATTCCTTAAAAAGTTATGTTTAAGAGTATGTAATGCCGTTACTATGTGACTTTTAAAAAAAATCTATATAAAAAATATAGCTCAAATGAGCTGTACTTGATTGATTACAGTTGAATAACGGTTTATCTAATACTGCTATGTGTAAACGTTTTATTTAACCACGTTTATACATACGTTCAGTGATTTTAGATGCATTTTTCATACATCTAGGAAAGTCAATTATTTTTAAATAACCATCTGCCCTTAACATTACGACAACACAAGAAGTATTCGATTATTTTTCAGTTTTGTGCTTTATTAGCAGTTCAATAGGTACAGTCAAGGTTGTTTAAAGTTAAAGTTGAGTTTAAAGTTAATTACTGAGTGAAAATGTTGAGCATTTATTACATTTTTATGTACTTAGCTATTTATATACGTAAAACTATTTTTGTTGCTGCTCCCTTTTTAGTTCAGTTCTAATGATTTGTTCCTTATTCCATGTTTTTGTAGCTATAGATAAAATCTGTGTGATCTACAGTTTTCTAACTGGGATCTTATCCAAAAGGGCATGATGAATCATGGAGGCAAAACCTTAGAAGATATTCCTCATAGAGGGTTAGAATAATATATACTACAAAATGTGTTGTATACTGGCTAATACACAAGATGTACAGTGGTGTTAAAAAAAATAGCAGTGATTTTAAAAAGTGAATAAAGCACAAAATCATTATAATAACTTTAATTTACATAAATGCAAATGCACTGAAAATACTACACTTTCAATTCTAAATCAAAACATTAACAAAATTTAGCTAGTTTGTGTTAATCCTTTACAGAAAGTAAAAAAAAAAAAGATTAATATTAGGCTGTTCAAAAAAAATAGCAGTGCCAGCCTTTCTCAAAAAAATTTATATACAGTGCCTTGCAAAAGTATTCAGCCCCCTTGAACTTTTCAACCTTTTGCCACATTTCAGGCTTCAAACATAACGATATGAAATTGTAATTTTTTGTGAAGAATCAACAACAAGTGGGACACAATCGTGAAGTGGAACAAAATTTATTGGATATTTTAAACTTTTTTTAGAAATAAAAAACTAAAAAGTGGGGCGTGCAATATTATTCAGCCCCTTTACTTTCAGTGCAGCAAACTCACTCCAGAAGTTCAGTGAGGATCTCTGAATGATCCAATGTTGACCTAAATGACTGATGGTGATAAATAGAATCCACCTGTGTGTAATCAAGTCTCCGTATAAATGCACCTGCTCTGTGACAGTCTCAGAGTTCTGTTTAAAGCGCAGAGAGCATCATGAAGACCAAGGAACACACCAGGCAGGTCCGAGATACTGTTGTGGAGAAGTTTAAAGCCGGATTTGGATACAAAAAGATTTCCCAAGCTTTAAACATCTCAAGGAGCACTGTGCAAGCGATCATATTGAAATGGAAGGAGTATCAGACCACTGCAAATCTACCAAGACCCGGCCGTCCCTCTAAACTTTCAGCTCAAACAAGGAGAAGACTGATCAGAGATGCAGCCAAGAGGCCCATGATCACTCTGAATGAACTGCAGAGATCTACAGCTGAGGTGGGAGACTCTGTCCATAGGACACAATCAGTCGTACACTGCACAAATCTGGCCTTTATGGAAGAGTGGCAAAAAGAAAGCCATTTCTCAAAGATATCTATAAAAAGTCACCTGGGAGACACACCAAACATGTGGAAGAAGGTGCTCTGGTCAGATTAAACCAAAATCGAACTTTTTGGCCACAATGCAAAACGTTATGTTTGGCGTAAAAGCAACACAGCTCATCACCCTGAACACACCATCCCCACTGTCAAACATGGTGGTGGCAGCATCATGGTTTGGGCCTGCTTTTCTTCAGCAGGGACAGGGAAGATGGTTAAAATTGATGGGAAGATGGATGGAGCCAAATACAGGACCATTCTGGAAGAAAACCTGTTGCAGTCTGCAAAAGACCTGAGTCTGGGACGGAGATTTATCTTCCAACAAGACAATGATCCAAAACATAAAGCAAAATCTACAATGGAATGGTTCACAAATAAACGTATCCAGGTGTTAGAATGGCCAAGTCAAAGTCCAGACCTGAATCCCATCGAGAATCTGTGGAAAGAGCTGAAAACTGCTGTTCACAAACGCTCTCCATCCAACCTCACTGAGCTCGAGCTGTTTTGCAAGGAAGAATGGGCAAAAATTTCTGTCTCTCGATGTGCAAAACTGATAGAGACATACCCCAAGCGACTTGCAGCTGTAATCGCAGCAAAAGGTGGCGCTACAAAGTATTAACGCAAGGGGACTGAATAATATTGCACGCCCCACTTTTCAGTTTTTTATTTCTAAAAAAAGTTTAAAATATCCAATAAATTTCATTCCACTTCACGATTGTGTCGCACTTGTTGTTGATTCTTCACAAAAAATTACAATTTCATATCGATATGTTTGAAGCCTGAAATGTGGCAAAAGGTTGAAAAGTTCAAGGGGGCTGAATACTTTTGCAAGGCACTGTATATAAACTGAAAATGTTTGAGGTTTCACTTTACTTTAAATTACTGAACTAATATTTAGTGCCATAACAATTGTTTCTGAGATCTGTGTTGCATGGAGTCGACCAACTTCTGGCACCTCTGAACAGGTATCCAGTCCAGGATGATTAGACATTCCACAGTTCTTCTGCAATTTTGGGTTTTGCCTAAAATAAAAATGTGTTTCAGATATCAGAACACAAGTTCTCTGTGGGATTGAGGTCAGGGGATTGGGCTGGCCACTCTATTACCTTATTCTTGTTTGTCTGTAACCAAGATGTTTTGGGTCATTGTCATGTTGAAACACCCATTTTAAGGACATTTCTTCTTCGACATAGGGCCTCAAGTATTTTTATATATTCAAATTGATCCATGATCCCTTGTATGTGATAAATAGACGTAACACCATGGTATGAAAAACATCCCCATATCATTTTGTACCACCATGCAGTGAACTTTGGCTTAAATTCAGTCCTCGAGGGTCGTCTGACATACTGTCTACGGCCGCTAGACCCAAAAAGAACAATTTTGCTTTCACCAGTCCACAAAATGTTAAGCCATTTTTCTTTGGACCAGTCAATGTGTTCCTTGGTAAATTTGAACCCATTCAGGACGTCTTTTTCTTAACAACGGAACTTTGCGAGAAGTTCTTGCTGGTAAATTGGCTTCACTTAATCATCTTCTGTACTCACTGGTAACTTCACATGTTCCTTGATCTTTCTGGAGGTGATCATTGGCTGAGCCTTTGCCATTCTGGCTATTCTTTAATCCAATCGAACAGTAGTTCCACACTTCCTTCTGTGTCTTTCAGGTTTTGGTTTTCACTTCAAGGCATTTGAGATCATTTTTGCTGAGCAGCCTATAATTTGCTGCACTTCTCTGTATGTTTTTTTCACAATCAACTTTTTAATCAAAGTACGCTGTTCATCAGAACAATGTCTGGAACAACCCATTTTACCCAGTATTTCAAAAGGAAATGCACTTTGACCAACGTTGTGCAACATTTGCCACCCTCCTACATTAAATAAGGGCCAAAATTGACACCCGTTCCTCTGCAGAATGAATTACTTTACCAATTAAACTCCTCACTGCTATTATTTTGAACAACCCCCTTTCAATCAATGCTTCGATTACTCTGAATGAGCAGCATGCATGTCCTAATTGTTGGGTTTGTTTTGTTTTCATTACTCTACTACACTTTCAAGTAATTTTTTTTTACTGTTGGACTGCTATTTTTTTGAACACCACTGTAGGATACAATATTTGAAGCTTTAAGAAATTACATCGACTATCCTCTCCTTAGTAACAATCAAACTGTCAAACAACTATGAAACTGACAGTCACCCCAGAAATCATGGTGGGAGTATAATAACATTATAATAACATTGCCAAAATTCTACTCCACCCTCCAAAAAACCCTCCTGTTGAGCCTTGGGCAAAATGCTTTTTAGAACACAAAGTACACGCCAAGATATGCTAGAAAAATTAATGAGGTGTGATTCAGACTCTGCAGTGCTGAGATCGTATGGTATTATTTAGGTGGTGGATGATTCTCAGCACTGCAGTGACACTGACATGGTGGTGGTGTGTTAGTGTGTGTTGTGCTGGTATGAGTGGATCAACACAGCAGCGTTGCTGGAGTTTTTAAATAATGTGTTCACTCACTGTTCACTCTATTAGACACTCATACCTAGTTGGTCCACCTTGTAGATGTAAAGTCAGAGACGATCGCTCATCTATTGCTGCTGTTTGAGTCGGTCATCTTCTAGACCTTCATCAGTGATCACAGGATGCTGCACACGGGGCGCTGTTGGCTGGATATGAAAGTGACAGTGAGGTGTTTAAAAACTCTATCAGCGCTGCTGTGTCTGATCCACTCATACCAGTACAACACACACTAACACAGCACCACCATGTCGAAAGAAATTTAAATGTCAGGTGAAATGTTCAATATAAAACAAACTTTACCGCGGTGTCTCTATGTACACAGGCACAGTCATGCTGGTACAGAAAATAGTGTACACATTTTACACTCCTGAATAAAATGGGTGCTGCTAAAACACCTGCACTAAGGACTAGTTATGCAAGTCATTTTAGTCGACAATTAATTAATACACAGATCAGCCATAACATTAAAACCACATACTGAAACCTGTAGTGTTAACAGTAATCCATACATCACCTGCTAATCTCAGTAATACAGAGGATTTTGAATTTGATTTAATATGACACATACACACTAATAAACAGAGTTTACAAAAAATCAAATTCCACCCACAAGATCAATACTGATGAAATGTGCTGAAATTAAACAGTATAAACCAGCAGCTGCTTTAATCCTAAATCACTTCACATAAGATACATAGTGAGAACATAGTGTGTAGATACCCTCATTATTGTACCCTACAGAGTGCACAAGAGAATTCGGCATAAAAATGTTAAGATCAGGCTGATTGATAAAAACAAACATTAACGGCCATATTGTTAATGTTTTGCTTTTTTTAACTATTGAAAAGCTTTGATACAGATCAGTAATAGATCAGTAATAATCATCATCATTATTTATTATTTTTTACCAAGAAACAAATTCACTCACCTCCCGTTTTTCTTCTCCTCCTAAGAAAGATTCATTTCAGAGCTCATTTGTTTTCCTGTTCACACATGTAGAGAAACACAGCAGCACAACAGAATTCTTCCTTATGAAGTCTAGATTTATAACATTCACATATTACAGCTTTAAATTCAGTTTCTCACTGTGATTTTCTCCTGAACAACTTTATATTCCTCTTCTCAATAAACAGCGCTGCTACTTTCTCCTTCACTCAGAGAAGGTTGTTCTGGTTTATCCAGCAGAAAAGGAGAAGAGAGGAGCTACAGTACAGGTACAAACTTGTACACACACCTGTGCACTCTCTGACACACACACACACACACACACACACACACACACACACTAACATAGAGATACTGTACACCCTATACTACACACACACACACTAACACAGAGATACTATACACACTCAAATAGTTCATTTGTTTGGATAAAAAACACTGAATAAAATAAGGGACAGAGACTTTCGGTTTGGCACGGCATGGAGTAGACGTGTGTGTGTTTGGACATCAGTTGTCACTTTTACTTTTTCGATAAAACACTGTTTTAGTTGTGCTTACTGCTTAAACTGCCATGCCTCCAAAATTAAATAAATCGTTCTACACAGTCGCTCATACGGCCTTTTATACACGCTGCATCCTCGCCTTCAGGTGCTTCAGCTCCCGCAGCAGAGACACGCGCGTCACCAGCTTCCACATTAGATACTGATGCATTAAGCCAGTACATGTCCAGGCCCGTCTGAAGTTTGCCAGAGAGCATATGGATGATCCAGAAGAGGATTGGGAGAATATCATGTGGTCAGATGAAACCAAAATGGAACTTTTTGGTAAAAACTCAACTCGTCGTGTTTGGAGAAAGAAGAAAAACCCAAGAACACCATACCTACTGTGAAGCATGGGGGTGGAAACATCATGCTTTGGGGCTGTTTTTCTGCAAAGGGGACAGGACGACTGATCCGTGTTAAGGGAAGAATGAACTGGGCCATGTATCGTGAGATTTTAAGCCAAAACCTCCTTCCATCAGTGAGAGCATTGAAGATGGAACGTGGCTGGGTCTTCCAGCATGACAATGATCCCAAACACACCGCTCGAGCAACGAAGGAGTGGCTCCGTAAAAAGCATTTCAAGGTCCTGGAGTGGCCTAACCAGTCTCCAGACCTCAACCCCATAGAAAATTTGTGGAGTCCGTGTTGCCCAGCGACAGCCCTAAAACATCACTGCTCTAGAGGAGATCTGCATGGAGGAATGGGCCAAAATACCAGCTACAGTGTGTGCAAACCTGGTGAAGACTTACAGGAAACGTTTCACCTCTGTCATTGCCAACAAAGGTTATGTTACAAAGTATTAAGTTGAACTTTTGTTATTGACCAAATACTTATTTTCCACCATAATTTACAAATAAATTCTTTAAAAAATCCTACAATGTGATTTCCTGGATTTTTTTTTCTCATTTTGTCTCTCATAGTTGAAGTGTACCTATGATGAAAATTACAGACCTCTCTCATCTTTCTAAGTAGGAGAACTTCCACAATCAGTGGCTGACTAAATACTTTTTGGCCCCACTGTATGTAGTGTTTGTGGAATGTATGTGTGTGTTTGTGTGATTGTGTAGTATCTGTGTGTATGTGTAGGGTTTGCATGTGTTTATGTTGTGTTTGTGTAATGTATGTGTGTGTTTGTGTGATTGTGTATTGTTTGTGTGTACGTGTATGTGTGTGTTTGTGTAGTGTCTGTGTATGTGTGTGTTTGTGTAGCATTCATGTGTGTTTGAGTAGTATTTATGTGTATGTGTAGTGTCTGTGTGTATTTATGTAGCATTGGTGTGTGTTTGTATGTGTAATGTTTGTGTGATTGTGCAGTGTTTGTGTGTATGTGTAGAGTTTGTGTGATTGTGCAGTGTTTGTGTGTATGTGTAGAGTTTGTGTGATTGTGCAGTGTTTGTGTAATGAATGTGTGTTTGTTTAGTGACACACTCTCTCACCCACACACACACTTAGACACACACACACTGTACACACACACACACTGTACTCACACTGTACCAACACACACACTCTCTCTCTCTCTTCTATGTTAATTGGTTTATTTTGTGTTTCCTCTCCAGATGTTTGTCGGTTCACACTGGATCCAAACACAGTAAATAAAAACCTCCGTCTGTCTGAGGAGAATAAAGTGGTGACCTGCAGTGGAACATTACAGTCGTATCCTGATCATCCAGATAGATTTGATTATTACTGGTTACAGGTTCTGTGTAGAGAGAGTGTGAGTGGACGCTGTTACTGGGAGGTTGAGTGGAGTGGGGATGATGGGGTTGATATAGCAGTGTCATATAAAAGCATCAGCAGGAGAGGACGTGGTGATGAGTGTGTGTTTGGATGCAATGATCAGTCCTGGAGTTTAGACTGTTCTCCAGATTTTCATTCTGGCACAATAGCGAAGGGACTGAAATTCCCATAATTCTGAGTTCCTCTAGAATAGGAGTGTATGTGGATTATAAAGCAGGAACTCTGTCCTTCTACAGCGTCTCTGATACAATGAAGCTCCTCCACAGAGTTCAGACCACGTTCACTCAGCCCCTCTACCCGGGGTTTGCAGTTGGTTTAGGATCAGAAGTGAAACTGTCAGATTTAACAAATTAAATGTAAAATTTACATGAAAGTGTAACATTAAACTGTTTGAGTGATTTTAGAATCTGTGAGGCAGTGATACATTTATGAAGATTTATTTTTCAATTTATTAACCACCATTTATTCAGTGCTGTGAAAAGTATTTACCCCCTTTCCTGATTTCTTCTTTTCTTAAATATTTATCATCTAAATGGATTCAGATATTAAAACTAAATTAAATAAAAGACAAACAATATTTAAAAACATAAAAGAGAACATTTGTGTACATTACAAAATGGTAAATGTGATCATTTTGTTATGATTAACTGACGGGTGGACTCAATCGCGGGGTGTGTCGCCCTGAGGGGGCAGAGTCGACACAGAGCAGAACTCAGAGAACCCTTTCAAAAGGAAAAACCGAAATAAAATAAAACCGCGGAACGGAAAGGGGCTGGGCGAGCCCAAGCCAACTGAAAAGAAGAAGAAAACAAAAGCTTCACTACTCGGAAGTGAAGAGCCCAACTAAGTACGAAATATAAAAGAAAAGGACCAATGAGCCCGGTTCGCTACACCAAACACGACCAAGAAATGAATCGTGATGCACATTTGGAACGTGCCTCGGTATGATTCGAACCGACGCAGTCCAGTACTAATGCGTGGTGGCTTAACCGGATGCACCACAGCGCCACTGACGAAAACGGCACTGGTGAGCAATATAAAGGGCAAACAAAGGATCGCTTCTTTTTTTACATAAAGAGATTAATTCTTTCTATCTCTGCTTATTTATTGGCGATATCAAACAAAGGGGTAATTATGAAAAACAAGGCAGGCTAAATATAAACCCGACTTAACCGAAAATGAATTAATGAGAGAATTCTAACGCGTTACGCCCACACCCGAGTGAGAGGCGATACGCTCGTGAGCACCGCCGATGAGTACGGAAAAACCCGAGCTCATGGGCGGGACGAACTGTGCTTGGTCCGTCTAGCGACAATGCAGAGAAAGCACAGCGAGGAACGATAAGCGCGTGACTGCACGCGTTAATAATTTAAAGGGGAAGATCGGCCCGAAGCCGACTGTTAGGAAAGAGAAGAGTGCCAGAGAGTGGCGAAAAACACCCTTTTTCGCCTGACGGACGAAAAGAGGGGCGTAGCGCTGCCTTGCTGGAACTCCAGCGACTCCACGAGCAGAGGAAAAGGGAAGAGACTGAAAGAGCAAATTCCCAAGTTTACTTAGGGAAATGCAAAGTAGTCACACCAATCCTGACCTGTCCCTGAGTCACTTTTATTACCTCGACCGTAGGTCTACCGCGAACCCTCTATGAGGCCTCGCGTTACCGGTATCCCTAACGAACCGTGCAAGAGAGCACAAAAGAAAGGGTGTGACGGGGATGCCTGGCTAAGCGTTCCCTTAAGTACCTGCTCAGCCAGGTGTTCCCCGTTGCTGCTGATTGTGCGAGGGCGGCTTGGGCTTTGTAGTTCTGCTCCCCCTAGTAGAACTACCATGAGCCCGCCCTCGGGTGGCAATCAGAGGAGTCTCACGTGCTTGGCTCCCCCTGGTGGGCGCAGAGGAAGTCAAACGGCTTCTGTCCGTGCAAGCACCGGAGTCAGCTGAGTGAGACGCGGATCGGCCCCCCCCTGGTGTACACTGAGGGAACGGGCCGACTCCTAACACATTTTCACCTTAAACTTCTTTCTTCCCAAGTCTATTATAACCCTAAATCAGAAAAAGTTGGGACAGTATGAAAAATGCAAATAAAATAATGCAAATACTAATAAAGTCACAAATCTGTACCTGTTGAACAAGATGTAATGTATTTCTAGCACCACTAGATGAGGATGATGATCTCCACATGATTATAAACTCCACTTTAAAAGTCAGTTAAACGGTAAGATTTTAATTTGGCTTTTTTTCAGTTTAGCTAATAATAAATGCAGTACAAGGAGACCTTTACTTTACCTTTGAGTTATTTGATGATTTTTGTTGAAATATTATGTCATATTTATTTGTTCTTTCCTTTGTACCAGAAAAGTCGTCATTGCTGCCTGCAAGACCTTACAAAACACCTTTTCTTGCCGGTGTGATGTTGTAATAAATCCAAAATAAATAAATAAATGCCTTAGATGACATAGACTGCTCCCCCTTTTCCAGCTCCTAACAACAAATTCCTGATGGTTTGGCACTGTGTAAATATTGGACAGAACACATGATGGGTTATTTTAACTTGTTGTGTTGTGCAGTTTAACCATTGTGCGGAGCTGTGAGGTTCTTTTTTTTTACCATGGATCAACTATGTAACTTTACTGCAGCTTGTATTTAAATGAAAGGTTTACATTGCTGTCTTCAGGATTTCCTCTTTAGTGATATTTAATGTTAATAGCTGTTCTGATCTAAAAGATGCTGCTGCCTTTGACCTTTAAGCTGAGAAGTGATTTGTGAGATAATTAAAATAAGTGAAATGTTTATTTTGTACTTTGGTTTTATATTATTTGTGCAAACATTTGTTTATTACAACTTTAAACCTGTAATAAAAGATAAAGATTTTAAATGTGTCTTTATTTGCATTAACTAAGCTAAAGTTTTTAACAGGGACAGAAATAACAGTTTGTGTAGCAGGGCTGGACACGCCTCACTATTGAAGTGGAAGGTAAACCCACACTCCTGCAAGAATGGAAATAATAAGTAAAATGTTTTTATAAAGCTATAAAACTACTTTCACTGACCAAAGTACACAGATCTCACACTTGTCAGAGACAACGTTTGAAGCCCAGGTCAATAGGACCTGCTAGTTAGAGAAGGATCACTTGTTTGTTAGTTTAAGTCCAAAAGTGGGTGTGGCCCATACGGGGAGCAAACCCACGACCTTGGCGTTATTAGCACCACGCTCTAACCAACTGAGCTAACCGGCC
Organism: Trichomycterus rosablanca; assembly: GCF_030014385.1. Classification (NCBI taxonomy): domain Eukaryota; kingdom Metazoa; phylum Chordata; class Actinopteri; order Siluriformes; family Trichomycteridae; genus Trichomycterus; species Trichomycterus rosablanca. The sequence continues at coordinate 22,309,330 of NC_086001.1, read as the reverse complement.
AGTTCAGCTAATCACTTTAGATCTTTGTACATAATTCTAACAAATAGACTAACCCCATTCAACCAGCTACCTGCTAATTCAATAGCTGCATCCGGCACATCTGGATTAAGCCAAGATTCTGTGATTATCATCGTACACGTTTTCTGTATAGATGTTTGCGATGTTAAACTTAGTCTCAGTTCATCCATCGTTTGAAAGCGAACTGATGTTCGTGACAGACTCGGTAGCGGTGGTCTGTAAGGGGCTCTTTAGCCTTGCTAAGATACCAGACCGGCATCTTCGTTTCTGTCGTCTCTCCCTCCGCCGTCTTCGTCGCCTCCCGGTGGGTGTAGTCTCAAGTTCGTCTCAGCTGTAGGAGAGGAGACTTAATGAGTGAATTCAGTTTAAATATTAATTTAAAAAAACTTACCCATGATGATTTACCAGGTCATTTGTTACAGTTTCCTTTCCAGTCGTACCTCCACAAAAACCAAAACAAGATCTCTGAATATAATCCTGATCATCCCTAATGAATCCAAATGTAATTCATACTGCACATTCACTGCACTATACTGCACACCCAATGTTCTAATGTTGTGCTCACAAATAAAAGTCAAGAAGTTTTAGGTAAAATAAAAAAAAAAAAAATATATATATATATATATATATATATATATATGATTTAGGGGTTTTCTCTGATCTTAAACATTGTAGAGGGCCACTTAAGAACACACCAAGGTTAAGTTACTTGTCAACGTGTATCTTTTAAAGGGACTATAACAAAGTACATACATACGTACCAGGGTGTGTCATGGTATGGGGGTGTGTCAGTACCAGTGTGTGTCACACACACTTATACCTAGGGTACCCCATTACCCCCAGGACATGGGGAGAACATGCAATCTTCACCCGGGAATCGAACCCAGGACCCTCCAGAAGCCGTCCCACATTGGAAATCAAGTCAGTAAATGTGCAGTCACATGAATCCAGTCATGCCCATATATGGTAAAGTTAAATTCACTCTGCTCCATCGGAACGCATATACAGTGTATCACAAAAGTGAGTACACCCCTCACATTTCTGCAGATATTTAAGTATATCTTTTCATGGGACAACACTGACAAAATGACACTTTGACACAATGAAAAGTAGTCTGTGTGCAGCTTATATAAGAGTGTAAATTTATTCTTCCCTCAAAATAACTCAATATACAGCCATTAATGTCTAAACCACCGGCAACAAAAGTGAGTACACCCCTTAGTGAAAGTTCTTGAAGTGTCAATATTTTGTGTGGCCACCATTATTTCCCAGAACTGCCTTAACTCTCCTGGGCATGGAGTTTACCAGAGCTTCACAGGTTGCCACTGGAATGCTTTTCCACTCCTCCATGACGACATCACGGAGCTGGCGGATATTCGAGACTTTGCGCTCCTCCACCTTCCGCTTGAGGATGCCCCAAAGATGTTCTATTGGGTTTAGGTCTGGAGACATGCTTGGCCAGTCCATCACCTTTACCCTCAGCCTCTTCAATAAAGCAGTGGTCGTCTTAGAGGTGTGTTTGGGGTCATTATCATGCTGTAACACTGCCCTGCAACTCAGTTTCCGGAGGGAGGGGATCATGCTCTGCTTCAGTATTTCACAGTACATATTGGAGTTCATGTGTCCCTCAATGAAATGTAACTCCCCAACACCTGCTGCACTCATGCAGCCCCAGACCATGGCATTCCCGCCACCATGCTTGACTGTAGGCATGACACACTTATCTTTGTACTCCTCACCTGATTGCCGCCACACATGCTTGAGACCATCTGAACCAAACAAATTAATCTTGGTCTCATCAGACCATAGGACATGGTTCCAGTAATCCATGTCCTTTGTTGACATGTCTTCAGCAAACTGTTTGCGGGCTTTCTTGTGTAGAGACTTCAGAAGAGGCTTCCTTCTGGGGTGACAGCCATGCAGACCAATTTGATGTAGTGTGCGGCGTATGGTCTGAGCACTGACAGGCTGACCCCCCACCTTTTCAATCTCTGCAGCAATGCTGACAGCACTCCTGCGCCTATCTTTCAAAGACAGCAGTTGGATGTGACGCTGAGCACGTGCACTCAGCTTCTTTGGACGACCAACGCGAGGTCTGTTCTGAGTGGACCCTGCTCTTTTAAAACGCTGGATGATCTTGGCCACTGTGCTGCAGCTCAGTTTCAGGGTGTTGGCAATCTTCTTGTAGCCATGGCCATCTTCATGTAGCGCAACAATTCGTCTTTTAAGATCCTCAGAGAGTTCTTTGCCATGAGGTGCCATGTTGGACCAGTATGAGAGAGTGTGAGAGCTGTACTACTAAATTGAACACACCTGCTCCCTATGCACACCTGAGACCTAGTAACACTAACAAATCACATGACATTTTGGAGGGAAAATGACAAGCAGTGCTCAATTTGGACATTTAGGGGTGTAGTCTCTTAGGGGTGTACTCACTTTTGTTGCCGGTGGTTTAGACATTAATGGCTGTATATTGAGTTATTTTGAGGGAAGAATAAATTTATGCTGTTATATAAGCTGCACACAGACTACTTTTCATTGTGTCAAAGTGTCATTTTGTCAGTGTTGTCCCATGAAAAGATATACTTAAATATCTGCAGAAATGTGAGGGGTGTACTCACTTTTGTGATACACTGTATATATATATATATATATATATATATATATATATATATACATACACTATTATATATATACTCTCAATATTATATATATATATACACTCAATATTATTTATATACAATGTGTTTGATCTGTGCAGGCAGTGGTTCATCATACAAAACGATCAGCTTCTCTACAAGAAGAGGTTTAAGGTAGGTCACATGACTTTACATGATCTAAATCAGCTCTGTGAAATACCCATAATGCACGGCAACCGTATGCCCCTCATCATTCGGGCACATCACCGCGGACTTCTGTGCTGGGCTGTGTCCCAAACCGCCCCCTGTCATGTTTACGTCTGGGACGATTTCACCGGCGTTTATATCATCGAATGTATAAATAAGAAGGTTTTACGTTCTATTCCCCCAGCGTGACTTCACGGTGCTGGCTAAAGACCTGCAGCGCTGTTCGGTCCAGAGCTGTGAGGACGCCGGGCAACGCTTCTGCTTCCGGGTGGTCATGCCCACAAGGTAAGTCCAGATCTATAATAATCAGAGATAGACAGACAGACATATGATCAATAGACAGATAGATACATGATCAATAGACAGACAGATGATCAATAGATAGACAGATAGATGATCAATAAACAGACAAAAGATAGAAAGACAAGATGATGGATAGAAAGACAGGCTGATAGAAAGACAGACAGGTAGATAGACAGACTATTTATCTATCTGTCTATCCATCTGTCTGTCTGAATGTCTGTCTATCTATCTGTTTATCTATCTACTCAATCTGTCTGCATCCTATATAATTTGTATCTATCACCGTGTGTGTACAGGAGCTGTATGTTTCAGGCCGACTGTGAGGCAGGTAGACGGGCGTGGATCAGCGCCATTCAGAACCTGACTGAGAGAGAAGAAGAAACTGTTAAGAGCGAGGTGAATTATCATTACCACTATACTTTGGGAGGGAAGGGTTTCAGTTCTCAGCTCTTTAACACCAGTTTAATGCGTCTGAATCAGAAGGGGTACAAGGACGATTCGAAATCAGACTCCAGTGAGACGTTGTCGGACGGAGAGATTCAGTTGGAGAACTTGGACTTGAGCAAGCAGACAGACTCCCAGGGACCGTGGTCTTCTTCTGAAGCTCCAGCTAACCTTAACACCACCACGTTCGAGTCCCACACTATTGAACTCTAGTGACTATATATTTAACCCTTGGGCTTCGTAGGTGGGATCAGTTCTGGAGAAGTCATCCGTGATGCTCCCGAGAACAAGAGTGAGTACACCGGACCTTTATATGGACCCTTATTTTTGGTCCACATGACACATGAAGCATCATTAGTGATACTTGTGTTAAAGATGCTGAAGAAGAACCTGCTGAAGGAGAACCCACTGAAGGAGACCCCACTGAAAGAGAACCCGGTAAAGGAGAAACTGCTAAAGGAGAAACCACTGAAGGAGAAACCACTAAAGGAGAAACCGCCGATGGAGGACATGAAGAGGAGAAGACGACCGACACGAACCCGGACAGCTTTGAGAGCCGATACACCGTCGGAGAGCTGCTGGGACAGGGAGGCTGCGGTTCAGTCTACGAAGGCGTCCGTAAGGTGGACGGGAACCAGGTGAGTATCAGTTTGTTGTGTTGATCCTCCCCTGGATCCTCTTATGGCTCCAGATACATGTGACGACCTACCAAGACTTTATTGGGTCACTGGGACAGATGGGATCTTCCAGCATGGCTACAAGAGCATGACCAAGACTTCCGAGTACTACCCTGGCCCTATGTCTCCAGATACCTGCAACGATCTTCCAGGACTTTATTGGGTCACGGGGGCTTCCGAGTACCACCCTGGCCCCCTGAATTCCCTTTGGTCCCAGACTTGAACCCAATAGAGCATCTGTGGGACCTCCTTGATGGTCGTGTTGGCTCTACGGATCCTCCCCTGGATCCTCCCTTTGCTCCAGATACCTGTGACAACCTTCCAGGACCTTATAGGGTCACGGGGGCTTCCGAGTACCCTGGCCCCCTTAACTCCCTTTGTTCCCAATCAACGGATCCTCCCCAGGATCCTCCCTACAACCTACCGGGACATTATTGAGAAAAACCCGGGATGCACACTAAGAAGATCTGAGTCCCTGGTGATACCGGATACCATGGGATGCTTTCGGATGTCTCGTGGAGTCCATGTGGAGGTGGTCTGAGTTACTCCTGAAGAAGGTCTCGTTTCGTGAGCTGGCTTCCCAGACTTGAACCCTGTGGAGCGCCTCAAGCAAGTGCAGTCAGTACGGCTCCAGACACCCATGGCGTCCTACTAGGACTTTATCGAGTCTCTCCCAACCCTTGTATTAAAAATCTACTAATGATCGTTTACTTGTGTGTTTAGGTTGCCATCAAATACGTGGTGAAGGATGATGACCTCAGATTTACCAGGATTGTAAGTGACTTTACCTTTCAGATGAAGTAAATACCGTATAGACTGGATACACATTAAATCATTAGTCCTCGTCTCTTCAATTATCAGCCCGGCGAGACGGAGTTGCTCCCCGTCGAGGTGGCCCTGATGCGCATGGTGTCCAGGCCGCCCGCCAGCCCGTACGTGCTGAAGCTCCTGGAGTGGTTCGACACGCCCGAGTGCTGCATCCTGATCCTGGAGCGGCCCGTCCCCTGCGTAGACCTCTACCAGCTGATGCGCAAGACGGGCAGGCTGAGGATGTGGTTCACTCGGCACGTAATGCGGCGGGTTGTCCAGGCGACGCTCCACTGCCGGGACCGCGGGGTCCTGCACATGGATATCAAGGTCCAGAACGTCCTTCTGAACACGGAGACGCTGGAGGTGAAGCTGATCGACTTCGGATGTGGCGACCTGTTGAAGGACACTCCCTACAACACATATTCAGGTAACTGTGCACCAACGGGGGGATGGGTACTTTGGTTTGGACTTTGGGTACTAGTTTGTCCTCTTTGTTCATGTAGACACGTGGGTATACTCGCCACCTGAGTGGATAACCAAGCAGAAGTACTATGGCTGCCCTGCGACCGTCTGGAGTCTGGGCGTACTGCTGTTCATCTTGGTTTGTGGACGCCTGCCATTTCGGTCTAAGAAGGAGATCACCAAAGGGTGTCTAGTGTTCAAACCTGGTGTGTCTCATGGTAAGAAAATATATAAATTAAGACCTGCACATACACTAACCAGGCATAACATTATAACCACTGAAACCATGGGTTGGGTCACTCTGACACGTAGCTACTACCTAAGCATTTGAGGACCACGTTCACCCTTCCATGGATTCCCCAGATCTCGATTCACCCGAGCGTCCGTGGGATGTGCTGGACAAACGAGTCCGATCAATGGAGGCCACATTATCAGCAAGGTGGTCATAATGTTATGCCTGATCGGTGTATCTTCTTCAGATCTAAACACAGTATAATTTAAATCTGCATTGTCGCACTCGCCAGCCTGCTGCCATCTGATCGAACAATGCCTCAAGAAGAAGCCCAGCAAGCGTCTCACCCTTGGGCAGATCCTCCTGCACAGGTGGTTTGATGAGTAAGCCGAAGACTAGGTCCAGACGGTGTAGATCTTTAACCGTACAGGTTTCTGAAGGCTTCTGCTAACGGTAAAAACAATCAAAGCTTTTAAGATTTTAGCTTTTTTCCAGAAATAAGAAGGTTCGAGAGCTCTGGGAGGTCTTTCTGGGTGAGTAGGAGATGATGAAGGTTTGATTTCTATGCAAGGTTTAAGTCTCTATTCACAGGACCTCACCGGACCTCCAGGACATCACGATAGTGTAACGGTAGACCTCTATAAATTAACATCTCCAACCTTTCAGGGCTGGATCATGTCTAACTGCATTTCTTGCTTGTTTTCTCGACGCAGGTCAACGAGCATCTCGATCCGGAAGACGAGGATATTGTTCTTACAGTTACCAGCAGCTTCTTTGTTTATTAAATAAGTAAATTGTTCAATAAAGACGTGAACTGTACCGTCGTCTGTGTGTCTGTGTGTTATTAGCACGGTTTTAGGCATCTGTGTGCACACACTTTGATAGGACACCCAAAAGACGGGTATGATACCGCTTGAGATGTGTCTTCAATTTAATTGGAGGCCACCTGTGGTCAATTGGATTGATTGGACACGATTGGGGATCCCAGACACCGGCTTATACGAGGTCCCACAGTCCACAGTGGCCATGGGGTCAAAGGAATTGTCTGCAGACCTCGGAGGAATAGATCTGGGCAAGGGTACGGACCACCAACATCCATAGATGGAAGAAGTCTGGCCTGACCAGGAGGTGAGCAGGAACCTCCGGCGTATCCTGGTGGAGACGTGAGAACCTACCAGAAGATCGACCATTTGAACTAGGTGCCAAAATGCACCTAGAGGTCTCTCGGACCACGAGAAACAAGTCACGTCTGGAGGAGACCAGGCACCCAGCTAATGCCACACCTACTATGAAGCATGGTGGTGGCAGTCCTGATAGAGGGGAAGATAAAGGCAGCTGATCCGTCCTGCAGTTCTTATATATTTTATTTATTTGTATTAAACAGCACTGAAACACACTCATGTTAGGACGACCTTTTGAGGTTTTCAGTGTATTTCACTGTGCACATTCTTTGAAAGTAAAATTGTTTTATTTCATTTATTTTTGTTTATTTAAAATAACACTATTAAACCTACATCGCTCTGATGGACTGACCGATGTGCTGTCTGTTCTGATCTGCTGCTTAAGCCCGGATAGCTCAGTCGGTAGCTCTAACCAACTGAGCTATCCGGCCAGTTCATCTAGTTTCTGTAGATCTCTGTACATAATTCTACAATATCTCCATTCAACCAGCTGCATGGCAGCACAAAAACCATTTAAGAGTCTGCACACTTTTAGTGAAATGCGTCTCAGTTTGTTCATGCTATGATGTGAGTTATTTCTCATGCTAAATTATTTAAATTGAATTAAGGTAGTGAAGTTTTAAACCAGCAATAAAAAGTTACATTTAACGTAACTGTTCAGTACAATGTTTATTTTAAGTAGTGCCCTAAGTAGGGAGTAGGCGTCATTTGAGACGAGGCCGATAGTCTCTACTCAAACTAGTGGTGTGCGATACTGCAAAATTTGGTATCGATCCGATACCAAGTAAATACAGGGCCAGTATTGCCGATATTGATCCGATACCGATACTTTTTACTTATAAAGCAGCTTATTTACTTTCATGTAGGGAACAACAGTGTCATGATTTATGAGGTGAATGTATCATTAATATGCTTTAACTAATAAATGATTTTGTGTTGATTAGTTAATCATGTGCAGTGAAAACCCACTACAGTTTGTAGGCCAATAAAAAGTAATTTTATTCATGTAATAAACTTTAATGGAAAAAGTCTGGGGTTTTTGTTCAGAAACAATTATATAATAAGAAAACATAATCCCTACTCTCACTGCACTCTCTGGCTTCTTGTAAAATAAAGTACAGAAAATAGTAAAGAACGTCAATTATTTTTTTCAGTGAAAGTTTTTGTTCATAACCAGTAATATAATAAAACTAAATTCATTACTTTCAATGCACTTTTTATCTGGCTTAAAACAAAGTACAGTACAACATTATAACTGAAGAACAAATGTTTTAAAACTTACAATTTTTATTTTTAATTTACTGATGAAAGTATTCACTGTTTCTCTCTGCCTCTCTGCATGTATTTTCTCAGTGGCGCTTAGTCACGTGACCACACGGCAGTAAAACACATCGGAGAAGGAAGGAGCAAAGTGTGTACACACACACACACACGTCTACTTTTGGATAAAATGGGAAGAATGTACTGAATATAGCAGAGAAAAAACTGAAACTAAAGTATCGATCCCATCGCTAGATTCGATCCGATTCCGATACCAATGCTGGTATCGATAATATCGATATTTGGATCTATCCGCCCACCACTGCAGACTGAACGAACTTGCAAAGTTAGCTAAAGAAAGAAAGTTTCTGAACAAACCTTTTATTATATTTTGGACATGCTGTTTCTCACATGTATTCCTCACATGCCTTTTTATCCCCTCATTTGTGTTTTTTAAAGCCTTCTCCATTTTGCACGTAATGCTAAACTAATGTTTTTATTTTATCGGTTGTTGTGATTAGCATTTATTTTAAGGTGAACTATAGGGCACTAGGACCCAGCAGCACTGTTATTAACAGAGCGAGTGTTCTTTATATTTCTGAGCGGTACCACATGTAAACTCTAGATGTCGCTGTTGCACCACTTTCTAAAATACTCCACACGAACATACCTGTACTGTGTCAGGACGCTCCCAGGTGTAGTAAATCAACTATTTAAACAGCGCAACAGTTTAGGGAAGGTCCCTTCCTGTTTTACATGAAGAAAAGTTGATTGAAAGAAACTCCATTGTCACAGAGCCCTGAGCTCAACTTAACTTGGGATAAAACCTGGGCATTTTTGTCACATCCGGACGTGCACAAATTCCCACATATACACTCCAGAATCTTAATAGTTGTAGCCAAGTGGAGCTTAATGATGCAGTGACAATGACACACTGATATGCAGCCCCGGTTCTGGCTGAGTTGCTTAGGCGGGTAGTGAGAAAATCCAGGGGGAGCAATGCCCACCCCAGTTGCTTTAGTTTCACCCTAAGCTGAACTCGAATCTAGGGCAGAAAAATACGCGCTCTGCCCACTGCGCTACTCAAACAGCGGAGTAATAAACAGGTTGTTATGCTGATAAACCTGCGCACACACAGCGTCACCAAGATTAAAAGTGAACACTACTTAAAATAAAAACTAAACACTTTCTAATTCCCACGGTAGCAGCAGTTTCCTTCTGTTTCATACACATCACCCTGTCTCAGTCTAATCTGCAGCATTTCTCTCCCACTGATAAAAATACGGAACAAAACATGTCCCGTAACAGTTAAATTGTGACTACGACTGCAACGGTACAAGTACAAGTAGGTTTGATGTCGACTTTTTTTATTGTTTTTTTTTAACTCAGTAACAAAAGTTATTTAAAATGTAGTGAATTACAAATCTTAATACAAAACATACTTAAGTAAAAGTAAAATTACAGATTGTAAAATCTACTTTAAAAAGCACAAGTACACAAAAAAACTACTCAATTACAGTAACACGACTAAATGTAATTCGTTACCTTCCACCTCTGTATAAGCCAAACAATGAAAATGTGTGAAAAACAAGTTAAGTAACATCTGTGCCAACATATAAAAATAGTAATACAATTTATTTATGGGAGCCTTTGAAAACACTCAAGGACATCTTACAATACAAAACATCAGTACATAATTAATTACACAGATTAAGGGTAGGCGAGTTTAAAGAAATACGTTTTAATATGTTTTGAAACTAGGGATTGAATCAATGGTGTGAATGTCAGGAGGGAGAGAGTTCCAGAGATGTGGGGCAGAGTAGCTAAAAGCTCTAGCTCCCATATGAGGTAGACCAAAAAAGGAGAGAGTTACAATAATCAATTCAAGATGTGACCAGGGCATGAACAAGAACATCAGCACTTCTAGGAGAAAGGAATGGACGTAGACGATTTATGTTACGTAAATGGAAATAAGCGGATCGTGTGATATTGTTAATATGTGCATGAAATGAAAGATTGTGAGTGGAAGGAGAGACGACTGAGTTCTTCATCATCACTGAGAATTTGTTAGATTTAGATATAGCGAGGAGATTTTCTACCTATAAGAAGAATTTCAGTTTTATCAGCATTTAATGTGAGAAAATTGTAAGAGAACCATGTTCTTAATTCTATTAGACAATCAGAGAGAGATGGAGGAGGAAGAGTAGCCGTGAGCACAGGGGACAGGTATAGTTCGGTGTCGTCTGCATACCAATAAAATTGAATGTTGTATTTCCTAAAGATACGTCCAATGGAAAGCAGGTAAATTATAAATAGTAGAGGTCCCAAGACAGAGCCCTGAGGGACACCACTAGTAACAGGAGTTACTGTGAACATACTGTACACGTCTAGAAATGTATGAAGAAAACCAATCAAGCACAGTATCACTAAGACCAATATATGCTAGCCGATCCAATACACTTTTTTTTTTATTCACTTCCACTATTAACTGATAGCATTCACTTACATCAGGCTCTAAACCTCCTGGTTCTACCCACCATTCACTCCACTATAGATAATCACATTATTTCCCAGTAATAGTTTAACCTAAAGATTTATACTTTTATTATTACTATTTACTTATTAATGTTTACTGTGTAATTAATTACCTATTAATTACACAGTACAATTCATTCATTGCTAACCATTTCTCCCCAACACTCACTCACTCACTATATTTTATATTTTTATATTTTAGCTTGTTTGGTACAATCTGATGAGTCACACTTGTGTCTAAGTGCTGATAAATGAGCAAAGCAGCTCCAACACTGTGAGCATCATTTCTGTAAAATGTGAATGCGCTGGTGTTTTTTGAGATTACTCAGTTGATTAACCCCTTGGTTGTCCAGCCTATTTTTGTGCATTTTCCGTCTGAAGGGCATACCCACATTTTAATGCTGTTTATTCACAAAGTACATATGATATTAGGAAATGAACAATTGAAGGATTAGCAAAACAAATTTTATGAAAAAATATCAAAATTATCATAGAAAAAATACAATCAACTCAAAACTATTTACAATGTCTATTTTTGGTACAAATATTTACAAATTTTTGTGGTGCCCCATATTGTGCCATTTGTAAAAACAGTTTCTTTTGGCCACAATGCACAATGGCACATCGCACTTTGTGCAGTACACTGGCGTCTTCACAATTTCACCAGACCTTTTGCACATGGCACATTTTCACCTGCCAGCTGTACTGTCATTGCTGTAATATGCTGGCAGGCATTGTTTTGTTTCACCTGAGGGTCCTGCAGCAGACTCATCCTGGGTGGTGTCCCCTGAAAAGGCCACAAGCTCCGACATCAGTTTCTCTCTAAAGAGTTTCTGAGTTAGAGCCTCTTGTGCATTTGTTTTTGATATTTGCTGATGTAAAATAAAACTATTTACAATCCCAATGTCAATGAAATGGTAAAATAATGTCTCGTACCACTTGACTGTCTTGTGTAAGACATTGTGATATGAAATCAAGGTGTCCGACAAATCAACTCCACCCATGTGCCTGTTGTAATCCTTGACCGCTGCAGGAACTGGAACATTTACTTTATTCCAAACCCCCTCCTGATTTTTTACTCTCCTCATCACTGTGTCACCATCATATGCCTTGTGCATTGTGGAGCACACCACCACCTCCCTTGTGTCCATCCACTTTACAAAAAGAAGTTGTCCACGTCTGTGCCAGCGGATGGTTCCTCTCTTTGCCTGCCTGGTGAGATCATTGATTTTTGTTCTTGGATACCCCTTCCGGTTGGTACGGATGGTACCACAAGCAAGAGTCTCCTTCTTCAGGAGATCCAAATAGAGCATGGGGCTTGTGTAAAAACTGTCAGTGTAGAGGTGGTACCCCTTGCCAAGAAGGGCAAAATCCATGAGGGACATAACTGAGTCATAGCTCAGTCCCTGCCTGAGCAAACTGATTGCTTGCCTTCATAAATAAAAAAATTCCAAGTGTAACCTGTGGTTGAATCAGCCAGAACAAACATTTTGTAGCAACATTTTGTTGGCTTTGCCTTCATGTATTGTATCAGGCCAGTTCTTGCTTTAGAGGCGACCATCCGCTCATCAATCGAAATGTCCTTGTCCGGCTGAAAATATGTCCGGCATGCTGTCAGCAACTCTGTATACAGTGGCTTCAATTTGAAAAGTTTGTCATATGTTGAGGTTCCCTTTCTCCTTGTGTTATCTTCGTCCTCTTTTGGGTCACACAGATGCAGGTTACTAGAGATTGCCAAAAATCTTTTGCCTGTCATCACTTTTGCGGTGTAATGAAGGCGGTAATATTCCTTTCCAGACCAGTAGTCTGTAACAGATTTTAGTTTCACAATCCCCATGTATATTACTAATGCAATAAATATGTAGAATTCTCTAACACTGAGAGGAATCAATTTGTAAGATGGATTTGCAGCTGCTCTGATCTCAGCATATTTATTGGTGTTATCTACAATAGTCTTCACCACAGACATACTGAAAAACAGCTGAAACAACTGCAGTGGGGAATATACAGTGTTCGATAAAAGCTGTAGCCCTGGAGGTCGCTTTGGCAAAAATTTTGGAATGCTGGGTGCCTCATCAACATCAGTGATGTCATGCCAAACATCATCTCCATCTTCGGTTGTAGAAACACTGCCTGGCCTTTTTGTTTTTGCAGGAACTCGGTGAGAACGTCCTCTTGATTGCCTCTTCGCACGTGTTGCTGATGACCTGGTATTCTGTATTGTTGGGAGGTGGGTGGATGAAGTACTTGGCACCTCTTCGACACACAGTACTTTCTGGATCTGTGTGAATGGTCCTTGATGTGGATTCAGGGTGGAGTGGGGAAGAATGCCTCTTTCTCTTAGTCTGAGCAGCTGGCACCCAGTCATCACCTGAATCCTCAGAATTGCTATTATAAAACACAAAAAGAAAAATACAACATAAGTTTTTGTAATAAATGCACAGCTGTAACAACATTCTTAAAGTCCTTATTATATATTATATAATAAACTATAAGAATTATATAATAAACTATAAGAAACAACAGTATACAGTGTATCACAAAAGTGAGTACACCCCTCACATTTCTGCAGATATTTAAGTATATCTTTTCATGGGACAACACTGACAAAATGACACTTTGACACAATGAAAAGTAGTCTGTGTGCAGCTTATATAACAGTGTAAATTTATTCTTCCCTTGAAATAACTCAATATACAGCCATTAATGTCTAAAACACCGGCAATAAAAGTGAGTACACCCCTTAGTGAAAGTTCCTGAAGTGTCAATATTTTGTGTGGCCACAATTATTTCCCAGAACTGCCTTAACTCTCCTGGGCATGGAGTTTACCAGAGCTTCACAGGTTGCCACTGGAATGCTTTTCCACTCCTCCATGACGACATCACGGAGCTGGCGGATATTCGAGACTTTGCGCTCCTCCACCTTCGGCTTGAGGATGCCCCAAAGATGTTCTATTGGGTTTAGGTCTGGAGACATGCTTGGCCCGTCCATCACCTTTACCCTCAGCCTCTTCAATAAAGCAGTGGTCGTCTTAGAGGTGTGTTTGGGGTCATTATCATGCTGGAACACTGCCCTGCGACCCAGTTTCTGGAGGGAGGGGATCATGCTCTGCTTTAGTATTTCACAGTACATATTGGAGTACATGTGTCCCTCAATGAAATGTAACTCCCCAACACCTGCTGCACTCATGCAGCCCCAGACCATGGCATTCCCACCACCATGCTTGACTGTATGCATGACACACTTATCTTTGTACTCCTCACCTGATTGCCGCAACACATGCTTGAGACCATCTGAACCAAACAAATTAATCTTGGTCTCATCAGACCATGGGACATGGTTCCAGTAATCCATGTCCTTTGTTGACATGTCTTCAGCAAACTGTTTGCAGGCTTTCTTGTGTAGAGACTTCAGAAGAGGCTTCCTTCTGGGGTGACAGTCATGCAGACCAATCTGATGTAGTGTGCGGCGTATGGTCTGAGCACTGACAGGCTGACCATCCACCTTTTCAATCTCTGCAGCAATGCTGACAGCACTCCTGCGCCTATCTTTCAAAGACAGCAGTTGGATGTGACACTGAGCACATGCACTCAGCTTCTTTGGACGACCAATGCGAGGTCTGTTCTGAGTGGACCCTGCTCTTTTAAAACGCTGGATGATCTTGGCCACTGTGCTGCAGCTCAGTTTCAGGGTGTTGGCAATCTTCTTGTAGCCTTGGCCATCTTCATGTAGTGCAACAATTCGTCTTTTAAGATCCTCAGAGAGTTCTTTGCCATGAGGTGCCATGTTGGAACTTTCAGTGACCAGTATGAGAGAGTGTGAGAGCTGTACTACTAAATTGAACACACCTGCTCCCTATGCACACCTGAGACCTAGTAACACTAACGAGTCACATGACATTTTGGAGGGAAAATGACAAGCAGTGCTCAATTTGGACATTTAGGGGTGTAGTCTCCTAGGGGTGTACTCACTTTTGTTGCCGGTGGTTTAGACATTAATGGCTGTATATTGAGTTATTTTGAGGGAAGAATAAATTTACACTGTTATATAAGCTGCACACAGACTACTTTTCATTGTGTCAAAGTGTCATTTTGTCATTGTTGTCCCATGAAAAGATATACTTAAATATCTGCAGAAATGTGAGGGGTGTACTCACTTTTGTGATACACTGTAAATGTATTTATTATTTATAATGTTATAAATGTATTTGATTATTTATAATGTTATAAATGTATTTATTATTTATAATGTTATTAATGTATTTGATGATTTATAATGTTATATATGTATATGATTATTTATAATGTTATAAATGTATTTGATTATTTATAATGTTATTAATGTATTTGATTATTTATAATGTCACAAATGTATTTGATTATTTATAATGTTATAAATGTATTTGATTATTTATAATGTTACAAATGTATTTAATTATTTATAATGTTATAAATGTTTTTTATTATTATTAATGTTATAAATGTATTTGATTATTTATAATGTTATAAATGTATTTGATTATTTATAATGTTATTAATGTATTTGATTATTTATAATGTTATAAATGTATTTGATTTTTTATAATGTTATAAATGTATTTGATTTTTTATAATGTTATAAGTGTATTTGATTATTTATAATGTTATAAATGTATTTGATTATTTATAATGTTATAAATGTATTTATTATTTATAATGTTATAAATGTATTTGATTATTTATAATGTTTTAAATGTATTTGATTATTTATAATGTTATAAATGTATTTGATTATTTATAATGTTATAAATGTTTTTGGTTATTTATGATGTTATAAATGTATTTTATTATTTATAATGTTATAAATGTATTTATTATTTATAATGTTATAAATGTATTTGATTATTTATAATGTTATAAATGTATATTATTATTTATAATGTTATAAATGTATTTGATTATTCATAATGTTATAAATATATTTGATTATTTATAATGTTATTAATGTATTTGATTATTTATAATGTTATAAATGTATTTGATTATTTATAATGTCACAAATGTATTTGATTATTTATAATGTTATAAATGTATTTGATTATTTATAATGTTATAAATGTATTTGATTATTTATAATGTTATAAATGTATTTGATTATTTATAATATCACAAATGTATTTGATTATTTATAATGTCACAAATGTATTTGATTGTTTATAATGTTATAATTTTTTTTATTATTTACAATGTTATAAATGTTTTGTATTATTTATAATGTTTTAAATGTATTTGATTATTGATAATGTTATAAATGTATTTGATTATTTATAATGTCACAAATGTATTTGATTGTTTATAATGTTATAAATGTATTGATTGTTTATAATGTTATAAATGCATTTGATTATTTATGATGTTATAAATGTATTTGATTATTTATAATGTTATAAATATATTTGATTATTTATAATGTTATAAATGTATTTGATTATTTATAATGTAACAAATGTATTTTATTATTTATAATGTTATAATTTTTTTTATTATTTATAATGTTATAAATGTTTTGTATTATTTATAATGTTATAAATGTATTTGATTATTGATAATGTTATAAATGTATTTGATTATTTATAATGTCACAAATGTATTTGATTATTTATAATGCCACAAATGTATTTGATTATTTATAATGTTATAAATGTATTTGATTATTTATAATGTTATAAATGTATTTGATTATTTATAATGTTTTAAATGTATTTGATTATTTAAAATGTTATAAATGTATTTGATTATTTATAATGTTATAAATGTTTTTGGTTATTTATAATGTTGTAAATGTATTTGATTATTTATAATGTTATAAATGTATTTATTATTTATAATGTTATAAATGTTTTGTAATATTTATAATGTTATAGATGTATTTGATTTTTTATAATGTTATAAATGTATTTGATTATTTATAATGTTATAAATGTTTTTGGTTATTTATGATGTTATAAATGTATTAGATTATTTATAATGTTATAAATGTATTTATTATTTATAATGTTATAAATGTATTTGATTATTTAAAATGGTATAAATGTATATTATTATTTATAATGTCATAAATGTATTTGATTATTCATAATGTTATAAATATATTTGATTATTTATAATGTTATTAATTTATTTGATTATTTATAATGTTATAAATGTATTTGATTATTTATAATGTCACAAATGTATTTGATTATTTATAATGTTATAAATGTATTTGATTATTTATAATGTTATAAATGTATTTGATTATTTATAATGTCATAAATGTATTTGATTATTTATAATGTCACAAATGTATTTGATTATTTATAATGTCACGAATGTATTTGATTGTTTATAATGTTATAAATGTATTTATTATTTATAATGTTATAAATGTATTGATTGTTTATAATGTTATAAATGTATTTGATTATTTATAATGTTATAAATGTATTTGATTATTTATAATGTTATAAATGTATATGATTATTTATAATGTTATAAATGTATTTGATTATAATGTTACAAATGTATTTAATTATTTATAATGTTATAAATGTTTTTTATTATTTTTAATGTTATAAATGTATTTGATTATTTATAATGTTACAAATGTATTTGATTATTTATAATGCCACAAATGTATTTGATTATTTATAATGTTATAAATGTATTTGATTATTTATAATGTTATAAATGTTTTTGGTTATTTATAATGTTATAAATGTATTTGATTATTTATAATGTTATGAATGTATTCATTATTTATAATGTTATAAATGTATTTGATTATTTATAATGTTTTAAATGTATTTGATTATTTATAATGTTATAAATGTATTTGATTATTTATAATGTTATAAATGTTTTTGGTTATTTATAATGTTATAAATGTATTTGATTATTTATAATGTTATAAATGTATTTATTATTTATAATGTTATAAATGTATTTGATTATTTATAATGTTATAAATGTATTTTATTATTTATAATGTTATAAATGTATTGATTGTTTATAATGTTATAAATGCATTTGATTATTTATGATGTTATGAATGTATTTATTATTTATAATGTTATAAATGTATTTGATTATTTAAATGTTTTAAATGTATTTGATTATTGATAATGTTATAAATGTATTTGATTATTTATAATGTCACAAATGTATTTGATTGTTTATAATGTTATAAATGTATTGATTGTTTATAATGTTATAAATGCATTTGATTATTTATGATGTTATGAATGTATTTGATTATTTATAATGTTATAAATGTATATGATTATTTATAATGTTATAAATGTATTTGATTATTTATAATGTTACAAATGTATTTAATTATTTATAATGTTATAAATGTTTTTTATTATTTATAATGTTATAAATGTATTTGATTATTTATAATGTTATGAATGTATTTGATTATTTATAATGTTATGAATGTATTTGATTATTTATAATGTTATAAATGTATTTGATTATTTATAATGTTATAAATGTATTTGATTATTTATAATGTTATAATTTTTTATTTATTTATAATGTTATAAATGTTTTGTATTATTTATAATGTTATAAATGTATTTGATTATTTATAATGTTATAAATGTTTTTGGTTATTTATAATGTTGTAAATGTATTTGATTATTTATAATGTTATAAATGTATTTATTATTTATAATGTTATAAATGTATTTGATTATTTATAATGTTATAAATGTTTTTGGTTATTTATAATGTTATAAATGTATTTGATTATTTATAATGTTATAAATGTATTTATTATTTATAATGTTATAAATGTATTTGATTATTTATAATGTTATAAATGTATTTTATTATTTATAATGTTATAAATATATTTGATTATTTATAATGTTATAAATGTTTATTATTATTCATAATATTATAAATGTATTTGATTATTTATAATGTTATAAATGTATTAGGTTATTTATTATGTTATAAATGTATTTGATTATTTATAATGTTATAAATGTATTTATTATTTATAATGTTATAAATGTATTTGATTATTTAAATGTTTTAAATGTATTTGATTATTTATAATGTTATAAATGTATTTGATTATTTATAATGTTATAAATGTTTTGTATTATTTATAATGTTTTAAATGTATTTGATTATTGATAATGTTATAAATGTATTTGATTATTTATAATGTCACAAATGTATTTGATTGTTTATAATGTTATAAATGTATTGATTGTTTATAATGTTATAAATGCATTTGATTATTTATGATGTTATGAATGTATTTGATTATTTATAATGTTATAAATGTATTTGATTATTTATAATGTTACAAATGTATTTAATTATTTATAATGTTATAAATGTTTTTTATTATTTATAATGTTATAAATGTATTTGATTATTTATAATGTTATGAATGTATTTGATTATTTATAATGTTATGAATGTATTTGATTATTTATAATGTTATAAATGTATTTGATTATTTATAATGTTATAAATGTATTTGATTATTTATAATGTTATAATTTTTTATTTATTTATAATGTTATAAATGTTTTGTATTATTTATAATGTTATAAATGTATTTGATTATTGATAATGTTATAAATGTATTTGATTATTTATAATGTCACAAATGTATTTGATTATTTATAATGTTATAAATGTATTTGATTATTTATAATGTTACAAATGTATTTGATTATTTATAATGTTTTAAATGTATTTGATTATTTATAATGTTATAAATGTATTTGATTATTTATAATGTTATAAATGTTTTTGGTTATTTATAATGTTGTAAATGTATTTGATTATTTATAATGTTATAAATGTATTCATTATTTATAATGTTATAAATGTATTTGATTATTTATAATGTTATAAATGTATTTGATTATTTATAATGTTATAGATGTATTTGATTTTTTATAATGTTATAAATGTATTTGATTATTTATAATGTTATAAATGTTTTTGGTTATTTATGATGTTATAAATGTATTTGGTTATTTATAATGTTATAAATGTAATTGATTATTTATAATATTATAAATGTATTTGATTATTTATAATGTTATAAATGTATTTGATTATTTATAATGTTATAAATGTTTTTGGTTATTTATAATGTTATAAATGTATTTGATTATTTATAATATTATAAATGTATTTGATTATTTATAATGTTATAAATGTATTTGATTATTTATAATGTTATAAATGTATTTGATTATTTATAATGTTATAGATGTATTTGATTTTTTATAATGTTATAAATGTATTTGATTATTTATAATGTTATAAATGTTTTTGGTTATTTATGATGTTATAAATGTATTAGATTATTTATAATGTTATAAATGTATTTATTATTTATAATGTTATAAATGTATTTGATTATTTATAATGTTATAAATGTATTTGATTATTTATAATGTTATAGATGTATTTGATTTTTTTATAATGTTATAAATGTATTTGATTATTTATAATGTTATAAATGTTTTTGGTTATTTATGATGTTATAAATGTATTAGATTATTTATAATGTTATAAATGTATTTATTATTTATAATGTTATAAATGTATTTGATTATTTATAATGGTATAAATGTATTTATTATTTATAATGTTATAAATGTTTTTGGTTATTTATAATGTTATAAATGTATTTGATTATTTATAATATTATAAATGTATTTGATTATTTATAATGTTATAAATGTATTAGATTATTTATAATGTTATAAATGTATTTATTATTTATAATGTTATAAATGTTTTTGGTTATTTATAATGTTATAAATGTATTTGATTATTTATAATATTATAAATGTATTTGATTATTTATAATGTTATAAATGTATTTGATTATTTATAATGTTATAAATGTATTTGATTATTTATAATGTTATAGATGTATTTGATTTTTTATAATGTTATAAATGTATTTGATTATTTATAATGTTATAAATGTTTTTGGTTATTTATGATGTTATAAATGTATTAGATTATTTATAATGTTATAAATGTATTTATTATTTATAATGTTATAAATGTATTTGATTATTTATAATGGTATAAATGTATATTATTATTTATAATGTCATAAATGTATTTGATTATTCATAATGTTATAAATATATTTGATTTTTTATAATGTTATTAATGTATTTGATTATTTATAATGTTATAAATGTATTTGATTATTTATAATGTCACAAATGTATTTGATTATTTATAATGTTATAAATGTATTTGATTATTTATAATGTTATAAATGTATTTGATTATTTATAATGTCATAAATGTATTTGATTATTTATAATGTCACAAATGTATTTGATTGTTTATAATGTTATAAATGTATTTATTATTTATAATGTTATAAATGTATTGATTGTTTATAATGTTATAAATGTATTTGATTATTTATAATGTTATAAATGTATTTGATTATTTATAATGTTATAAATGTATATGATTATTTATAATGTTATAAATGTATTTGATTATAATGTTACAAATGTATTTAATTATTTATAATGTTATAAATGTTTTTTATTATTTTTAATGTTATAAATGTATTTGATTATTTATAATGTTACAAATGTATTTGATTATTTATAATGCCACAAATGTATTTGATTATTTATAATGTTATAAATGTATTTGATTATTTATAATGTTATAAATGTTTTTGGTTATTTATAATGTTATAAATGTATTTGATTATTTATAATGTTATAAATGTATTCATTATTTATAATGTTATAAATGTATTTGATTATTTATAATGTTTTAAATGTATTTGATTATTTATAATGTTATAAATGTATTTGATTATTTATAATGTTATAAATGTTTTTGGTTATTTATAATGTTATAAATGTATTTGATTATTTTTAATGTTATAAATGTATTTATTATTTATAATGTTATAAATGTATTTGATTATTTATAATGTTATAAATGTATTTTATTATTTATAATGTTATAAATATATTTGATTATTTATAATGTTATAAATGTATATTATTATTTATAATGTTATAAATGTATTTGATTATTTATAATGTTATAAATGTATTTGATTATTTATAATTTTATAAATGTATTTGATTATTTTCTGCTTCAGAACTGAACAAGGATTTCTTCTGCTCCTTGTGTCCACGTTCCTCTACAACCCAAAATCAGCTCCACAATCACATCAAGAGCTGCAACCATGATAAATATGAGACTCTGGTGAAGATTAAGATTGAACATGAGGATCTGATGCCCACCAGAAGCTCCAGTAATCAGCAAACGTCCTCTGGTACTGTCAGCATTAACGCCTATCTCAGTCCCACACAGGAAGAAGGAAACGTCTGCTCAGAGTGTGGGAAGAGCTTTAAGTTCCAGAGTGTGCTCAGAAGACACCAGCGCATTCACACTGGAGAGAAACCATATCAGTGCTTACAGTGTGGAAAGCATTTTAATAGACAGAGTCAACTCAAAATACACCAGTGCATTCACACTGGAGAGAAACCGTATCAGTGCTCACAGTGTGGGAAGAGTTTTAATATACAGAATAATCTCAAAAAACACCAGCGCATTCACACTGGAGAGAAATCGTATCAGTGCTCACAGTGTGGAAAGAGTTTTAATGGACAGAGTCATCTCAAAATACATCAGCGCATTCACACTGGAGAGAAACCATATCAGTGTTCACAGTGTGGAAAGTGTTTTAATGGACAGAGTCATCTCAAAATACACCAGCGCATTCACACTGGAGAAAAACCGTATCAGTGCTCAAAGTGTGGAAAGAGTTTTAATGTACAGAGTAATTTTAAAAAACAGCAGCACATTCACATTGGAGAGAAACCATATCAGTGCTCACAGTGTGGAAAGAGTTTTAATGGACAGAGTCATCTCAAAACACACCAGCACACTCACACTGGAGAGAAACCGTATCAGTGCTCACAGTTTGAAAAGAGTTTTAATGGACAGAGTCATCTCAAAACACACCAGCACACTCACACTGGAGAGAAACCGTATCAGTGCTCACAGTTTGAAAAGAGTTTTAATGGACAGACTCATCTCAAAATACATCAGCGCATTCACACTGGAGAGAAACCATATCAGTGTTCACAGTGTGGAAAGAGTTTTAATGGACAGACTCATCTCAAAATACATCAGCGCATTCACACTGGAGAGAAACCATATCAGTGTTCACAGTGTGGAAAGAGTTTTAATGGACAGAGTCATCTCAAAATACACCAGCGCATTCACACTGGAGAAAAACCGTATCAGTGCTCAGAGTGTGGAAAGAGTTTTAATAGACAGTGTCATCTCAAAATACACCGGCACATTCACACTGGAGAGAAACCGTATCAGTGCTCACAGTGTGGAAAGAGTTTTAATGTACAGAGTAATTTTAAAAAACACCAGCGCATTCACACTGGAGAGAAACCGTATCAGTGCTCACAGTGTGGAAAGAGTTTTAATGGACAGGGTCATCTCAAAACACACCAGCGCATTCACATTGGAGAGAAACCGTATCAGTGCTCACAGTGTGAAAAGAGTTTTAATATACAGAGTAATCTCAAAAAACACCAGCTCATTCACATTTTACAGAAATGATGCTCACAGTGTTGGAGCTGCTTTGCTCATTTATCAGCACTTAGACACAAGTGTGACTCATCAGATTGTACCAAACAAGCTAAAATATAAAAATTTAAAACATAGTGAGTGAGTGTTGGGGAGAAATGGTTAGCAATAAATTAATTATAAATACCTATTAATTACACAGTAAACATTAATAAGTAAATAGTAATAATGAAAGTATAAATCTTTAGGTTTAACTATTACTGGGAAATAATGTGATTATCTGTAGTGGAGTGAATGGTGGGTAGAACCAGGTTTAGAGCCTGATGTAATGATCTGATCTGCTTATTTCCATTTACGTAACATAAATCATCTACGTCCATTCCTTTCTCCTAGAAGTGCTGATGTTCTTGTTCATGCCCTGGTCACATCTTGAATTGATTATTGTAACTCTCTCCTTTTTGGTATACCTCATATGGGAGCTAGAGCTTTTAGCTCCACATCTCTGGAACTCTCTCCCTCCTGACATTCGCACCATTGATTCAATCCCTAGTTTCAAAACATGCCTTAAAACGTATTTCTTTAAACTTGCCTACCCTTAATCTGTGTAATTAATTATGTACTGATGTTTTGTATTGTAAGGTGTCCTTGAGTGTTTTCAAAGGTGCCTATAAATAAATTGTATTATTATTTTTATATGTTGGCACAGATGTTACTTATATAACTTGTGTTTCACACATTTTTATTGTTTGGTTTATATAACTTGGTACAATCAGTTTTTTGTACAATCTGATGTTTTCATATACTTGAGCACTTGCTACAGTCTGAGCAAATGGCCACCTATCCAGTCTAGAATTAGTATCGTTGTGGTCATTTATGTGTCATTTATGTATTTTGCTTGTTATAGCTTGTTTGCTAATAAAACATCTACATATTGAACCTTAATCCTCTGTCTCATTATTGATTCCTAAAAGCTTCTGTCCTGTTTTTAGATAAATAAAAACACGTCCCAGTCAGTGTACTGAAGAGCAGAGAAGGCCACCGCTAGCCCGGTCTTTACCTGTTTTAGTTCTGGTTTGTAGCAACTGGTGAGCGGTCTGTGTGCTGTAATCAACATAACAGAGGTGTGGTCTGAGTAGCCACAAAGTCCACATAGGAGTTAGTAAACTGACATTGTTCAGCTCACGTATGGCACTGAGGTAAAAGATATTTGGTATAATAAGAACATCAAGGTTCTGTTGGTTTATTGGTTAAAAAAAGTCTCCATATAGATATTATATCACTAATTACACTTAGCCCTGATTGCTAAGTGCAGTTCTGTGTTCAGCTGTATTGAGGATATCGACATTTTCCTCAGGCATGTTTTTACATTTGAACAAAAAGCATCAATTTTTTGCTAAGGTAACAATAACTACCCTTAGCATTGTTATTGTACTGGAATTCTGGGTTCAGCTATTAGCAAGGACGGATTAAGGATAGTCTGGGCCCCTGGGCAAAGAGTTGTGCTATGTAGACATTTGGAAAGGTTGACTGTAAATTCAAATTTATCATGGTTTTGAGCATTTTACTAGGACATTTTTCTTTTTCTGTTATGAATGATTTGTATTGTATCAATTCATCTGCCAGGCTCATGTTCAGATCTGAAGGATATGCTGCAGCGAGTGAGTTAGCCTTTAAAGTGAGCTCACTGTTGGATATATTGTCAGGCATGAAACGAACATCAAATAGCTCAGTTAAGTGTGTGTATGCATTCAAACGGTGGTTGAGACAGGACACAAGTTTGTCAATGACAACATTGAAAGTTTCGATCCGAAACTTGTCCTTTCCGTTAAATGCTACACCTGGCTCTGCACTATCATCAGACATAATTTTGCGCTTCTTTGTACGCTGGAGGTCATGCCTGTACTCTTGGGAGACAGCAGTGGTGACATTTAAAGCTGCCCCTTCAAACACCTCAAAGTTATCTCTCTGTGCTGCTACAAAGTCTCGTAAAGACAAGAGAAGTTGTGTAGCTGTACATATGTCAATATCATGCTTCTGCAGCTGCAGGCTTGTGGCTTGGAACCTCTGTATTATTGTGTCCCAGAAGTATGCCATGAAGGCCATCTCCAACATGTCCAATTTGTCAGAGTGCAGAGGCTTCACTTCGAGTTACACATTTCTCCTCCATATCTTTAGACATATCATTCAATGCCTCTCTCAGTTGTGCATAATTTTTCCAAAGAGCCTTAGTTGACTCAGCTCGTGCGCTCCATCGAGTACCTGACAGTGATTTCAGTGTGAGTTTGATATCAGTATCACGGAAAACCTTTCCCCACCTGTGTGTAGATGATGCACAAAATGTGTACATTGCCTGTACAAAGTCAAAAAAACATCCAGCTTCTGGGCTACTGTCAACAGCATTGACACCAACTAAATTCAGTGAATGTGCTGCACAGGGGACATAGCAAATCAAAGGGTTTCTTTGTTTAAGATGAGCTTGGACTCCATTGTACTTTCCCGACATGTTACTTGCATTATCATATGACTGGCCCCTACAGTTGGATAAGTCTAGGCCCAGATTCTCCACCATAGCAACGACACACTCTGCCAAACTGTCCCCTCGTGATCAAGGGCCCTCTAATGGTATGCCCTGCTCTTCTGTAGGGCCCCCCTTTAATATTGGCTAGCTAATCCAATGGTAGTGAATTAGTTAACTTTAACATTAGCTAATTTACCTCGTCAGTGAAGGTTTAGAGATAATTGTTAGCACCGTCAATTTTAATCAAATTCTCTTTACTTAATACGTAAGCTTATTGTTACACACAAAGCCAGAATTGTTCATATAACGTGTGAGTTGTAGTCACATTAGTGTGCTCCCATGTTCTAAGACGTGATTGAGGAAAATTGAGCAAAAAACGCGGTAAATACTGATTTAGGAAGGAATGTATCGGCCGTTGAACAGTGAACGCTGGCTGGCTAACGTAGTAACGTAACCTAGTTAGTTTTATGCACCTGTGAATGGTAAGCCTCATTAACGTTACAGAATTTGCGCATGTGAACATGGATTGTGTTTTACATTTCCATAACTTGTATGCCAGTAGTTTAATATCATAACACCACATGGTGTTAAGGTGCTTTATAGCTGTCTTGCTACTTTGAGTGCTGGAGTAGCTAACTTTAGTTAAATATGTGCAATGTGTAAACATTGTGCAGTGATGAAAAGAATCATTTGACTGAATCGGTTCTGTTTTAATGACCGAATTCATTTTGTTGTGGAATCACTGTTACCGATTCGAATCTTTGTGAACTCAAAAGAATCGAATCAAAGAAAGCTTAGCGATGGTTCAGCAGAACTTGGATTTAACACAATATTTTAATTTACTTGCATATGATGTTACATGTCTTGCTGTAATATCCACTTTAGTGTAAGTTAACCTAATTTAAGCTGCAAGAGTAAACCAAAAAACAGACTGTATTTTAAACCTTCTGTGACTGGTCTCATTTAAACCAGTTTTATCAGAAAAGTAAAGTGTTATCATGTCAGTATTCAGAGGCAGGATTTAAAAATATTTCTCTTTGAAAATTGCTGAACTATAGCCCTTTATTTTTTAGCGTATTTGCTTGCTTTGTGTTTACTCAGTGTCTTATTGGTTTAAGAAATATTTAAAGTCTAAAATTAAACACACAAGCCGTACTCGATGAACAGTCAAATTTTTGGATCCAGCCCTTGTACTGTAAAATGTTTTGAGTTGCAAAAGTACTATAGTTTTGTACATCACTGTACATTCTAAACTGCATTGAAAATTGTATTATGTTTATGTTTAAATAGCAAAACTACCTGCCAGTTGTAAATAGTTATTAAGCTTTTGAATTTCACCTACAAGACTAATGTAATGCCAATCTTTTTTCACCCATTTTAGACAACGATGTGGACGGAGAGACTGTAGACCATGAACTTACAGAAGCCATGAGTGCCTATCTTTTTGACAAGTCTTTCAAAAAACAATTAAAATTTAGAGACTTTGTGTGTCAGTACAAGGAGATAACTCTTAATTTGGAAGTCACAACAGAAGAAGTACACCTGATTCAGAATGAAAGGTAAGCATCTTTATTAATTGATACTATTTTTCAAAATTGTACTGTATTAACCATCTGTTTGCAGTGCCTTATCTTTTTACTTACTTATCAATGAGTTAAATGTGATTAAACCAGCCTCTGTTCTTCCAGTTGGCACCAGTTGTTTTGAGTTTAACAATCAACCTATATCTGTAGTTTGAGACAGTTATTTCTTTCTCATTTTGAGAAAAGAGACAGTTTGCCAACGACTGCCTGCCATCATATCCATTTCATGTTTTCCAAAAGATGTCCACAGCTGCCTGGATGCCAAAGAGTATTGTCAAAAGGTTCCAAGAGATCGGAACAAAATTATTAGAACTTAAGATTTTGATGATGTACAGTTCTCATTTGTGTTACTACATGGTGTTTTTTTGTTTCACATTTTGAGTACACTTTAATTCTACCATGTTTGGATGAAATACACTTTTAAAATTGCAATAATGACATTTTACTATTTTACTTTTAATTTGTTCTGTGTGCTGTTTTCTGACACATTTTAATCAAATGCATAAAATAACAGTGAAGGTGGGCAGGTCTCTTTTAAATCTCACCTTCATAAACAAAGCTATGTTAATAAGAATTTGTCTTTGTAATGGTCTTGTCTCTAATTGTTTGTTTGCCACTAAATAAACAGCCTTGACAGACATTGAAAAAGTGGGTATGTTTCTGGTACATTTTAGTCACTATAAGGTCCAAAATGGCTTGTCGCTGGGGTGGTACCTCTAAAAGAACATGTTGGTACCTTTGGAAAAGGGTACACATTTGTACCATAGTATAAAGGTATATTTTAGCCTCTTGGGGTACCTAATAGTACCTTGAGGGGTACCAAAAACATGGGTACAAAATAGGACCAGCAATGAAGGGTACTGTATTGTACTTAAAGAGGGTACAGCCCCAGCGACAAGACTTCATTTTCTTAGTGTGCAACTGTGTGACAGTGTGGTACGGCAGCTCCACTGTGGCTGACAGAAAGGCCCTTCACAAGGTGGTGAGGACTGCTCAACGAATCATCGGTACACAGCTCCCCACCATCGGAGACCTTTACCACCAGAGCACACAGCATCATCAGGGACCCCTAACACCCTAGCCACACACTGTATAACCTTCTGCCGTCTGGGATAAGATACAGGAGCATACGTGCCAGGACCAGTCGGCTCAGAAACACTTTTTTCCCACCTCAATATCTTTATTGAACACCACTATTCGCCGTTAACACACAACATTCTGGACATTCTGGACTAAACACTGGACCTATTATTTATTATTAATCATTGCACCGTTCTGATTACACACCGGACTGTGTTATTATTAATCATTGCACCGTTCTGACTACACACTGGACTGTGTTATTATTAATCATTGCACCGTTCTGATTACACACTGGACTGTGTTATTATTAATCATTGCACCGTTCTGATTACACGCCGGACTGTGTTATTATTCATCATTGCACCGTTCTGATTACACACCGGACTGTGTTATTATTCATCATTGCACCGTTCTGATTACACACCGGACTGTGTTATTATTAATCATTGCACCGTTCTGATTACACACTGGACTGTTTATTATTAATCATTGCACCATTCTGATTACACACCGGACTGTGTTATTATTAATCATTGCACCGTTCTGATTACACACTGGACTGTGTTATTATTTATCATTGCACCGTTCTGATTACACACTGGACTGTTTATTATTAATCATTGCACCATTCTGATTACACACCGGACTGTGTTATTATTAATCATTGCACCGTTCTGATTACACACTGGACTGTTTATTATTAATCATTGCACCATTCTGATTACACACTGGACTGTGTTATTATTTATCATTGCACCGTTCTGATTACACACCGGACTGTGTTATTATTCATCATTGCACCGTTCTGATTACACGCCGGACTGTGTTATTATTCATCATTGCACCGTTCTGATTACACGCCGGACTGTGTTATTATTCATCATTGCACCGTTCTGATTACACGCCGGACTGTGTTATTATTCATCATTGCACCGTTCTGATTACACGCCGGACTGTGTTATTATTCATCATTGCACCGTTCTGATTACACGCCGGACTGTGTTATTATTCATCATTGCACCGTTCTGATTACACGCCGGACTGTGTTATTATTCATCATTGCACCGTTCTGATTACACGCCGGACTGTGTTATTATTCATCATTGCACCGTTCTGATTACACGCCGGACTGTGTTATTATTCATCATTGCACCGTTCTGATTACACGCCGGACTGTGTTATTATTCATCATTGCACCGTTCTGATTACACGCCGGACTGTGTTATTATTCATCATTGCACCGTTCTGATTACACGCCGGACTGTGTTATTTTTCATCATTGCACCGTTCTGATTACACGCCGGACTGTGTTATTATTCATCATTGCACCGTTCTGATTACACGCCGGACTGTGTTATTATTCATCATTGCACCGTTCTGATTACACGCCGGACTGTGTTATTATTCATCATTGCACCGTTCTGATTACACGCCGGACTGTGTTATTATTCATCATTGCACCGTTCTGATTACACGCCGGACTGTGTTATTATTCATCATTGCACCGTTCTGATTACACGCCGGACTGTGTTATTATTCATCATTGCACCGTTCTGATTACACGCCGGACTGTGTTATTATTCATCATTGCACCGTTCTGATTACACGCCGGACTGTGTTATTATTCATCATTGCACCGTTCTGATTACACGCCGGACTGTGTTATTATTCATCATTGCACCGTTCTGATTACACGCCGGACTGTGTTATTATTCATCATTGCACCGTTCTGATTACACGCCGGACTGTGTTATTATTCATCATTGCACCGTTCTGATTACACGCCGGACTGTGTTATTATTCATCATTGCACCGTTCTGATTACACACCGGACTGTGTTATTATTCATCATTGCAACGTTCTGATTACACGCCGGACTGTGTTATTATTCATCATTGCACCGTTCTGATTACACGCCGGACTGTGTTATTATTCATCATTGCACCGTTCTGATTACACACTGGACTGTGTTATTATTCATCATTGCACCGTTCTGATTACACACTGTTATTATTCATCATTGCACATCTATTATTGCACAAGTTGCACCTGCACTTTACCATCACCCCGGTGGGTTCGAACCCCAGGTGGGGCGGTCCGGGTCCTTTCTGTGTGGAGTTTGCATGTTCTCCCCGTGTCTGCGTGGGTTTACTCCGGGTGCTCCGGTTTCCTCCCACAGTCCAAAGACATGCAAGTAAGGTGAATTGAAGATACTAAATTGTCCATGACTGTGTTTGATATAACCTTGTGAATCGAATAAACTTGTGTAATGAATAACTACCGTTCCTGTCATGAATGTAACCAATGTGTAAAAACATGACGTTAAAATCCTAATAAACAAACAAACAAACCATCACCCCGGACTGCACACTGGACTGTCGTAATTAATTATTTATTTATTACTAGTACTGTTATTACTAATATATACCTAACTGATGTTTATTATTATTACTGTTATTATTATAATACATTTTTTTATTAATATGCTTATTGTTATTATTGCTATTATGTATGTAAATAGCTAGAGTTGTAACTTTATATTCATATTAATCATAGGTATATGTTACTAATATTCTGTTTTTTGCACAATGCTACTATTTGCACTTCAGGTAGATGCTAACTACATTTCGTTGCCTTGTACCTGTACTGAGCAATGACAATAAAGTTGAATATATCTATCTATCTGTATATTTATATATTTTTAACTAATATATTAATATTTTTAAGTGACGTATTTCTATATTTTTAATTGATATATTTCTATATTTTTAACTGATATATTTATTTTTATAAGTGATATATTTATATATATATATATATATATATATATATATATATATATATATATATATATATATATATATATATTAACTGATATATAAACAACATGGGGGGCTGATTTGACTGAGCATTTCGGGGGGTGGAGGCTGGCTGGACCGCAGTGCGTCAGCGGTGTTTCCAGTAAAACTGCTCACTCATCTTGTGTACTTAACAGCAGCCAGTCAGAGGACTCCTACGATCCGGGTTCATTGAGATTCGGACTCGTGATTCCTGATTCAGTACAAAGATTCGAATCATTAACCCGAGTGATTCAGGAACCGCCCAGCTCTAAGATGAAGCTCACATTTACAAAATAACAGAAAATAAACATTTACAGAAAAAACGTTTTAAACATATTTGATTGTAGTTTGTTCCTTGTTTACTGCAGAATCAGTTAATGCAGAATCAGTAAAACTGTGAAATATTTTACAGTTCTACTATGAATTTTTGATGGTAATTTGGCCACTTCATGGTTCTACTGTGAACTTTCATAGTAATCTAGTTGACAGTTCCACTATGAACTTTCACAGTAAAACACTGAATTATTTCACAGTTACAGTTACTGTGATGAGAGATGAGTCGTTCCCGAACGAACCGATTCTATTGAATGACTCTTTGAAATGATTTAAAGGAACCGAGTCGCTCTTCTAGTATAAGGACAAATAATTAATGAATAAACTTGTTTAATGATGTTAAATCTGATTGGTTCATGGCGTGTATGTTTTAAAGCAGAAACAAACACAGGCACAAATCTGCACGAGAGAGGATTTTTTTTAAAACTAAATAAATAAAGTAAATAAATGGAATTTGTTTGTAGATGTGATTCCAGTATACAGTATTTGTTTGGGTTTAGAATGTAACGTGAAAGTAAAGTAATGAGGAACAAGATTAAATTTTCCAGGATGTAATGAGTAAAGTAATCCCATTACAATTTTAGTTAAGTAATAAGTAATGAGTAATGGATTACTTTTTTGAGTAAGTACCCCAACACTGCTCAGGTAGCTTTAGGGAGGACTACAGTCAGTCCTAGACGTTCTTCCAAGCAGCAGACGGTGACGTTTATGCTTTTACACTTTAATTAAGTCAGTGCCTGTGTGAACAATGGTCACAAGATCTCCATATCACTGGAGATCACTTTCACAGTAAAACCATGAATTATTTCACAGTTTTACTATAAAAAAAAAGTTCATAGTTAAACTGAATTATTTTACAGTTTTACTATGAATTGATGGTAATTTGGCCACTTCATGGTTCTACTGTGAACTTTCATAGTAATCTAGTTGACAGTTCCACTATGAACTTTTACAGTTTGACCATGAATTATTTTACAGTTCTACTATAAACAATTTCATAGTAAAACTGTAAACCTGATTGATTATTTTACTGTGATGTTTAACAGTTCCACTGTAAACTTCACAGTTTACTTTGACTGTAATTACTGTACTTTGACATAAATTAGTAACGAGTAACGAATTCGCATACAGCTAATGCATCGTAGTAAAAGTACACAATTTCTTTAGGAAATGTAGTGGAGTAAAAGTGAAAGTTGCCGAATTTTTTTATACTCCAGTAAAGTACAGTAACGAAGTATTATTACTTCGTTACTATACACCACTGTAAACCTCCAACGGTACGAGAGTCTTTGCAAAAAGAGAAGCAGAACCAGGAGCAGGAATCTCTAGCCTCTGTCAAGTGAGGGATTGCAGATTTAACAGCACACTTGCATAGTCTTCTGTGGTAGCGGTTAAGAACTGGCTCTCTGAACCGGTTGGCTCCAAAAGACATTAAACACTCTTTTAACAAGCTCCATCATGTCATGCAAGCCAATAGAAAGTCCAATTCAAAATTCATCTAACTCCTGTACCTTTGCTCAGTCAGCTGGGTGAAGTTTAAAACTGGCTTGTGATTGAGTCTGACTAAGTACCTGGATATTTTAAGGGATTGTGACACCCTGGAGCTCATACAGGCACGACATGCAGTACCTCTAAGCTGCCAATCCCTATGTAGAGGAAATGTGCTGGTGTGGAAGCACAGCATTAATGTGGTAAATAAGACCTGCAAAGGAAATTAGGAAAAGAGTTGTGTTTCTCAAATTAGCCTAGAGGGAATGTGAACTAGAGCATATTGGTCATGTTTTAAAATGAGAGCATGCATGTTAAAGGCACGAACGGGGATTGAACCCGCGATCTTCGGTTTACGAGACCGACGCTTTACCACTTGGCCATCGCGCCTCTCAAGGTAGCTGGCAGAAAGTTGAAAAATCTTTCTTGTGCAAAAGTAACAACTGGAAGCTGAGCACATTCTTAAAGTTCAAGAGCAACAAGCTGAACACCAGCTTGATAGTGATCGTTCTTAAAGCCATCGGTTTTAGAAGCCCACTTGAAGCTTTTTTCTAGCAGAGTGAAACAACAAGCTACTGGAGATGCAGGGGATTGAATCCTGGGCCTCATACATGCAAAGCCAGCGCTCTACCACTGAGCTACACCCCCCGGAACTGGCACCAATGCAACAGGTACAGGACTCTTTGCAAAAACAAAAAGAGACCCATGACCAGGTATCTTTAGCTTCTAGCAGGCAGGGGATTGAAAATTTAAAGGCACACTTGCAGAGTAATCTGTGGTAGCTGTTAAGAATTGGCTCTGCAAGCCAGTTGGCTCCAAAACACATTAAACACTCAGTTAACAAGCTGCACCGTGTCAATAAAGCAAATGGAAAGGCTGGCCAAAAATGACCAAACCCCTGGCCCTTTTGCCCAATTAGTTAGGTAAAGATTAAAACTGATTTGTGAATGGGTCTGGAACAACTACCCGGATATTTGAACGGTTTAATGTAAGCTACAATCCCTGTGTAGCAGTAAGATGCTGCTGTGGAATTACAGCTTTGATGTGTTAGGTAAGTTCTCTTGTGCTGTCCTATAGCCGTTGATCTTTTTAGCCAGGTGAAGTTTACAACAGAAAACACTTGTGATTGGATCTTTAACGGCCAAGTGTAAGTTTCAAGGAGCGTTTTGTCTGTGACTTTAAAAACAAAGCATGAATAAGACACACTCTGGGAATGAGCCGTGAGCTTTGGTTTCCTAGAGCGACGCCTTAGCCCAAGGCCATGGCAGCACAGCAAAGAAAGGTCACACACTGAAAAATTTCCCTGTGCACGAGTAAGCACTGGAATGTGTGCTTGAAAGTGCTAATTCTTAAAGCTATCGGGTGTGGAAACAAACTTGAAGTTTGTTTCAAGTGAGTAAAACAACAAGCCGGAGATGCTGGGGCACGAACCCAGGACCACATACATTCGAAGCATGCACTCTACCACTGAGCTACATCCTCGACTTGTTCATCCCAGGGTAAACCTCCAGTGGTGTATAAAGTACCTGAAGGCCATACTTGAGTAAAAGTACAAGTATCTTACCAGAAATTTACTTAGATAGAAGTAAAAGTCACCTTTTAAAATATTACTTGAGTAAAAGTCTAAAAGTATCTGATGTTTAATGTACTTAAGTATTAAAAATAATTTGATATTAAATGCACTTAAGTATTAAAAGTAGAAGTAAAAGTAAATGCTGTTAGTATAAACTGAAGCGGTCATTTAGAAAAATATAAGATTGTTCTTTTAAGCCTGTAAACAACCTTAACAAGCTTTTTTCTTCCTTCCATCTGAACATGATCTGTGCCAATTTGTGATTATAATCAGCTGTTCACATCACCTATTTGAAATCACGTCATTATTTAGTTGTTTTTTAACCTCATTACGAGGACTAAATTGCCCTGTTCCAACTTTTTTTAGAATGTGTTGTAGCTTAAAATGCATGTATGTGTATGTTAAGAATGAAGTTGACCAGACAAAACATGAAATATTTTGAGTTCATATAAGATGGAATAAGAGTCGATGTAAATGTAAGAAACACTGCATCTATTTTATTTGCATTTTCTATACTGTTCCATTTTTTTGATTTGGGTAGTACATTCAAGTTATAGATACTGTATATATCCCAATAACCTAAAACAACTGAATTTTGGCAGAATTAATTTAAAAGCAAAACTCAAGCAAGTTTAACTAAACGTGTGGCACTTTTAACCCTTTAATGATCTGCTCAACCATTAGTATAATCTAAATAGCTGGGTAAAATAAGCTGTATTCAAATCATCTTTTTTGGGCTGTATCTACTCCCTGATTGGCGTGTGTTAAACGTAAAAAACATTGGTATTCTTACTTTAAGAAAACACCATTTCTAACTTATGTGTTAACCTGAAGCAGCAGCTGAAAAAACATCCATAAAATTTTGAAAGTTGAGTTCTTGTTGAGACCATTAAAGGGTTAAAGACGTGCATGTTCCTTAGCACCATGAATGTTTCCTCTGTCAGTATGTAATGATGTAAGGTACCCTGACACATTACCAACATGGACTGTAGTGTAAACACTCACCTGTTGTATTCTGGCACTGCTCACACTCACCAGTGGGGTCCTAAAAGAGTATTATTGGAAAACTCCTTAGCTTTACTTACCTGGGTGAGTCCATCCTCTGTAGAAGGGGAGGGGTGAAGAACCTGTAAAAGAGAAGAAATGTTAGATAAGCATATGCTGTAAATATTGGAAATGTTGTTATTGAATGGGTTTGAGTATTGTTTGTAACATTTTGCCATATTTGATGCTCTGTGAACTACATATTTATTTTTTATATATTTTGTCTTTACCTGTATGAGGTATGGTATGATCCATGGGAGGAGCTACCTGTTTAAATACAGCTCTGGAAAAGGGGTAGAGTTTTTTTTTTTCTGGAGAAGGGCTAAAAGCTATGCTAGGCCTGTGACTTGTAAACATCAATGAATGTGACTTAAGTGACTTTGCAGTCACAAGTCTGTTTCCTCTGGTGGTAGAGGTTGAGTTTTCTATTTTTTTTTTCATAGCACGCTTGTAAATATTTTGATTGTTGTGGCCAAAAATAAAGGTGACGGGAAAAAAAGAACAACTTCTGTGCTCCTGCTAATTCTTTTCAGTGCTTTCAACCATTCACCCTACATTACCCATAAAGAGTGCCCTTTTCTACTTGTTTTGTGGTAGTCTTTATCACACAGTGTAATACAGAAGTAATCTGAGGAAATATTTGTCTGTAGGTGAGTTTTTAAAAATGATGGGACACATCATGTCTGCACTGAATTAATTACAAGCTAATTTAGTGAAACGTTTTATTTGTGGTTCGGAAATGTAGTGGAGTAAAAGTGAAAGTTGCCGAATTTTTTTATACTCCAGTAAAGTACAGATACTCCAAAAAACTACTTAAGTACTGTAACGAAGTATTATTACTTCGTTACTATACACCACTGTAAACCTCCAACGGGTACGAGAGTCTTTGCAAAAAGAGAGGCAGAACCAGGAGCAGGAATCTCTAGCATCTGTCAAGTGAGGGATTGCAGATTTAACAGCACACTTGCATAGTCTTCTGTGGTCGCGGTTAAGAACTGGCTCTCTCAACCGGTTGGCTCCAAAAGACATTAAACACTCGGTTAACAAGCTCCATCATGTCATGCAAGCCAATAGAAAGTCCCATCCAAAATTCATCTAACTCCTGTACCTTTGCTCAGTCAGCTGGGTGAAGTTTAAAACGGGCTTGTGATTGAGTCTGACTAAGTACCTGGATATTTCAAGGGATTGTGACACTCTGGAGCTCATACAGGCACGACATGCAGTACCTATAAGCTGCCTTCCCTATGTAGAGGAGATGTGCTGGTGTGGAAGCATAGCATTAATGTGGTAAATAAGACCTGCAAGGGAAACTAGGAAAAGAGTTGTGATTCTTAAATTAGCCTAGAGGGAATGTGAACTAGAGCATATTGGTCATGTTTTAAAATGAGAACATGCATAGTAAAGGCACGAACGGGGATTGAACCCGTGATCTTTGGTTTACGAGACCAACGCCTTACCACTTGGCCATCGCACCTCTCCAGGTAACTGGCAGAAAGTTGAAAAAACATTCTTCTGCAAAAGTAACAACTGGAAGCTGAGCACATTCTTAAAGTTCAAGAGTAACAAGCAGAACGCCAGCTTGATAGTGACCGTTCTTAAAACCATCGTCTTTAGAAACACACTTAAAACTTTTTTCTAGCAGAGTGAAACGTCAAGCTACTGGAGATGCAGGGGATTGAACCCTGGGCCTCATACATGCAAAGCATGCGCTCTACCACTGAGCTACATCCCCCCGGAACTGGCACCAATGCAACAGGTACAGGACTCTTTGCAAAAACAAAAAGAGACCCATGACCAGGTATCTCTAGCCTCTAGCAGGCAGGGGATTGAAAATTTAAAGGCACACTTGCAGAGTAATCTGTGGTAGCTGTTAAGAATTGGCTCTGCAAGCCAGTTGGCTCCAAAACACATTAAACACTCAATTAACAAGCTGCGCCGTGTCAATAAAGCAAATGGAAAAGCTAACCAAAAATGACCAAACCCCTGGCCCTTTTGCCCAATTAGTTAGGTAAAGATTAAAACTGATTTGTGAATGGGTCTGGAACAACTACCCGAACTGAAAAATGGCCCTGTGCACGAGTAAGCACTGGAATGTGTGCTTGAAAGTGCTAATTCTTAAAGCTATCGGGTGTGGAAGCAAACTTGAAGTTTGTTTCAAGTGAATGAAACAACAAGCTGGAGATGCAGGGGATTGAACCCTGGATCTCATACATGCGAAGCATGCGCTCTACCACTGAGCTACATCCCCTTTTCTTACACAGCAGGATTGCTATGGCTCTATAGCTCTATTGTAGAGAATAAGAACGCCAGGTAAGACATCGTCCCTAATTAAAAGCTTTTGAATGGAGATGCTGGGGATTGAACCCAGGACCTCATACATGCGAAGCATGCGCGCTACCACTGAGCTACATCGCCAACTCGTGCTTCCCAGGGTAAACCTCCAGTGCTGTATAAAGTACCTGAAGGCCATACTTGAGTAAAAGTACAAGTATCTTACCAGAAATTTACTTAGATAGAAGTAAAAGTCACCTTTTAAAATATTACTTGAGTAAAAGTCTAAAAGTATCTGATGTTTAATGTACTTAAGTATTAAAAGTAATTTGATATTAAATTTACTTAAGTATTAAAAGTAGAAGTAAAAGTAAATGCTGTTAGTATAAACTGAAGCAGTCATTTAGAAAAATATAAGATTGTTCTTTTAAACCTGTAAACCAACTTAACAAGCTTTTTTCTTCCTTCCATCTGAACATGATCTGAGCAAATTTGTGATTATAATCAGCTGTTCACATCACCTATTTGAAATCACGTCATTATTTAGTTGTTTTTAACCTTATTACGAGGACTAAATTGCCCCGTTCCAACTTTTTTTAGAATGTGTTGTAGCTTAAAATGCATGTATGTGTATGTTAAGAATGAAGTTGACCAGACAAAACATGAAATATTTTGAGTTCATAAAAGATGGAATAAGAGTCGATGTAAATGTAAAAAACACTGCATCTATTTTATTTGCATTTTCTATACTGTTTTATTTTTTTGATTTGGGTAGTACATTCAAGTTATAGATACTGTATATATTTACATTTACAGCATTTAGCAGACGCTTTTATCCAAAGTGACTTACACAATGAGCAGAACACGATGAGCAATTGAGGGTTAAGGGCCTTGCTCAGGGACCCAACAGTGGCAACTTGGTGGTGGCTGGGCTTGAACCGGCAACCTTCTGTTTACTAGTCCAGTACCTTAACCACTGAGCTATCACTGG
The DNA here is from genome assembly GCF_030014385.1 of Trichomycterus rosablanca. Lineage (NCBI taxonomy): Eukaryota > Metazoa > Chordata > Actinopteri > Siluriformes > Trichomycteridae > Trichomycterus > Trichomycterus rosablanca. The sequence goes on along the minus strand of NC_086001.1, from coordinate 22,270,229 downwards.
CCCATATATCCCAATAACCTAAAACAACTGAATTTTGGCAGAATTAATTTAAAAGCAAAACTCAGGCAAGTTTAACTAAACGTGTGGCACTTTTAACCCTTTAATGATTTGCTCAACCATTAGTATAATCTAAATAGCTGGGTAAAATAAGCTGTATTTAAATAATCTTTTTTGGGCTGTATCTACTCCCTGATTGGCGTGTGTTAAACGTAAAAAACATTGGTATTCTTACTTTAAGAAAACACCATTTCTAAATTATGTGTCAACCTGAAACAGCAGCTGAAAAATTATCCATAAAATTTTGAAAGTTGAGTTCTTGTTGAGAGCATTAAAGGGTTAAAGACATGCTGCATGTTCCTCAGCACCATGAATGTTTCCTCTGTCAGTGTAATACAGAAGTTATCTGAGGAAATATTTGTTTGTAGGTGAGTTTTTAAAAATGATGGGACACATCACGTCTGCACTGAATTAATTACAAACTAATGTAGTGAAACGTTTTATTTGTGGTTCGAATGTAATCGGTAGCTAGATATCTGAACAATGTTAATGCTAATAATAATAATAATAAAAACAATGGTGCTGTGGCTTTACTTTGTTAATCATTCCTAACTTACATCAGTGTGTTAGACGGGGAGATTCTGAAATGACGATTATTCTGTATCTTTGAGTGAACGATGCGCTTTTACAAAACGTTTGCATCTGCGCATGAATGTGTTTAACCGCTGATGTAATTTACAAGCGCAGATTCGCCAAACCTGCTGCAGTCTGTCACACATCTCACATTGTTTAGCTGAAAAATTCTTGTTTTATTTTGTAGTAACGAGTAACGAATTCGCATACAGCAAATGTATCGGAGTAAAAGTACACAATTTCTTTAGGAAATGTAGTGGAGTAAAAGTGAAAGTTGCCGAATTTTTTTATACTCCAGTAAAGTACAGTAACGAAGTATTATTACTTCGTTACTATACACCACTGTAAACCTCCAACGGGTATGAGAGTCTTTGCAAAAAGAGAAGCAGAACCAGGAGCAGGAATCTCTAGCCTCTGTCAAGTGAGGGATTGCAGATTTAACAGCACACTTGCATAGTCTTCTGTGGTAGCGGTTAAGAACTGGCTCTCTCAACCGGTTGGCTCCAAAAGACATTAAACACTCGGTTAACAAGCTCTATCATGTCATGCAAGCCAATAGAAAGTCCAATCCAAAATTCATCTAACTCCTGTACCTTTGCTCAGTCAGCTGGGTGAAGTTTAAAACAAGCTTGTGATTGAGTCTGACTAAGTACCTGGATATTTCAAGGGATTGTGACACTCTGGAGCTCATACAGGCACGGCATGCAGTACCTCTAAGCTGCCATCCCTATGTAGAGGAAATGTGCTGGTGTGGAAGCACAGCATTAATGTGGTAAATAAGACCTGCAAGGGAAATTAGGAAAAGAGTTGTGTTTCTTAAATTAGCCTAGAGGGAATGTGAACTAGAGCATATTGGTCATGTTTTAAAATGAGAGCATGCATGTTAAAGGCACGAACGGGGATTGAACCCGTGATCTTCGGTTTACGAGACCGACGCCTTACCACTTGGCCATCGCACCTCTCTAGATAACTGGCAGAAAGTTGAAAAAACATTCTTGTGCAAAAGTAACAACTGGAAGCTGAGCACCTTCTTAAAGTTCAAGAGTAACAAGCAGAACGCCAGCTTGATAGTGACCGTTCTTAAAGCCATCGGCTTTAGAAAAACACACTTGACCATAGTTTTTAACCTGCTTTCACCCTTGTCTGTTTTAATCTTTACCTAACTAATTGGGCAAAAGGGCCAGGGGTTTGGTCACTTTTGGCCAGCCTTCTCTGGCCTTCTCTAACTAGCAGGTACTCTTGACCTCACTTGTTTGTTAGTTTAAGTCCAAAAGTGGGTGTGGCCCATACGGTGATCGAACCCGCGACCTTGGTGTTATTAGCACCACGCTCTAACCAACTGAGCTAACCGGCCTGTGTACAAAGGGCAGGGCATATACCCACATACCCGATTCTACACTGACAGCCCTTCAGTTATGGAGCTGCCACACAGAAACGATGGAGAGCTTTACTGTTGTTGAGCAGAACAGATCTTCGTGTAAGATGACTGAGGTTCATGTATTTTTCTTTTAAGAATAAATAAAAGCTGATGCTTTTAACCTCATACTTTCCTCATACTTTTATTCTACATGGTCTTAATTTCTTTTAGTCCTCTGCCATGTGCAGTGCAAGAATTCACTAAATTACACAGCAGTTCTATTTTTTCTTGACAAAATTGACAAAATTTTATTGATAAAATTGATTGTAAGCATTTATAAAGGTCATGCCACGTTCATTAGGTGAAATGAAGCCAGAATTAAAGATGGCAGAAGAACAGGGTGATATTCTTACTTTCAGTGATTAAATTACTCAGGTTAGAAAGTCCTGATACACAGCACATGCTCACCTGACTCTCAGCCATGCTAGCTTTAATCATTAAAGTGGGTGTGAACCCTGATTCTGAATCATTCTCGTACCCGTCTGATTCCTGCCTCACAGTCGGCCTGGAACGTACAGCTCCTGTACACACACGGTGATAGATACAGATTATATAGGATGCAGACAGATAGACAGTTTGATTAGATAGATAAACAGATAGATAGACAGACATTCAGACAGACAGATGGATAGACAGATAGATAAATAGTCTGTCTATCTACCTGTCTGTCTGTCTATTGATCATCTGTCTGTCTGTCTGTCTCTGATGATTATAGATCTGGACTTACTTTGTGGGCGTGACCACACGGAAGCAGAAGCGTCGCCCGGCGTCCTCACAGCTCTGGACCGAACAGCGCTGCAGGTCTTCAGCCAGCACCGTGAAGTCATGCTGGGGGAATAGAACATAAAACCTTCTTATTAATACAGTCAATGATATAAACGCCGGTGAAATCGTCCCAGACTTAAACATGACGGGGCGGTGTGGGACACAGCCCAGCACAGAAGTCGACCTCTGCTGTGATGTGCCCAAAAGATGAGGGTGCATTATGGGTCCAGGAGAGAGCTGATTTAGATCATGTAAAGTCATGTGACCTACCTTAAACCTCTTCTTGTAGAGAAGCTGATTGTTGTGTATGATGAACCACCGCCTGCAGAGATCAAACGCATCGTTTATATATATATATAATATTGAGTGTATAAATATAATATTGAGTGTGTATATATATACAGGGGTTGGACAAAATAACTGAAACGCCTGGTTTTAGACCACAATAATTTATTAGTATGGTGTAGGGCCTCCTTTTGCGGCCAATACAGCGTCAATTCGTCTTGGAAATGACATATACAAGTCCTGCACAGTGGTCAGAGGGATTTTAAGCCATTCTTCTTGCAGGATAGTGGCCAGGTCACTACGTGATGCTGGTGGAGGAAAACGTTTCCTGACTCGCTTCTCCAAAACACCCCAAAGTGGCTCAATAATATTTAGATCTGGTGACTGTGCAGGCCATGGGAGATGTTCAACTTCACTTTCATGTTCATCAAACCAATCTTTCACCAGTCTTGCTGTGTGTATTGGTGCATTGTCATCCTGATACACGGCACCGCCATTGGATGCACATGGTCCTCCAGAATGGTTCGGTAGTCCTTGGCAGTGACGCGCCCATCTAGCACAAGTATTGGGCCAAGGGAATGCCATGATATGGCAGCCCAAACCATCACTGATCCACCCCCATGCTTCACTCTGGGCATGCAACAGTCTGGGTGGTACGCTTCTTTGGGGCTTCTCCACACCGTAACTCCCCCGGATGTGGGGAAAACAGTAAAGGTGGACTCATCAGAGAACAATACATGTTTCATATTGTCCACAGCCCAAGATTTGCGCTCCTTGCACCATTGAAACCGACGTTTGGCATTGGCACGAGTGACCAAAGGTTTGGCTATAGCAGCCCGGCCGTGTATATTGACCCTGTGGAGCTCCCGACGGACAGTTCTGGTGGAAACAGGAGAGTTGAGGTGCACATTTAATTCTGCCGTGATTTGGGCAGCCGTGGTTTTATGTTTTTTGGATAAAATCCAGGTTAGCACCCGAACATCCCTTTCAGACAGCTTCCTCTTGCGTCCACAGTTAATCCTGTTGGATGTGGTTTGTCCTTCTTGGTGGTATGCTGACATTACCCTGGATACCGTGGCTCTTGATACATCACAAAGACTTGCTGTCTTGGTCACAGATGCGCCAGCAAGACGTGCACCAACAATTTGTCCTCTTTTGAACTCTGGTATGTCACCCATAATGTTGTGTGCATTGCAATATTTTGAGCAAAACTGTGCTCTTACCCTGCTAATTGAACCTTCACACTCTGCTCTTACTGGTGCAATGTGCAATTAATGAAGATTGGCCACCAGACTGGTCCAATTTAGCCATGAAACCTCGCACACTAAAATGACAGGTGTTTCAGTTATTTTGTCCAACCCCTGTATATATTATGTATAAAGTTTATAAAGTTATTCATGATTATACTAGTTTTGGTCTAGAGGCCGTACTTACCTCAGCAGCACATTCAAACTACTGCCTGCCAAGGCTGAGCAGAATATTCTATATATATGGAACTATAGTGTGCTGACCGACCTAGGGCAGTGATAGCTCAGTGGTTAAGGTACTGGACTAGTGAACAGAAGGTTGCCGGTTCAAGCCCCGCCACCACCAAGTTGCCACTGTTGGGTTACTGAGCGAGGCCCTTAACCCTCAATTGCTCATCGTGTTAAGCTCATTGTGTAAGTCGCTTTGGATAAAGGCGTCTGCTAAATAATGTAAATGTAAACCTACAGGTAGTGACAAACCCATTTAACAGGAATTTCATCCACTTCTAATAAAGCAACTATTGTACACCATTACATGTTTGTGTGTGTATGATGTAGATGTGAACCCTATTCCTTCACACACACACACATAAATTCCCTACACGTCCAGTACACAAGTAAAACACTGTACACACACATGTACAACAGCTACACAATGACTGATGCTTCTTTTTGTATTGCTGAAGAAGTTCATGCTGGCTCTGATAGAAAGGTGTCAGGATACACAGTGCATCTCAGTTTGTTGTGTTTGGGGCTGAATAGCTGCAGACCAGTCAGGGTGCCCATGCTGACCCCTGTCCTTTGCCAAAAGCTCCAACAATAGGCACGTGAGCATCGGAACTGGACCACAGAGCAATGGAAGTAGGTGGCCTGGTCTGATGAATCAGGTTTTCTTTTATACATCATGTGGATGGTCGAGCGTGTGTGCGTCGCTTACCTTGATGTTAGAAGCAGAAAAAATGGGCATGTGTAAGAATCTGAGTGAGTTTGACGAGGGATAAATTGTGATGGCTAGACGACTGGGTCAGAGCATCTCCAAAACAGCAGCTCTTGTGGGGTGTTCCCGGTCTGCAGTGGTCCGTATCTATCGAAAGTGGTCCGAGGAAGGTCCAAGGCTCACTGGTGCACTTGGGGAGCGAAGGATGACAGATGAGCTACTGTAGCTCAAACTGCTGAATAAGTTCATGCTGGTTCTGATAGAAAGGTGTCAGACTCCATGACTTGATGGATCAGGGCTGTTTTGGCAGCAAAAGGGGGACCATGACAATATTAGGAAGGTGGTCATAATGTTATGCCTGATCGGTGTATGTATATATAACAATAAAAGTTTACATCTGTAAATTTAAAGCTTGGCTTTGTGGGCCAATGTACTTGCATTTTCACAACATGCAAATCAGTAATAAGCTAGTTTTAAAGCTATACTGGGAGTGACCACCCCTCCCACAACTCCAGACCACACCTCACACCACACACACCACCTCATACACAAACACTGGGATTTATTTTAAAAAGGTCTATTTAAGCAATTTTGTGACTCTTGGTCTTCACTAGAGTCGATGTACTGAATGTAACCCTTAATTGCTTACTGTCACAGTACTGTAAGTCACTTTGGATAGAAAGCGTCTGCTAAATGCCGAAAATGTTTTTCTTATTTATGGGACTCTATAAGTAAAACTATTTCTTGTTCAGAACATTATCAAGATCTCAAATATCTTTATTCTTTATCATTATATATCATATTCTATTTATTAACACTACATTAGCTTTAAAAAATCAGCATTAATTATCATTTTACCAAGCATTCAGACTTCCATTCAAATTGCAACTTGGAATGAATAATCTTGTTGTACTGGGTACAAATTCATCATCAAGCTTTAACACTAACACTTTCCTTACTGACCTTAACTGCAGTAGATTTGTTTACATGTAAGTCATGAAAAAATCTTCAGTCTCTATCAGGAATTTCGATTGAATTTATTTTTATGTGTTAAGAGAAAAATAAAGCATGTACATTCAATCATTGACGTAAACCTTTTAGTGATTGAGTTTGCTAAAACACTACTGTAATCAGATCTTAACTTTGTTTTGGTTGATAAACTAAATAACACAATATAATTTTTATCTGTAATATATCTTAAACAATAATGTTAAGTTTTTCACGTGTTAGTTACATTTTTGTATACATAATAAGTTCCACTTCCTAAATGCAATTCAAATTGGATGTTTAATAAGTTAAAGATGATAATACGTGATTAAAATTGTGTATTTATTGCTTTATTTTAAATAAATATATATAAATCATATATAAATATGCATTTCTGTATCTTCCACCCCAGCAGTTCCTGTGTATCCACCAGGGGGAGCCACCCTATAGTCTGAACAACACTTGTGGAGCTCAATGCTGTTTTAAGTTCTTTATAAGACATGCAGGAATATGTGGAACCCTTGGTGTGCGACCACTTTTCAGACAGGAGGGTGGGGGGCATTATGGGTAGTTAGATTCACAGATTTTGTATTTGAAAAAAAATAGCAGGAGCACTAAAATGAACGTGGGAGATTTTCCTATTATCCTCAATTCCAGGGTTCTGATATGCTTTATTAGATCTTAATTAATATTGATTATTGACATCCTGATCCCCTGATTTATTTGTTGCATGAAACAGTGTTTGAAAGGTATCGAGCCCTGGCACATATTAAAACATCATCAGAAATAACACAAATGAGGAGAATATTAATAAAGTGAATGATGAGCTGATTTCTCCCACAGTTTAAACATGAGGAAGCAGAAGCAGCTGCACAAACAAGATCATAAACAAATCAGTCCAGAATATTTCTGGAGTAAAGATAATCTAATATATTTATAGTGAGATGCTTCATACTGAACCAGGAGTTTATATGATGTCTTAAACACACTTGACTGTATTTTCTAAAGTAAATTAATAATAAAATGCATTAAAGTAAACGCATCAGCTTTATAAGGTCTGTTCCTTTAATATACAGGGTGGGCCATTTATATGGATACACCTAAATAAAATGGGAATGGTTGGTGATATTAACTTCCTGTTTGTGGCACATTAGTATATGGGAGGGGGAAAACTTTTCAAGATGGGTGGTGACCATGGCGGCCATTTTGAAGTCGGCCATTTTGGATCCAACTTTAGTTTTTTCAATGGGAAGAGGGTCATGTGACATCAAACTTATTGAGAATTTCACAAGAAAAACAATGGTGTGCTTGGTTTTAACGTAACTTTATTCTTTCATGAGTTATTTACAAGCTTCTCTTTGTTTACAGCCATTGACATGTCGCAGAGGTTAACACGTGAGGAGCGGATAGAAATTGTGTTGATGTCTGGTGAACGCAGTACCCGGGTCATTGCAGCAGATTTCAATGCAAGACACCCTACGAGACCACCCATCTCCCATGCTACAGTTAGCAAACTGCTTGCCAAGTTTCGTGAAACTGGTTCAGTGTTGGATTTGCCAAAATGTGGACGCATGAAAACTGTCACTAATGAAGAAACATCAGTGGCTGTCCTAGCTTCATTCAGCAAGAGCCCACAGCGTAGCACTCGCCGCATGTCACTGGAGAGTGGCATCAGTCGAACATCCCTTCGGCAGATATTAGCTACTCACAAATGGCACCCTTACAAACTCCAGCTGCTGCAGCATCTCAACGAGGATGACCCAGATCGGCGCACTGAATTTGCAGAATGGGCAAAACAAAAATTGGAACAGGACCCTCAGTTTACACAGAACATTTTGTTCAGTGATGAGGCAAACTTTTATGTGAATGGTGAAGTTAACAAACAAAACCACTGCTATTGGTCTGACACTAACCCACATTGGATAGATCCCTCCAAGACTGTTGGAACACAAAAATTGATGGTATGGTGTGGTATATGGGGTACAAAGATAGTGGGGCCATTCTTCATCAATGGAAACCTCAAGGCCACTGGATATTTGAAATTGCTACATGATGATGTGTTTCCCTCTTTATGCACTGAAGCTGGCACGTTCCCTGAGTTTTTCCAGCAAGATGGTGCACCACCACATTATGGGTGTCAGGTCCGAGCATTCCTAGATGAACAGTTTCCTGGAAAGTGGATTGATCGTCGTGGGCCAGTTGAATGGTCCCCAAGGTCTCCCGATCTGACCCCCTTAGACTTTTATCTTTGGGGTCATCTGAAGGCAATTGTCTATGCTGTGAAGATACGAGATGTGCAGCACCTGAAACTACGGATACTGGAAGCCTGTGCTAGCATTTCTTCTGTGGTGTTGCTATCAGTGTGTGAAGAGTGGGAGAAGAGGGTTGCATTGACAATCCAACACAATGGGCAGCACTTTGAACACATTTTATAAGTGGTCAGAAACTTGTAAATAACTCATGAAAGAATAAAGTTACGTTAAAACCAAGCACACCATTGTTTTTCTTGTGAAATTCTCAATAAGTTTGATGTGTCACATGACCCTCTTCCCATTGAAAAAACTAAAGTTGGATCCAAAATGGCCGACTTCAAAATGGCCGCCATGGTCACCACCCATCTTGAAAAGTTTCCCCCCTCCCATATACTAATGTGCCACAAACAGGAAGTTAATATCACCAACCATTCCCATTTTATTTAGGTGTATCCATATAAATGGCCCACCCTGTATAATGAAAGTGAACGTGAGTGTGTGTGGGCGGGGCGCGGGAGGGGAGGGGGCGGGGCTAACGCGAGTGACGTCTTAGAACCAAATGACGTCACGATGCGGACCGGTTGGTGTTGTGACGTCACTGGAGAGAGAGTATAAATACAGGCGCTTCACTTCAGCAGGTCAGAGCTCGGTGTGAGATTCTACTCAGCGCTTCTACTGCAGCTAATACAGGTGACGGGACCAACAGGAAATCATGGAGCCCGACAGGGGAGAGCACCTGAACAACTGGGCTCAAAAGCAGCTGAGAAAAGAGAGAGATATGATGGACATGATCATAATAGAGATTGAGGAATTGGAAAGCCAGATGCAGGAGACTGGTAAAGATAGAGGACAGGGTCAGTGCACACTGGAAACCATCGAGACTGACAGGGGAGAGAACATGAAAAATGTGACAAAAGAAATTGAGGACATGGAAAACACCATACAAGAGTTTAATAAAGACATAAAACAGGGTCAGTGCACACTGGACATCATCGATGAGAATAAGATTAACTGGTGTGAGAGCACGACTTGTGGGCTTCCAGAGAGAGATATGATGGAAACGATGACAGAAAAAATAGAGGATATGGAAAACACAATGCAGGAGTATAATGAAGACATAGGACAGGGTCTGTGCAAAGTGGAAACCATCAATGAGACCAAGATAAACTGGGGAGAGCACATGATTTGTGGACCTCCGAAGCAGCAGAACAAGCGCAGAATGATAAAAATGATGAGGAAAGAGAATAAGGATTTGGCAAGAAAGATCCAAGAGCTTGAGAATGAAAAAGAGGAATTAGAAGAGCTGATGGGCATTGAGAGGAAGAGGGACAAGGCTATGAGAAAAACCCTGAGAAAGGGGATGGACCCAGCTATTAAAGAAGCTGAAAAAGAGGAACAGAAGAAGCAGTGTGATCAGTTCCTGCTAATCAAGTCATTAAGGTTAAAGATTGAGAAGCTCACGGCTGGCCACAGTCCGGACCCAAAACCAGAGTCCCAGATGAAAATCACAAAGAAGCTGGGACCAGCCTGGACTCGGATGGTGGGCGACAAAATAAAGGCAGAGAAGAAAAACAAAGAGCTGCTTAAACAGGTCAATGATCTCCAAGCTGTCGCACAACTGCGTAAAGAAACGCAAAGCCGAACAGAAATGGAGAGTGAGACTGAGGGAGGAAATAGGAAGAAGTCGTGGTTCCTCAATCTAATCCGTAAAAAAGAGAAGAAATGGTCAGAGGAGAAAAAGAACCTGGAGCTAAACAGGGAGATGGAGAGATCCTATCTAGAGCTGCAGCTTCAAACTAATGAAGCGCGGCGTGTCTCCATGATGGTGAACCAGGCTGCTCTGAAGCAGAAGATGCTCCAGGAGCTGAAGCAAAAACAGCTAAGGAACATGAGTGAGACAGAAATGAAAGAAAGAAAGAAGCAGGAGGGGAAAGAATGGAAGAAAATAGAGAAGGAGTGTAAGAAAGCAGAGAAAAAGAGGAAAACTAAAAAGTGGTGGAAGATAAGATGGTTCACCAAGAAGCTTTAAATCAAAGAAATGTTGTTCCACATATTGGGAAACGTGAAGCTAAAAAAATGGCAACAATTCTGCACAAAAGTGGTGAAGTGGTCACAACACTGTGCAAAAGTGCTCGGGGAAACATTCATGTGCAACAATTGTGTGCAAAAAAATTAAATATTGGTCCCCCAGAGCACGTAGTGGTGGAGTGGTCACTCTGCTATTGGCCACAGAGCACAAAAATAATTAAAATGTTGTGTACAAAGATAAAATTTGGTCGCCATAGTGGCGGGGTGGTGGAGTGGTCACATTGACCCGGGACCTAAATTATTAAAAACATCAATCTTACCACAATTGTGTACAGAAAAAAAATCTATATTAGCCCACAGAACACATAGTGGTGGAGTGGTCATTTTGCTCTGGACAAAGAAACAAAACAAAACATAAACCTATGACAATTGTGTGCAAAAAAATAAAAAAATATTGATCCCTGGAGCACAAAGCGGTGGAGTGGTCACTTTGCTCGGGGCCAAAAACAATTAAAAATATATCTATACTTACATTTTTGAAAATGTTGTGAGCAAAGATAAATATCGGTCGCCATTGTGGCGGGGTGGTGGAGTGGTCACACTGACCTGGGACCTAAATTATTGAAAACATAAATTAACAACAATCATCAGTTTGTGACAACAGTGTGCAGAATAAAAGACTATAAATATTGTTTCATTTTATTCATTTAATTCTTAAGTTATAGGCTAAATAATATTTTTTTTTATAAATTGAGGACATTTAGCCCATTAAAATGTTCAAATTGCACCAAAAGCATCTCATTCGTTTGTGCCACGTTTGTGCTGGTTTGTGCTGCTAAAAGAAACATTTGTGCTTTTTTAATTCTCAAGTTATTACGCTATAAATATTACACCCGTGACGTCACCAGCCCCCCATTAACGTCTGTATTAGTGGTGTGCGATACTGCAAAATTTGATATCGATCCGATACCAAGTAAATACAGGGTCAGTATCGCCGATATCGATCCGATACTGATACTTTGTACTTACTTTCATGTAGGGAAGAGCAGTGTATCATGATTTATGAGGTGAATGTATCATCAATTTGCTTTGACTAATTAATGATTTTGTGTTCATCATGTGCAGTGAAAACCCACTACAGTTTGTAGGTGAATATAAAGTAATTGTCTATTATACTGTCTAGTGCAATAAGAACATAAATCTATGATCAAAAATACAATCTAGTGCACTCTGTAGGGAACATAATTAATTATGTAATACACTATCTAGTGAACTGTGTAGGGAAAATAAACCAATTGTCTAATTCACTATCTAGTGCACTACGTAGTGCACTATGTAAGGAACATAAATCCGTTATCTGATATACAATTTAGTGCACTATGTAGGGAACATAAATTCATATCTAAAATACTATCTACGTAGTGCACTAAGAATCATTTGATTCATTTGAACGCGCAGACTCACTCGCTCTCCCGCTGTGAGCTTCTCAAACTAGAGGTGGGTGATACCGGGAATTTTGGTATCGATCCGATACCAAGTAAATGCAGGGCCAGTATCGCCGATATCGATACCGATACTTTTTAATATTTAAGCTTCATAGATCCAAAAGACCTAGGATAGAATTTCGCCAAACATTGTACGTGACAACAAAATACTTTATTATCACAATCAACATTTTTGTTTAGAAACAATGGAACAGTAACAAAACAAGGTTTGTCTTAACATTAGGACAATAAATCTTTTTTGAGATAGAAAAGGAGAAACCACAATACAAAAATAAAATAAAAATTATCCCCTCACTAGACATCTTTTCCAGTTCTTTCTTTCTTTGTTTCTTTTTTCAAATAGAATTGTTCTTAGGAAAAACAATAAAAAAGAAGGAATTTTCTTCCTTTCAGTGCAATTCTGTTTTTTCTTAAATAAACAGAGTGTAAAAAAATATCACTCAACACAACTTAAAACAAAATCTCCTGAGGTAGAGGGCTGACAAACCACAATACAACAAAATTAACACACCACAACAAATACTGTAAACAGTTTCAAACTTATTCTGTTTTTCAAGTCAAACAATACAAGAAAATAATAATTTCTTCCCTTCAGTGCACTTCTGGCTTTAAACAAAATAAAAAGAATAAGTGAAAATTAAATAAAGAAAGTATAAATAAAGAAAGAATACAGCTACACTTACACTGTGGGCTGGGCTGGGCTTAGGATTAGAGGTTTTTATTTAAGAACAGTATCATGTCTCTCTCCGTACTGTGACGTGTGGACTCGAGGAGAGCGCTGAGTGGGCGGGCCAGGCTGAGCCTACCTGCATGGCTGTTTGGCTGGCGCCGCTGAGCCACGTGACGGTGCAACAACAAAAGACGACACAGCGCAGCGCTACTCTTACAGACAGAGAGTAGACTTTGATGAATCCGCGAGCGCAGCAGTCAGCTTGAGTATCGATCTTTTTACCCGAGTATTGCTCAATATCAATACCAGTGTTGGTATCGATATTATCGATATTTGGATCGATCCGCCCACCTCTATCTCAAACTGAACTGCGTCTTTCTGTACATGAGGAAGAAATCTATGTAGAGATTTCAAATAACATGAACCTGAAGGTATGAACTTACATTGTAGAAAAGAAAAACAAGCCAGTAGCAGCAGTGTGCACATTAAACCATTTACTGAAGGGTCATTAAGTTTGGCTAATTGAAATAATGGCATGTTTCTGACCTGAATGAGAGGGGCAGTAAAAAGATCTCACACTTGTCAGAGACAATGTTTGAAGCCCAGGTTAATAGGACCTGTTAGTTAGAGAAGGATCACTTGTTTGTTAGTTTATGTCCAAAAGCAGGTGTGGCCCATACAGGGATCGAACCCGCGACCTTGGCGTTATTAGCACCACGCTCTAACCAACTGAGCTAACCGGCCAGTTCATCTGTACTTTCTTTAGATCTTTGTACATAATTCTACACTAACTCCATTCAAGCAGCTGAAGCGGACTTTAATAATACACATCTAAGAGGTTTTGTGGGTTCTTATATGTGTGAACTATCTAAACTATATATTTCTTAAAGTTCCTGACTGAGCTTAATGCCACCAATCAGTGACTGGAGCAGATACGACTCAGGTCCTGCACACAGTAAGTAGTGCTGATACACAGTACCAGCCTGCACACCAGAAGGGCTCCAAACGTCAAGTTTTCACCAGGGCCGGAGTTGGGCCCCTTTTTCAGCCTGGGAGTTTCATGACCAAACCCGGCCCTCTTTTTCCACGGAGGAAAAATTTTAATAAATAAAACAGCAGCTAGCTCTTACAATGACTTTTTATTTGGTATAAGTTCAGGTATATGATGGTAAGTTAACAGAAAACACTTCACATAAACAAGTTTAATTCAAATTTAAATCAGATAAAGATTTAAAAGGTAAAAATGTGATAAAGATGAAAAAAGTATTTACATTTGTACAGGAGCAATAAATTGAAATAAAAATATTTGAAATTAAAATTGCATTTGTCTTCCCAACAGAGAGGTGCTCTATTGTTAGGTTTACACTAAACTCTTAAGTAGCTTCACTACACACATATTTAGTAGGCTACCTACAGCATCAAAAGCCTCCTAAGAAGTGCACTGGTTTCTGCAACTTTATTAATAATGGTGTCATTGTCTATAGATATGAGACATGGCTTATCTGCTGCTCTGAGGCTAAAAAAAACATTTCATTAAGGGTTAGCCTATTATGCTGAATAACATAACATGCTTGAATTTCTTTTTTTTTTTTTTTTACAATTTAGCCTATATTATGATGGTGTAAAATTGATAGTGATTTAGGCTATTTGTCTCCATTTGTTAAAATAAATTAGGCTATCGTGCTGACATCTTTCTGAATGTCTGAAGAATTTAACATATATCATGTATATTCTCTACGTTATATTTTACATTACAAATAACTATCTTAGTTTAAATAACTCTGTTAGACTATCCTCTACCTGTCCCTTCTGTAGTCATGGCCTCCTCGGGATCATCAGTACAGTAGCGTCAAAAACATTCCAATAATGAGTTAGGCTATGTAATATATTACACTTCAAATTATGTTTATTATTTTCAGCTTGAAACTGGATATTTGTGATTAATGGTGTGTACTGGGTTCTACAAAATAAACTACGCTAAGTTGACGTTGCAAATGTTGCGCAATACCGGCTGCATGGGGTCTGTCCTCTGGAAAACAGGTCTGTTAATTTGGCACATTTGGCAGCATCTTCTTCCAACGCCTTTCTTTTTTTTAACCTGGTCTTTTCGGCTCCACCTGGCCTCTTCCTGCCCTCCATCACCACCGACTGATGGTTTGCGCTATTCTGTTGCTATATTTACTTTTACCGGCGCTCCAGAAAAGACGCCTCATGGGCCAAACCAACTTAAACATTTGGGAGGGGAGAATTCCCTCAGATGGTAGAACCCATCTAATCTACTGCGATGTAGGGGCTGCGCTGTCAGATGAATGGAGAATGAATGCAAGAAGAAGTGACAGATAAGTGTCAAAATTATTTTTCTCATCCAACCGGCCCAAACTCGAGATTGACATGAGCCGGCCCATCGGGAATCCTCCCGAATCTCCCGATTAGCCACTCCGGGCTTGTTTGGCAACCAGCACAGTGTAAATATTGGACAAAACACATGATGGGTTATTTTAACTTGTTGGGTTGTGCAGTTTAATCATTGTGCTGGATTAAATAAATTTAAGAAAATTCAGCATTAAAGCATAATCTCATTAAAATAGGCTACAATTTAACACTATAATACAATACAATTTATTAATTGCTGAATTATATTAAATAATTATTATATAATAACTGTGATTAAACAAAAATATAAAATACATCTAACATACATCTTAAACTGCTCTTCTTTACATGTTAAATTCCTCCTCTGTTGAATAAATCAAGGCACCTGAAACCCGGAGAGCTGAAGATTTACGAGGGAGCTGCTACACTACCTGCTGTAATGATTCCCAAGATGAGGACATTGTTTAGTAATAAAAGCTCTAAAACAAACTTCCACTGCTTGGATAAGAGACGCTGCTCTGCAGGACTGTATATAAACTGAGAAAATGATCACGTCCAAGCTCTAATACCAACCAGAAGAGCTTCCTCTGTTCCTACTGCTGCAAATACTCAACCATGTTGGATCCAGACTGTTATAACATAAACATTTCATTCTCATGTTTCCTCTCCTTGTTTATTGGTCTCCAGAACACTTCAGAACAGCAGAAGTTGGAGCTTCATCTCTGTAACCAGACTCAGTTCCAGAACTCTTTCATTTCTGCAGGTTTTGTAGATAAAGAGCTCTTGGACGCATCGATTTGCTCTTCTGCTCTCAAAGGTCGTCTTCTCAGCTCACTGTGCACAACAACATCTACATCAACTGGACAGTCAATCACTAAATGTTCAGTCTAATGACTTTAACCTTGTAGAAACTCTAGAAATGTAAAACTGTATTATGGGTGAACAAATCGAACACTTTTTGTAATAACATTTATCCACTGCAGACCCTTTAAGTGATATTTTGTTGTAGATTGCTCCAGTGTGGAATGAAAAAGAATGATGGTGATGCTGGAAGACACTGGATGAAGAATTCCTCGTTACTCTCATAACTCACATCATCCTCATCCTGAACATCTTTTACTTCCTGCAGCTTCTCCTGCAACTGAATCCTAACAAAACGTAAGATAAACTTTAATATGAAATCAACCACTCGTAGTCACCATGTACTGACAGTGTTTACAGTGTACTTTGTAGTGGTTGTTGTGTTAGAAAACACTGCAAACACTGCAACACCCTTTTTATATCCTGGTTATTTACTATATTTATATAAAGATTATAATGTTTAGTCATTATCCTCATATAATCTGTTTAATTTGGTTATTTTATTGGACTGAAAGAACTGCTCTATACATGATTGAATAAAAACTTTATATAAGTTTACCATCCCATTACTTAATAATCCTACAGTAAAATACTTAAACGTTCATAAATATGATGAATTCATATGATAATTTGATTTGCTTATCTTATGGAGTTTTAAATGTAGCCATTTGCATCAGTTTGCCATCTAATTTCTTTAAATCATCAAGGTAAAAACAGAAGATGTGGTATTATGAGTAAGTAGGACAGTTATTTAAATATAGTGGATTTAACTGAAAGCAGGTTTCTTTATTTTTAATACCAAAGAAGGACTGAATTTGGAACATGTAGATTGTTCTACATTTAGACTAGAACAGACTTTATTTCTGGTACATCTGTGTGCATCAGGACTCGATAAGTTTATTAAAATGTAAAACTTAGTTCTGTTTTAATATCTGTACTTACAGTCAGAGCAGCGTACCGTAAAACAGGGTTTAAATGCGCACTAAAACTTTTAGTGTAGACAATGTGATCAGTACCGTAAAACAGGGTGTAGATGCGCACTAAAACTTTATTAAGTAGAAATAGCGCGACCGAGCAAGTCCAGAAGATCTAAAACAAATGCAGCACCCAGATTCACCCTCAAAAAGCTTCATAAATCTTTTTTCTAGCAAGAAAACTCAATAAAAAACAAGAACGCAACAAGAACTCACCACGTTTTCTCCCCTCAAATGATCCACAGGTGAGTTTAATAACTACATGCAGTGACCCACAGTAATACTCAGTATGAGCAGAAAGACGCGACTAACTTACACTTTTACATTTAGTTCTTATTGTTATATTTTAAATTGTGTTTGTTTGTAAACTGTGAATTAGTTCTTAATCTGGTCGTGATGTTAGTGAATTAAACCTACATCTCTCTGATGGTCTGATCGATCAGCTGTCTGTTCTGACATGCTGCTTAAGCCCGGCTAGCTCAGTCGGTAGAGCATGAGACTCTTAAGCTGAATCGAGATACTTAGAGAGTATGTACTAGATTGGAGGAAGTATGCACTACTCTGCCGGTAAAAAAGTACATACTTCCAGTACAGAAGTATGCAGTATGCACACAACACTGCTACGCACTACATCTGCCCTCTTTCCAACGTCAAGTGATGACGTGGGACGTGATGACATAATATCACCATGGTTACAGACTCATTACAAACCCCACTCGCCAAATTTTTGGATATTTATCGTGTTTTTGTCATTAATTCGTCTTTAAAATGTTTTATTTTATTTATCTTACTTACACTTGTAAACAGAGGACCGCTATCTTTCTTGTTTCTTATTACGCTTCGAACGCCTACGCAGCTCCAGTTGCATTATGGGATTCATTAACGGACCGCAAGTGTGCATCGCTTGCATACTCAAACATGGCTGCCCAATAAGTAGGTCATCCGGGTACTTCTCGCGTACCTCTTTGTGTATACTATGTATTCGGACATACTAACCGCTCTCGCGTCCTCATTTCGCGTACTATTGAGTATGGAAGTATGCGATTCCGGACGCAGCCTTAATCTCAGGGTCGAGGGTTCGAGCCCCACGTTGGACGACTAGCTTCATTTAACGTCTACTGAAACCAAAAGGACGTTCTTCCACTTTGGACAGCCGGTCTCCAGTGACTTATCAGGTGGATATTTGTGCTTGTAGGACTGTTGTTTACTGGATCTTAATTCAATTTGTTTATTAGGACAGTACACATGGGACACATGATTTGCTAATGTTTACTTTATGCTAATAAACAGTATAATTACACAAGTTTATATCAAGCACAGTCATGGACAATTTAGCGACTCCAGTTCCAGTTTAGTGGCGCCAGTGTTTTGTCCATTTCAGATCCACATGTACAGAGTAGTTAAAACCAGCTGTTGTGGTGTAAGTGCTGTAGGTTGTGATGTAGTTTTTCTGTTATTCCTCAGTGAAATTGATTGAAGTCTGGATTTCTCATTGTAAAGTTTTGCTGGTTGAATGGGGTTAGTGTAGAATTATGTACAAAGATCTAAAGAGACTAGCTGAACTGGCCGGTTAGCTCAGTTGGTTAGAGCGTGGTGCTAATAACGCCAAGGTCGTGGGCAGTGATGGCTTAGTTACCTTGAAAAAGTAATCTGATTACTGATTACTGATTACTCCTTTAAAAAGTAACTTAGTTACTTTATGGATTACTTGATTTTAAAAGTAACTTAGTTAGATTACAAGTTACTTTATTAGTTATATAATGCGGAATATTTCAAAGATATTCCTTTGCAATACTTTATAATTTGGCTGCCAACTTGTGTGTACTGATGAGACTCAATTGAATCCCAGAACATGCTAGTGTGAATGCATGGAAAACAAATTTTAATTTTCTTTCAAGAATATGATACAGACTGACCAACACTATTACGCTAAATCAGCATTGAAAATTGACTTTACTTTTAATAGCCTTCTACAATGCTGGAGCTTCTTAAAACGGAAGATTTTCTTTTAAATAGAAGTGTTATTTACCTGCTATTAAATTGTTTTCCAACAAAATCCGCCCAATTTGGCGGATAATCGCCCAATCTGGCAACACTGGAATGCGCAGAGAAGCTGGCGCTTTTACTCGTAGCGCGCCACGAATACTACTAAATAGTACTACTGTACTTCTGTAATTGTGTTGGTGGTTGACATTTATGTTGAGTGTATTACTGCACTGTTTTGGTGAAGAACTACTCATCTGAGGTGCGCTGCTCCTGCCTGCAGAAATGCTTCCGCAAAAAAATTGCCGGCAAAGCGGTGGTGGGGGGGCCAGAGGGGTGGCCAAAGATTACTTTATGGTGGCCATGGCAACCACTGGCCACCCCCTGGCTCCGCCCCTGCCAAGAGGAAAGCAAAAATATCTTTTCACTAAGGAAAATGACAAAAATAGTAACGCACAGTAACTTGGATAAGTAACTTTAATCTGATTACTGGATTGGAAATAGTAACGCGTTAGATTACTCATTACTGAAAAATGTGGTCAGATTAGAGTAACTTAGAGTAACTTACTTAGTAACGCGTTACAGACCATCAGTGGTCGTGGGTTCGATCCCCGTACGGGCTACACCCACTTTTGGACTTGAACTAACAAACAAGTGATCCTTCTCTAACTAGCAGGTCCTATTGACCTGGGCTTCAAACGTCGTCTCTGACAAGTATGAGATCTTTTTACTGCCCCTCTCATTCAAGTCAGAAACATGCCATTATTTCAATTTGCCAAACTTAATGACCCTTCTGTAAATGGTTTCATGTGCACGCTGCTGCTACTGGCTTCTTTGGTTCGGCACGGTGGCTAAGAGGGTAGCACTGTCACCTCACAGAAAGAAGGTCTTTGGTTCGATCCCCAGGTGGGGCGATCCAGGTCCTTTCTGTGTGGAGTTTGCATGTTCTCCCCGTGTCTGCGTGGGTTTACTCCGGGTGCTCCGGTTTCCTCCCACAGTCAAAAGACATGCAAGTGAGGTTAATTGGAGATACTAAATTGTCCATGACTGTGTTCGATTGAACTTTGTGTAATGAGTAACTACCGTTCCTGTCATGAATGTAACCTTAGTTTAAAACATGACGTTAAAATCCCAATAAACAAACAAACAAACTGGTTTGTTTTTCTTTTCTACAATGTAAGTTCATACCTTTAAGTTCATGTTATTTATGGTCTTTCCATAGATTTCTTCCTCATGCAGAAAGACGCAGTTCAGTTAGAGAGAAACAGCTGCAACAATCATTCAAATCCGAGTACTACACTGAAACACTAATTTTTTCCAAGTGTATGTAAACTTTGAGATGTAATGTTTCCTGATTGGATGGCTCCACCATCGTCCCTCCATGTCACTCTGAGTAGTGTATCATTACTATTGCTAAGGAGTTAATATGTGTGTCTACATCACTTCACGTATCTATTCTACTAATATTCATGCACACACACATTATACATTTTCATTTTCGGCATTTAGCATTTAACGCTTTTATTCAAGGCTACTTACAGTACTGTAACAGTATGTTGTCTAAGCAATTGAGGATTACAACAGGGCCTAACAGTTGCAACCTGGCAGTGGTGGGGCTTAAACCAGCGACCTTTTGATTACTAGTCCAGTACCTTAACCGCTAGGCTACAACTGCCCTATAATACACACATGTTTTATACACACACCTTATATACACACCTTATACACACGTTATACACACACGTAATACACACACCTTATACACACGTTATACACACACCGTATATACACACGTAATACGCACACCTTATACACACCTTATACACACGTTATACGCACACATAATACACACACGTTATACAGTACACACACCGTATATACACACCTTATACACATGTTATATGCACACATAATACACACACGTAATACACACACCTTATACACACAGGGTGTGTCATGGTATGTGGGCATGTCAGTACCAGGGTGTGTCAGTACAAGTACCAGGATGTGTCATGGTATGGGGGTGTGTCAGTACCAGGGTGTGTCATGGTATGGGGGTGTGTCAGTACCAGTACCAGGGTGTGTCATGGTATGGGGGTGTGTCAGTACCAGGGTGTGTCATGGTATGGGGGTGTGTCAGTACCAGGGTGTGTCATGGTATGGGTATAATTCGATTATGGGTATAATCGAAAGACAGATCGATAGACAGACTATTTATCTATCTGTCTAACCATCTGTCTGTCTGAATATCTGTCTATCTTTCTGTTTATCTATCTACTCAATCTGTCTGTCTGTCTGCATCCTTTATAATCTGTATCTATCACCATGTGTGTACAGGAGCTGTACGTTCCAGGCCGACTGTGAGGCAGGTAGACGGACGTGGATCAGTGCCATTCAGAACCTGACTGAGAGAGAAGGAACAGTTGAGAGTGAGGTGAATTATCATCACCACTATGCTCCGGGATAGGAGGGGTTCGGTTCTCGGCTCTGTAACACCAGTTTAATGCGTCTGAATCAGCAGGAATCAGACGGGTACAAGAACGAATCGGAATCAGATTCCTCAAGCAAGCAGACAGACTCCCAGGGACCGCGGGCGTTTTCTGAAGCTCCAGGTAACCTTAACACCACCACGTTCGAGCCCCACACTATTAAACTCTAGTGACTATATGTTTAACCCTTGGGCTTCGTAGGTGGGATCAGTTCTGGAGAAGTCATCTGTGATGCTCCCGAGAACAAGGGTGAGTACGCCGGCCCTTTATATGGACCCTTATTTTTGGTCCACATAACACATGAAGCATCATTGGTGATACTTGTGTTGAAGATGCTGAAGGAGAACCCACCGACAGAGAACGTCAAGAGGAGAAGACGACCGACACGAACCTGGACAGCCAATGGAGAGCTGCTGGGAAAGGAAGACTGTGGTTCAGTCTATGAAGGAGACCATAAGGCAGATGGGAATCAGGTGAGTATCAGTTTGCTGTGTTGATCCTCCCCTGGATCCTCCTATGGCTCCAGATACCTGTGACGACCTACCAGGACCTTATTGGGTCAGGATGACCTCTGAGTACCACCCTGGCCCCTGGATTCCTCTTAGCCCCAGACATGAACCCAATTGAGCATCTGTGGGACCTCCTCAATGGTCGTGTTGGCTCTACGGATCCTCCCCTGGTTCCTCCCTTGGCTCCAGATACCTGTGACAACCTTCTGAAGAGGCCAAACAAGAGGCCAAGAAGAGGCCAAATCAGTAATAATAATAACATGTCTCTTGTGGGCAGCAGGTTGAGGTGCCATGCGCTGTACCCGAGACGGACGACATCTCAGAGGGAACGTCACGTGTGGTTGAGGACGTCTTCGAGCTGCACAAATGCTATGAGGTTCACAAAACCATTGGATCAGGTAACTGGTACCACTTTCAGTCGTCTCTCTGCCTTTGTGTAACACAGATGTGCATCTTTTAAAACCTGACTTAATATTTTTTTAATTCAATCGTTCTTCAGGTGGTTATGCGACGGTCAAGCTCGGCAGGCACATTCGGACTGAAGAGCCAGTGGCCATCAAGATCCTGGAGAAGAAAGAGCTCGGGGTTAGTTTCAGCAAAACCGTCTGTTAAAGACAGACGTGTCTCAGTTTCCAAACGTTTGGTTCTCCTAATTCTGATCTGAAAAGTCATAAAACTGTTCCTGTTTCATCCCCATTGCAGGATGAGTTGTCTGATTTGAGGATCGAGATTGAAGCCCTGAAGAACCTCAATCATCAGCACGTGTGCCACTTGTACCAAGTCATGGAGACTGCTGACCAGATCTACCTGGTTCTTGAGGTACCATCAGTGGTTAGAAACTATCAGATTTGATTCAATCTCTGGATTTACGATGATTTGCTGCTCACTTGACTCGCTCTCTCCTCCAGTTTTGTCCGGGTGGAGATCTGTTCGACCACATCGATAATAACGACATGTTGTCGGAGGAGGAGACGCGCAGGATCTTCCGTCAGATCGTCTCGGCACTGGCCTACGTCCACAGCCAGGGATACGCCCACCGTGACCCTCAGCCAAACGATTTCCACTTATACTTTGTGCTCTCTCTTTGTTAGTGCTTGTACATGTGTGTTTTATTTTGACTCTCAGGAAAACATGATGCTGGATGAGAAGAACAACATCAAGCTCATCGACTTTGGTCTCTGTGCCAAACCAGAGGTTCGTGTCTCTCCTAAGACTGTAGTGTATACTTAAATCAAGAGTGCCATTCAGAGAGTCTAGTAAGGTGGTGTGCTTACCCCCATCCATCATGCTAAAGCCTTGCACACATGGTGTCCACAATTAGTTTCAGTGATCAGTTAGATGAACAGGACATCACAGAGCCATGCTGGTTCAGTTTGTGTGCTGTGTTGCAGATGCTAAACAACAGTTGGACCTTCGGTTGATAAAAATCTGTTTTGTTGTAGGGTGGATTGGGTACTGCTCTGATTGAGGGCTGTGGAACCCCTCCCTACTTGGCACCAGAAGTCATTGATGAGCAACCCTATCATGGTGCAGAGGTAGGTTTGTGTGGGGTGTGTCCCCAGGTTATTCCTGATAAACTTCAATTGGAGAGTCTCCAAATCCAAGGTGTTCAGTCCCCTCTATAGCCCCATTCATGACTTATTCTATGAGGTCTGGATGAGGGGACTGACCAGGGTAAAGCATGGTTAAAAAAGACAATGAAGATGTGTGTGTGTGTGTGTGTTTTAGGCAGATGTTTGGAGCTTGGGTGTTGTCCTATATGTCATGCTGTGTGGCTACCTCCCGTTCGACGGTGACGACTTTGTGGAGCTCCATGAACAAATCACTGTAAGTCTTGGAACTACAATGAAACACCATTGGCATACACGTCTTGTTACGATTATGAAATTGAATCCATTATTTAATGCTCAGCAGCATGTTAAACATACAGTAAAAGTAACAGTAATGGCTTGTGGTGATGTTCTTTGATCAGATGTGATTGTTTTGCTCTGTGTTTCCTCAGAAAGGACATTATGACACTCCTGACTGGCTGTCTCCTGGTTCTGTACTGCTGATTAAGGAAATGCTGCAGATGTTTGTTTATGGGTGTGTTTAATGTAAGCAAAGTGGGTGTGTGTTTCTCTGTGGGCTTCATCACCTGAAGTTCTTGTATCTTGTCCTGTAGGTGGTTCCAGAGCAGCGCATAAAGGTGGAGCATCTGCTGGATCATGAGTGGGTAATGAAGGGCTACAGCAGCCCTGTGGAATGGCACAGCACATGCCCGGTACAACATCCACACTAGACATAGTACAGTAGCATGATGGAGATCCATCGTACAGAAGATTGTATCTTTATTATCTTACATACTCATATATTTGTGTCTGTGTGTGTGTGTGTTTGTGTCTCAGCTGGATCATCTAGATGAGGAGAGCATCACCGAGATGGCTGTGATGTTCAGACAGTCCAACCAAAGCACCAAGCAGCTGGTGTCTGAGGTACATTTCAGTACTTGTATCTGCATCAACACAGATGCTAAAATGTAGACACATATTTATTAATACTGAGGTTCTTGTGCTCCGTCTAATAGAGATGTGTGTGTGTGTGTGTGTGTGTGTGCAGTGGAAGTTTGATCAGACCACAGCTACGTATCTTTTGCTCTTGAGAAGGAAGCAGCGCAGTAGTCCAGTGTGTAGCTGAGCGGACGTGTAAGAAATCCAGGTAACATTTTCATAATCAGTATATTTTACCTGATAAACGCTGCTCTACATGCTCATCTGTCCAAACGCAACAGCTTCTGGAATGTTCTTACACCTCTTCTTGTTTTATTTAGCAGGAGACGTTGTCGGTGCAACAAGGAGGGACGATGGTGGCGCCATCCAATCAGGACACGTTACATCTCAATTTCACATTTCAATGATTGTTGCAGCTGTTTCTCTCTAACCCATCCTCTCTCTCTCTCTCTCTCTCTCTCTCTCTCTCTCTCTCTCTTCTTTTACCAGAACGATGCATTTTGGGTATCTGTGTGTGACTGGTTAGAGGAACTCCACTGAGGTGCCGCCCTTGTTGATCCACACAGCTGTATGAGAAGTGTAGAACATGGATGACCAGGATCAACAAGCCTTAAAATCTTATAACATTAAATACAAAATAAATAAACTCACTGAATATATGAATGTGCCTGGATGTTCATTTTTACAATAGCTGATTTTTTCTTCATCATTTTGTGTATGAAGCAACACAACATTTCCTGACATGTTACAGAACATTGAACTCAGCAGTGAAGATACAGACCTACTGTCAGTTACTCAGAGCAGCCTGAGATCGTTACCCTAAAACTTAGTGAACTTATGTCTCCTAAAAGAGACAGTAAACTATTAACAACCATTTTAAATAAATGAGGTCCAGTTACAAAATACACTATATTACCAAAAGTATTCACTCACCCATCCAGACTGCTTCTACACACCTAAGTGAAAGAATGGGTCGCTCTCAGGAGCTCAGTGAATTCCAGCGTGGTACCGTGATGTCACCTCTGCAACAAGTCCAGTCGTGAAATTTCCTCACTACTAAATTTCCACAGTCGACTGTCAGTGGTATTATAACAAAGTGGAAGCGATTTGGAACAAAGTGGTACCACGTAAAATGACAGAGTGGGGTCAGCAGATGCTGAGGTGCATAGTGCACAGAGGTCACCAACTTTCTGCAGAGTCAATCACTACAGACCTCCAAACTTCATGTGGCCTTCAGATTAGCTCAAGAACAGTGTGTAGAGAGCTTCATGGAATGGGTTTCCATGGCCGAGCAGCTGCATCCAAGCCTTACATCACCGAGCGCAATGCAAAGTGGTGTAAAGCACGCCGCCACTGGACTCTGCAGCAGTAGAGACGTGTTCTCTGGAGTGACAAATCACGCTTCTCCATCTGGCAATTCAATGGACGAGTCTGGGTGTGGCGGTTGCCAGGAGAACGGTACTTGTCTGACTGCATTGTGCCGAGTGTAAAGTTTGGTGGAGGGGGGATTATGGTGTGGGGGTGTTTTTCAGGAGTTGGGTTCGGCCCCTTAGTTCCAGTGAAAGGAACTCTTAATGCTTCAGCATACCAAGAGATTTTGGACAATTTCATGCTCCCAACTTTGTGGGAACAGTTTGTGAATGTGCACCAGTGCACAAAGCAAGGTCCATAAAGACGTGGACGAGTGAGTTTGGTGTGGAAGAACTTGACTGGCCTGCACACAGTCCTGAGCTCAACCTGATAGTCAAGTCAAGTCAACTTTATTTATAGAGCACTTTAAAAACAACAACAGCTGTGACAAAGTGCTGTACATAGATAATTATAAAACATAAAACAAACACTAGAAACAATGAGAAGTCTCATGCTGGATTGAAAGCCAAGGAATAAAAATGGGTTTTAAGACTAGTTTTAAAAATAGCCAGTGAAGAGGCCTGTCTAATATGGAGTGGTAGGTTGTTCCATAATTTAGGGGCAGCGATTGAAAAAGCTCTATCCCCTCTGAGCTTACGCTTTGACCTTGGTACCTCCAGGAGCAGCTGATCAGCTGACCTGAGGCACCGAGCAGAAGTGTGGGGATGGAGCAGTTCAGCGAGGTAAGGCGGGGCAAGTCCATTTAAAGATTTAAAAACAAACAACAGAATCTTAAAATGTACTCTGAAATGCACGGGCAGCCAATGGAGGGAGGCCAGAATGGGGGTTATATGCTCTCTCTTACGTGATCCCATTAAAAGTCGGGCCGCAGCATTTTGCACTAACTGGAGAGGGAGGGAGGACTGGCTGACTCCAAAATAAAGTGCATTACAGTAGTCCAGCCGAGATGTGATGAAGGCATGGATCACTGTATGAAAGTGCTCATGTGAAAGGATTGACTTCACCTTTGCCAGCTGCCTCAAGTGGAAAAAGCTGGATTTGACTACTGCACCAATTTGACGGTCCAATTTAAAATCACTGTCCATCTTAAAACCCAAGTTAGAGATTGTATGCTTCACATGCTGTGTCAAAGGGCCCAAATCAACAGGAGGGGCTTCACAGGAACCACTGGGACCAAACACCATCACTTCTGTTTTCTTTTCATTGAAATTCAGAAAATTTAAGGCCATCCAGGCTTTAATGTCATTAAGACATAACAGAAGTGGCTTAATAGAGAAAGCATCTTTCTTCTTCAGCGGGACATATATCTGACTGTCATCAGCGTAGCAATGAAATGAGATGCCATGCTTTCTCAAAATGGAGCCCAGTGGAAGCAGATAAAGTGAGAAGAGGAGGGGTCCTAAAATTGAGCCCTGTGGAACCCCATACGGCAGGGGAGCTGGGGAGGAGTCTGAACCAGCAAAACTCACACACAAAGTTCTGTCCGTCAGATAGGACCTAAACCATTCCAAAGCACTACCACAAATGCCCACTAGGTGCTGCAACCGGGAGACTAAAATGTTATGATCTACCGTGTCAAAAGCCGCGGTTAGATCCAACAGGACAAGGATCACATGGTCACCAGAATCATTGGCCAGGAGGATGTCATTGAAAACCCTAAGCAACGCTGACTCTGTGCTGTGCAGGGTTTTAAAACCAGACTGAAAGACCTCCAGGATATTATGCTCATCCAGAAAAACTTTCAGCTGAGCATGAACAACTTTCTCCAAGATCTTTGAAATAAAGGGCAGCTTGGAAATAGGCCTATAATTAGCCAATACCGTGTGGTCAAG
Source organism: Trichomycterus rosablanca (assembly GCF_030014385.1). Lineage (NCBI taxonomy): Eukaryota > Metazoa > Chordata > Actinopteri > Siluriformes > Trichomycteridae > Trichomycterus > Trichomycterus rosablanca. The sequence goes on along the minus strand of NC_086001.1, from coordinate 22,242,625 downwards.
GCCAGGTTTCTTAAGCAGGGGTTGCACTACAGCATGTTTAAAACTCACAGGAACAACACCAGAGGATGGCATCCGGAGGAGGCATATCGTCACAGGGAGAACCAGAAGGCTTTAAATGGCCTACCACATCCTCCAAGTGCGACAGAGTCACCGGCTCAAAACTATCAAACACAGTCAGGCAAGGGACAGAGTCAGAGGGGTCGAAGGCAGGAGCTGTGGTAGGAGCTCGTGCTGCGACAATCTTGTCAATAAAAAAGTGCAGAAAGTTATCACACATTTCAGGGGATGCTTCTGAACAGATGGGCTGAGGGGCCTTAAGAACAGAGTCAATGGTTTTAAATAACACCCGTGGATTATGACAATTTGCCATGATAATAGTTGACAAATATTTTCTTTTGGCTTCTTTGATAGTGTTCTGGTAAGAACGCCAGCAATCTTTTAAGATTTGAAATGAAACCTGCAGCTTGTCCTTCTTCCATTTGCGCTCAGCTTTGCGACACTCCCGCTTTGCTGCACGAGTTCTGTCATTAAGCCAGGGCTCTGGTTTAACTTTCAGCTGTATGGTTCTTAATGGGGCCACTGAGTCCAGTATGGTTCTGCAAGAGACATCAAACCAGGAGCTGAGCTCCCCCGTATCAACAGAGGCTGAGTCAGGAGGGGGACAAAGCTGATCGAAAGCAGCAGATAATTGACCAGCAGTGAGGGGGTTAACACTCCGACAAAGCCGAGCAGGAACGCAAGATTTAACTGCAGCACAGGATAAAACAACATCGAATAAAACAGGCATGTGATCAGAAAACCCACTGTCACAGATCTCTAAATTTGACACAGACAAACCATGAGAAAGAACAAGGTCTAAGGTATGACCATGTTCATGTGTGGGACCGGACACATACTGCACTAAATTAAAAGAGTCAATGATGTTTAAAAATTCCCTCACCAGCGGTTTATCAGGACAACATACATGAATGTTAAAATCCCCGACAATAAGGATGCGATCATAATTTGGCATAAGTCCAGCCAGGAAATCAGAAAAGTCATTCACAAAGTCCTTATTGTATTTAGGGGGTCGGTAGATGACAGCGCACAGCACCAGGTCAGCGCGACCCACCTCAAATAAGGTGACTTCAAAACTGGAGAAAGAAGATGATACAGCGTGCTGTTTACATTTAAAGTCATTTTTAAACACAGCCGCCGTTCCTCCTCCCCGGCCTGACGTCCGCGGTGAATTAAAATAATTACAGCCAGCCGGTAAAAGTTCAACAAGAGCGCTGTACTCACCGGCACCAATCCAAGTCTCAGTCACACAGAGAAAATCCAGGCTTCGGAAACAGAAGAAATCCTTTAGGATAAAAGTTTTATTTGCGCCGGGACACACTAAATGGAGGGGGTAATTCATGTCCTGTCCGGGAAATGGACGGAGAATTTGCCAGATAGACTTTCAGCTTCACTAACCGACCGGCACGTTTACCGCGGCGGCGACGGCGCTTCCGCCGGGGGATTAGAGCCGAGGCCCGGTACAGGTGAGTCGGAATATCCGATAGGAGCGTGGGCAGAGTGTTTGGTCTATCATAATTAAACACATTTAGATAGCTGACATTATGTCTAAGATCCAGGAGAGATTGGCGATCATACACCAGTAGAGACTTAATATGTGAGATGCCAAAGCTTAGCAACATTAACAACGCTAACCAAAGCGAGAGTAACAGACGGCCAGCCACACACACCGGCGCCATCATGTCACAGGCCACACAGACTAGTTAAAATAATTGAACTAACAGACACGCAATTAGCGCAGCAGATTTGCTTACCCAATACAGGAAAAAGATACAAATAAATAAAAATAAATAAAAGATAGTCCAGTTGGCGCGCAGATCCAGCCGGTGCGCAGATCCAACAGCGGCGGTGTCACCAGATCCAGCCGGTGCGCAGATCCAACAGCGGCGGTGTCACCAGATCCAGCCGGTGCGCAGATCCAACAGCGGCAGTGTCACCAGATCCAGCCGGTGCGCAGATCCAACAGCGGCAGTGTCACCAGATCCAGCCGGTGCGCAGATCCAACAGCGGCGGTGTTAGTCACCAGATCCAGCCGGTGCGCAGATCCAACAGCGGCAGTGTCACCAGATCCAGCCGGTGCGCAGATCCAACAGCGGCGGTGTTAGTCACCAGATCCAGCCGGTGCGCAGATCCAACAGCGGCAGTGTCACCAGATCCAGCCGGTGCGCAGATCCAACAGCGGCGGTGTTAGTCACCAGATCCAGCCGGTGCGCAGATCCAACAGCGGCGGTGTTAGTCACCAGATCCAGCCGGTGCGCAGATCCAACAGCGGCGGTGTTAGTCACCAGATCCAGCCGGTGCGCAGATCCAACAGCGGCGGTGTTAGTCACCAGATCCAGCCGGTGCGCAGATCCAACAGCGGCGGTGTTAGTCACCAGATCCAGCCGGTGCGCAGATCCAACAGCGGCGGTGTTAGTCACCAGATCCAGCCGGTGCGCAGATCCAACAGCGGCGGTGTTAGTCACCAGATCCAGCCGGTGCGCAGATCCAACAGCGGCAGTGTCACCAGATCCAGCCGGTGCGCAGATCCAACAGCGGCGGTGTTAGTCACCAGATCCAGCCGGTGCGCAGATCCAACAGCGGCGGTGTTAGTCACCAGATCCAGCCGGTGCGCAGATCCAACAGCGGCGGTGTTAGTCACCAGATCCAGCCGGTGCGCAGATCCAACAGCGGCGGTGTTAGTCACCAGATCCAGCCGGTGCGCAGATCCAACAGCGGCGGTGTTAGTCACCAGATCCAGCCGGTGCGCAGATCCAACAGCGGCAGTGTCACCAGATCCAGCCGGTGCGCAGATCCAACAGCGGCGGTGTTAGTCACCAGATCCAGCCGGTGCGCAGATCCAACAGCGGCGGTGTTAGTCACCAGATCCAGCCGGCGCACGAAGTAATAAAAACTTAGTTTAAAATATTAAACTTTGGCAAAAATTTATTAAATAAAATAAAATAAATAAATAAAAACAACAATAATAAAATCAACTGTATTAGGTTTGTAGTACAGTGTGGTACAGTACAGTGTGGTACAGTACAGTATGGTACAGTACAGTGTGGTACAGTACAGTGTGGTACAGTACAGTATGGTACAGTGTAGTACAGTACAGTGTGGTACAGTACAGTATGGTACAGTACAGTGTGGTACAGTACAATATGGTACAGTATGGTACAGTACAGTGTGGTACAGTACAGTATAGTACAGTACAGTGTGGTACATTATGGTACAGTACAGTGTGGTACATTATGGTACAGTACAGTGTGGTACAGTACAGTGTGGTATAGTACAGTACAGTGTGGTACAGAACAGTGTGGTACAGTACAGTATAGTACAGTACAGTGTGGTACAGTACAGTGTGGTACAGTACAGTATGGTACAGTAGAGTGTGGTACAGTACAGTGTGGTACAGTACAGTATGGTACAGTACAGTGTGGTACAGTACAGTGTGGTACAGTACAGTGTGGTACAGTATAGTACAGTACAGTGTGGTACAGTACAGTGTGGTACAGTATAGTACAGTACAGTGTGGTACAGTACAGTGTGGTACAGTACAGCATGGTACAATGTGGTACAGTACAGTATGGTACAGTACAGTGTGGTACAGTACAGTGTGGTACAGTATGGTACAGTACAGTGTGGTACAATGCAGTGTGGTACAGTACAGTATGGTACAGTACAGTGTGGTACAGTAGAGTGTGGTACAGTACAGTGTGGTACAGTACAGAGTGGTACAGTATGGTACAGTACAGTGTGGTACAATGCAGTGTGGTACAGTACAGTATGGTACAGTACAGTGTGGTACAGTACAGTGTGGTACAGTACAGTATAGTACAGTACAGTGTGGTACAGTACAGTATGGTACAATGTGGTACAGTACAGTACAGTGTGGTACAGTACAGTATGGTACAGTACAGTGTGGTACAGTACAGTATGGTACAGTACAGTATGGTACAGTACAGTGTGGTACAGTACAGGGTGGTACAGTACAGTATGGTACAGTACAGTGTGGTACAGTACAGTGTGGTACAGTACAGTGTGGTATAGTACAGTACAGTGTGGTACAGAACAGTGTGGTACAGTACAGTATAGTACAGTACAGTGTGGTACAGTACAGTGTGGTACAGTAGAGTGTGGTACAGTACAGTGTGGTACAGTACAGTATGGTACAGTACAGTGTGGTACAGTACAGTGTGGTACAGTACAGTATGGTACAAAAGAGTGTGGTACAGTACAGTGTGGTACAGTACAGTGTGGTACAGTGTAGTACAGTACAGTGTGGTACAGTACAGTATGGTACAGTACAGTGTGGTACAGTACAATATGGTACAGTATGGTACAGTACAGTGTGGTACAGTACAGTATAGTACAGTACAGTGTGGTACATTATGGTACAGTACAGTGTGGTACATTATGGTACAGTACAGTGTGGTACAGTACAGTGTGGTATAGTACAGTACAGTGTGGTACAGAACAGTGTGGTACAGTACAGTATAGTACAGTACAGTGTGGTACAGTACAGTGTGGTACAGTACAGTATGGTACAGTAGAGTGTGGAACAGTACAGTGTGGTACAGTACAGTATGGTACAGTACAGTGTGGTACAGTACAGTGTGGTACAGTACAGTGTGGTACAGTATAGTACAGTACAGTGTGGTACAGTACAGTGTGGTACAGTATAGTACAGTACAGTGTGGTACAGTACAGTGTGGTACAGTACAGCATGGTACAATGTGGTACAGTACAGTATGGTACAGTACAGTGTGGTACAGTACAGTGTGGTACAGTATGGTACAGTACAGTGTGGTACAATGCAGTGTGGTACAGTACAGTATGGTACAGTACAGTGTGGTACAGTAGAGTGTGGTACAGAACAGTGTGGTACAGTACAGTATAGTACAGTACAGTGTGGTACAGTACAGTATGGTACAATGTGGTACAGTACAGTACAGTGTGGTACAGTATGGTACAGTACAGTGTGGTACAGTACAGTGTGGTACAGTACAGTATGGTACAGTACAGTGTGGTACAGTACAGGGTGGTACAGTACAGTATGGTACAGTACAGTGTGGTACAGTACAGTGTGGTACAGTACAGTGTGGTACAGAACAGTGTGGTACAGTACAGTATAGTACAGTACAGTGTGGTACAGTACAGTGTGGTACAGTACAGTATGGTACAGTAGAGTGTGGTACAGTACAGTGTGGTACAGTACAGTATGGTACAGTACAGTGTGGTACAGTACAGTGTGGTACAGTACAGTATGGTACAAAAGAGTGTGGTACAGTACAGTGTGGTACAGTACAGTGTGGTACAGTATAGTACAGTACAGTGTGGTACAGTACAGTGTGGTACAGTACAGCATGGTACAATGTGGTACAGTACAGTATGGTACAGTACAGTGTGGTACAGTACAGTGTGGTACAGTATGGTACAGTACAGTGTGGTACAATGCAGTGTGGTACAGTACAGTATGGTACAGTACAGTGTGGTACAGTAGAGTGTGGTACAGTACAGTGTGGTACAGTACAGTATAGTACAGTACAGTGTGGTACAGTACAGTATGGTACAATGTGGTACAGTACAGTACAGTGTGGTACAGTATGGTACAGTACAGTGTGGTACAGTACAGTATGGTACAGTACAGTGTGGTACAGTACAGTATGGTACAGTACAGTGTGGTACAGTACAGGGTGGTACAGTACAGTATGGTACAGTACAGTGTGGTACAGTACAGTATGGTACAGTACAGTATGGTACAGTACAGTGTGGTACAGTACAGGGTGGTACAGTACAGTATGGTACAGTACAGTGTGGTACAGTACAGTGTGGTACAGTACAGTGTGGTACAGTACAGTATGGTACAATGTGGTACAGTACAGTATGGTACAGTACAGTGTGGTACAGTATGGTACAGTACAGTGTGGTACAGTACAGTGTGGTACAGTACAGTATGGTACAGTACAGTGTGGTACAGTACAGTGTGGTACAGTACAGTATGGTACAGTACAGTGTGGTACAGTACAGGGTGGTACAGTATGGTACAGTACAGTTTGGTACAGTACAGTGTGGTACAGTACAGTGTGGTACAATGCAGTGTGGTACAGTACAGGGTGGTACAGTACAGTATGGTACAGTACAGTATGGTACAGTACAGTGTGGTACAGTACAGTATGGTACAGTACAGTGTAGTACAGTACAGTGTGGTACAGTACAGGGTGGTACAGTACAGTGTGGTACAGTACAGTGGTACAGTACAGTATGGTACAGTACAGTGTGGTACAGTACAGTATGGTACAGTACAGTATGGTACAGTACATTGTGGTACAGCACAGTGTGGTACAGTACAGTGTGGTACAGTACAGTATGGTACAGTACATTGTGGTACAGCACAGTGTGGTACAGTACAGTATGGTACAGTACAGTATGGTACAGTACAGTGTTGTTAGTATTGGAGTCACTAATCAGTAGAAATAATAAGAGAAAGTGGATAGTGGGATTAGAACCTGTACTGTACTGTACTGTCCTGTGCTGCTACATCAAACCCACAACCTTCAGTTTCCTCCAGTTGTTGAGTTTCTTCTTCTCATATTGATGAATTTCAGGTGAAGTCACTTTAATCCCTGCAGAACTTGTGGCTTCTGTGGAACTGCTCTTCTCAGAGGACCAACAGTGTGGAGGTTTCCAGATGAAGCCTGTGAAGAAAGAAGAACCTGAAGATAAAGATGAACTCAGTAAGATATTTTTATCTTGAACAAAATAACATTTTTATTTTATAAAAAATTATTTGTATCTAATTTTTTTCTAGTATTTTCTAATCTTGTTTTTATTTAGGAATGTAAATGTTACAGCTAGTCCTGCTACTATTACCACTCATCACCACCCCACAACCTCTACTTCAAGTACTACTATTACCTCTCATCACCACCTCCAATACTACCACTCCCACAACTCTCAACAATACCACAACCTCTACTACAAGTACTACTATTACCTCTCATCACCACCTCCAATACTACCACTACCACAACTCTCAACAATACCACAACCTCTACTGCAAGTACTACTATTACCACTCATCACCACCTCCAATACTACCACTACCACAACTCTCAACAATACCACAACCTCTACTGCAAGTACTACTATTACCTCTCATCACCACCTCCAATACTACCACTACCACAACTCTCAACAATACCACAACCTCTACTACAAGTACTACTATTACCTCTCATCACCACCTCCAATACTACCACTACCACAACTCTCAACAATACCACAACCTCTACTACAAGTACTACTATTACCTCTCATCACCACCTCCAATACTACCACTACCACAACTCTCAACAATACCACAACCTCTACTGCAAGTACTACTATTACCACTCATCACCACCTCCAATACTACCACTACCACAACTCTCAACAATACCACAACCTCTACTGCAAGTACTACTATTACCTCTCATCACCACCTCCAATACTACCACTACCACAACTCTCAACAATACCACAACCTCTACTACAAGTACTACTATTACCTCTCATCACCACCTCCAATACTACCACTACCACAACTCTCAACAATACCACAACCTCTACTACAAGTACTACTGTTACCTCTCATCACCACCTCCAATACTACCACTACCACAACTCTCAACAATACCACAACCTCTACTACAAGTACTACTATTACCACTCATCACCACCTCTAATACTACCACTACCACAACTCTCAACAATACCACAACCTCTACTACAAGTACTACTATTACCTCTCATCACCACCTCCAATACTACCACTACCACAACTCTCAACAATACCACAACCTCTACTACAAGTACTACTATTACCACTCATCACCACCTCTAATACTACCACTACCACAACTCTCAACAATACCACAACCTCTACTACAAGTACTACTATTACCTCTCATCACCACCTCCAATACTACCACTACCACAACTCTCAACAATACCACAACCTCTACTACAAGTACTACTATTACCTCTCATCACCACCTCCAATACTACCACTACCACAACTCTCAACAATACCACAACCTCTACTACAAGTACTACTATTACCTCTCATCACCACCTCCAATACTACCACAACTCTCAACAATACCACAACCTGTACTACAAGTACTACTATTACCTCTCATCACCACCTCGAATACTACCACTACCACAACTGTCAACAATACCACAACCTCTACTACAAGCACTACTATTACCTCTCATCACCACCTCCAATACTACCACTACCACAACTCTCAACAATACCACAACCTCTACTACAAGTACTACTATTACCTCTCATCACCACCTCTAATACTACCACTACCACAACTCTCAACAATACCACAACCTCTACTACAAGTACTACTATTACCACTCATCACCACCTCTAATACTACCACTACCACAACTCTCAACAATACCACAACCTCTACTACAAGTACTACTATTACCTCTCATCACCACCTCTAATACTACCACTACCACAACTCTCAACAATACCACAACCTGTACTACAAGTACTACTATTACCTCTCATCACCACCTCGAATACTACCACTACCACAACTCTCAACAATACCACAACCTGTACTACAAGTACTACTATTACCTCTCATCACCACCTCGAATACTACCACTACCACAACTCTCAACAATACCACAACCTCTACTACAAGTACTACTATTACCTCTCATCACCACCTCTAATACTACCACTACCACAACTCTCAACAATACCACAACCTCTACTGCAAGTACTACTATTACCTCTCATCACCACCTCTAATAATACCACTACCACAACTCTCAACAATACCACAACCTCTACTGCAAGTACTACTATTACCACTCATCACCACCTCCAATACTACCACTACCACAACTCTCAACAATACCACAACCTCTACAAGTACCACTCATCACCACCGCCAATACTACCACTACCACAACTCTCAACAATACCACAACCTCTACTACAAGTACTACTATTACCTCTCATCACCACGTCTAATACTACCACTACCACAACTCTCAACAATACCACAACCTCTACTACAAGTACTACTATTACCTCTCATCACCACCTCTAATACTACCACTACCACAACTCTCAACAATACCACAACCTCTACTACAAGTACTACTATTACCTCTCATCACCACCTCTAATACTACCACTACCACAACTCTCAACAATACCACAACCTCTACTACAAGTACTACTATTACCACTCATCACCACCTCCAATACTACCACTACCACAACTCTCAACAATATCACAACCTCTACTGCAAGTACTACTATTACCACTCATCACCACCTCCAATACTACCACTACCACAACTCTCAACAATACCACAACCTCTACTACAAGTACTACTATTACCACTCATCACCACCTCCAATACTACCACAACTCTCAACAATACCACAACCTCTACTACAAGTACTACTATTACCTCTCATCACCACCTCGAATACTACCACTACCACAACTCTCAACAATACCACAACCTCTACTACAAGTACTACTATTACCACTCATCACCACCTCCAACTCTAACTACAGAGGGATAACATTGCTCTCAACCCCAGCCAAGATTTTTAACAGAGTCCTCCTAAATAGGATGAAGGACGTGGTCGACCCACATCTTCGAGAACAACAAGCAGGATTCAGGAAGAGTAGATCCTGCATAGACCAGATTACAACACTAAGGATTATCCTTGAGCAATCCTTGGAGTGGAACTCACCTCTGTATATCAACTTTATTGATTACGAGAAGGCTTTTGATAGTATAGACAGACAGACCATCTGGAGAATACTGAGACACTATGGGGTGCCGGAAAAGATAACCAACATCATTAGGAACTCATATGAGGGAATGACCTGCGAAGTGGTACATGGCCAACAGCTCACAGAAGCATTTCACATACGAACAGGAGTTAGACAAGGATGCTTACTATCACCCTTTCTTTTTCTGTTAGCGATAGACTGGGTAATGAAGACATCAACTGCCCAAATGAGGAATGGCATCCAATGGACACCTTGGTTGCAACTGGAGGACCTAGAATTTGCTGATGACCTGGCACTTTTTTCCCACACTCACCAACAAATGCAGGAGAAAACCACAACCATAGCAACTCACTCAGTACGTCTTGGCCTCAATATACACAAAGGGAAGAGCAAGATCCTCAAAATTAACAATAACAACATAACCCCTATCAGGCTAGAGGGAGAAGCACTAGAGGAAGTGGAGAGTTTCACGTTTCTTGGAAGTGTAGTGGACAAAATGGGTGGGACCGATGCCGATGTAAAGGTACGGATTGGAAAGGCAAGGGCAGCTTTCCACCAGCTGAGGAATGTATGGGGATCGTCTGAACTGCCACGCAACATCAAAATCAGGATTTTTAACTCTATGGTGAAGCCTATACTGCTGTATGGCGCGGAGACCTGGAGGACAACAGTCAACACCATGAGTAAAATCCAGACATTTATAAATACCTGCCTCAGGCGGATCCTAAGAATATACTGGCCAATTACTATTAACAACCTGGAGCTGTGGCATCAAACAGGGCAGCAGCCCGTAGAAGAAGAAATCCTCCAAAGAAGATGGAGGTGGGTCGGCCATACCCTTCGCAAACCTGCATCAAATATAACAAGACAGGCCCTCTTCTGGAATCCACAAGGGAAAAGGAAGAGGGGCAGGCCAAGAAACAGCTGGCGCCGTGACCTAGATGCGGATGTGAAGAGGTCGGGGTACACATGGGGACAACTGGAAAAGATGGCCCAGAATCGCGATGACTGGAGAGCACTTGTTCGTGGCCTATGCCCAAAGTTGGGTGGTAAGGCGTAAGAAGAAGACCACCTCCAATACTACCACTACCACAACTTTCACCAATACCACAACCTCTACTACAAGTACTACTATTACCACTCATCACTAGGGCTGTCGCGGTGAAAGAATTTCCCCTTGCGATATTCAGTACTACTACTATTATTACTACTATTACCACTCATCACCACCTCCAATACTACCACTACCACAACTCTCAACAATACCACAACCTCTACTACAAGTACTACTATTACCACTCATCACCACCTCTAACACTACCACAACTCTCAACAATATTACAACCTCTACTACAAGTACTACTATTACCACTCATCACCACCTCTAATACTACCACTACCACAACTCTCAACAATACCACCTCTACTACAAGTACTACTATTACCACTCATCACCACCTCTAATACTACCACTACCACAACTCTCAACAATACCACAACCTCTTCTACAAGTACTACTATTACAACTAAATCCGAATGTATTTATGTAGCACAGAATCCAGGACCGACAGACCAAAAACCTCCTGTTGAGCAGCAGAGGGCGACAGTGGCATGAAAAATAAGGTACCTTAAATAAGGTAGAGGAAAAGACAAGATTTCTAGGCGTGGTGCTAGATGATGAGCTGTCTCTGGTCCCGTGCATGATCACTAAAAGAAAGACGTCTGAAAGCCATAATAACAGTGTTAACAAAAGTAAAGTGGGGGAGGAAATAGATTTATACTGCTGCATCTGTACAGATCCCTGATCTGATCTCGTTTATTATTGTAGCATCATCATCTAGAACAGAAAATCTTAGGAACATCAGATACAGTGCAGCACCAAGGACTCTCCCTAGGTGCCTTCAGAAGATCCCTAATCCCAAGTTTGTATGTGGAAGCAAACGAACCACCACTGAGCATGAGACTGGTTTATAGAACATTACTAAGCTTAGAGCTAACAAGCAAAACCAGCTCACTTTCCACAGCCAATCAATCTTCTCCATCTTTCTCTGTCCTGAACATCCTCATCTGCACAAACCCAAACCATGTCCCTGTAATAAATTCACTCCCCGTGAGAATCACAGCATCTTCCTCTCTGGCATTTCCAGCTCCCTCCTCTGTCTTTTAGTCAGTGCTGCTGTCTCCATCTCTCCAGGCTCAACTCAACCTGCTCACCTCTCCTGCTACAGATCACAGTGTCATCAGCAAACATCATATTCCTGTCTGAGCTCGTCTGTCAGCCTCAAATTCCTCAAACCCCAGTTCCTCTCTGGGCACTTTATCATGAGCTTCCTGTAGAAAAACCCGCAGTGCAACAGCTCCTTCTGGCCTTCCCTAAACTTCTCTATCAACATTCTCAAAATGCAAACATCAAATCTGCTCACTAACTCTGACTTGTTTTCTAAGTTCAGCTTCCACCAGATCTTCATTCTGTAGCCCATCAACTTGATGTCCCTGTAGTTGCAGCAGCTCTGCAGATCACCATTATTTAAAACATCTGAACCATTACACTTCTTCTCCACTCCTCAGGCATCCTGTCACTTATGCCGCCTGTGCCAACTGCCTTTTTACTCTTCATTTTTTATAGCTGCCACCTTGTCCTCCTTGCTAACCCAAGGCACTCCCTGTTGTAATATTTCTAATCCAATTTACTTCCAGCTCTCATCATTTGTCAGTTCGTCCCCATCTGTATCCTTTATCATTCTAACCTGCTGTATATCCTTCCTAACTCTGTTTCTTTTGTCTTTCCTAGTGTCCAACTTCTCATGTAGCTCAGCATACTCCATTTTCTTTACCTTCACTACATCTTCTTGTACTCCTGCCACTTTGCCTCTCTGCCTCTTCCTTCTTAAACTGTCCTGCATTTCACCTCCAAATCTCTTTTTCTTCCTTTCTCTGTTCAGATTTTACACAAAGTACCTTTCTAGCTTCACCACTTTGTGGTCATTGGCAAGTCGTTTAGCTCCCCTTCACCACCATTCAGTCCCTGAATTTATCACCAGTTTCTTCCTTTACTTTCCCCTATCTGATGCTTGGTTCACTCTCCCTCTTCCTCTTCACCTTCAAAACCATCCTGCAGACCAGCATCTGCTGCTGTCTAACCACACTTTGATGTCTCTTTGATATTGCTTCTTCTGTGTAGGATATGGTCCACCTGTGTGCACCTTTCCCAACGAACCAGGACCAGGATACTGTTTACAGATAAGTCAGTTCTTGCAGTGGTTCTGTATGTCATTCTGGATGTGAGGCATAAAGAACAACACGTGTTCCTCTTTCCCTCTTCTGAGCCATCATAGATTCCAGACCAATGTCACTGGTGTCAGCTATGAAAAGGGTTTTCACTTTTATGTGAGCAGGAATTTAATGATAAATGCAGGATGAATCACGTTACAGGACTTTTAGCATCAGATCTCAGTTTAACAATTACTAACAGAATTTATTATTTATAATGTTATAAATGTATTTTATTATTTATAATGTTATAAATGTATTTTATTATTTATAACGTTATAAATGTATATTATTATTTATAACGTTATAAATGTATATTATTATTTATAACGTTATAAATGTATTTGATTATTTATAACGTTATAAATGTATTTGATTATTTATAACGTTATAAATGTATTTGATTATTTATAATGTTATAAATGTATATGATTATTTATAACGTTATAAATGTATTTGATTATTTATAATGTTATAAATGTATATGATTATTTATAATGTTATACTGTGGTGCTTGAAAGTTTGTGAACCCTTTAGAATTTTATATATTTCTGCATAAATATGACCTAAAACATCATCAGATTCCTAAAAGTAGATAAAGAGAACCCAGTTAAACAAATGAAACAAAAATATTATACTTGGTCATTTATTTATTGAGGAAAATGAGCCAATATTACATATTTGTGAGTGGCAAAAGTATGTGAACCTCTAGGATTCGCAGTTAATTTGAAGGTGAAATTAGAGTCAGGTGTTTTCAATCAATGGGATGACAATCAGGTGTGAGTGGGCACCCAGTTTTATTTAAAGAACAGGGATCTATCAAAGTCTGCTCTTCACAACACATGTTTGTGGTAGTGTATCATGGCTCGAACAAAGGAGATTTGTGAGGACCTCAGAAAAAGAGTTGTTGATGCTCATCAGGCTGGAAAAGGTTACAAAACCATCTCTAAAGAGTTTGGACTCCACCAATCCACAGTCAGACAGATTGTGTACAAATGGAGGAAATTCAAGACCATTGTTACCCTCCCCAGGAGTGGTCGACCAACAAACATCACTCCAAGAGCAAGGCGTGTAATAGTCGGCGAGGTCACAAATGACCCCAGGGTAACTTCTAAGCAACTGAAGCCTTCTCTCACATTGGCTAATGTTCATGAGTCCACCATCAGGAGAACACTGAACAACAATGGTGTGCATGGCAGGGTTGCAAGGAGAAAGCCACTGCTCTCCAAAAAGAACATTGCTGCTCGTCTGCAGTTTGCTACAGATCACATGGACAAGCCAGAAGGCTATTGGAAGAATGTTTTGTGGACGAATGAGACCAAAATAGAACTTTTTGGTTTAAATGAAAAGCGTTATGTTTGGAGAAAGGAAAACACTGCATAAGAACCTTATCCCGTCTGTGAAACATGGTGGTGGTAGTATCATGGTTTGGGCCTGTTTTGCTGAATCTGGGCCAGGACGGCTTGCCATCACTGATGGAACAATGAATTCTGAATTATATCAGAGAATTCTAAAGGAAAATGTCAGGACATCTGTCCATGAACTGAATCTCAAGAGAAGGTGGGTCATGCAGCAAGACAACGACCCTAAGCACACAAGTCGTTCTACAAAGAATGGTTAAAGAAGAATAAAGTTCATGTTTTGGAATGGCCAAGTCAAAGTCCTGACCTTAATCCAATCGAAATGTTGTGGAAGGAACTGAAGCGAGCAGTTAATGTGAGGAAACCCACCAACATCCCAGAGTTGAAGCTGTTCTGTACGGAGGAATGGGCTAAAATTCCTCCAAGCCGGTGTGCAGGACTGATCAACAGTTACCGGAAACGTTTAGTTGCAGTTATTGCTGCAAAGGGGGGTCACACCAGATACTGAAAGCAAAGGTTCACATACTTTTGCCACTCACAAATATGTGATATTGGATCATTTTCCTCAATAAATAAATGACGAAGTACAATATTTTTGTCTCATTAGTTTAACTGGGTTCTCTTTATCTACTTTTAGGACTCGTGTGAAAATCTGATGATGTTTTAGGTCATATTTATGCAGAAATATAGAAAATTCTAAAGGGTTCACAAACTTTCAAGCACCACTGTAAATGTATTTGATTATTTATAATGTTATAAATGTATTTGATTATTTATAATGTTATAAATGTATTTGATTATTATTAATGTTATAAATGTATTTGATTATTTATAATGTTGTTAATGTATTTGATTATTTATAATGTTATAAATGTATTTGATTATTTATAATGTTATAAATGTATTTGATTATTTATAATGTTATAAATGTATTTGATTATTTATAATGTTATAAATGTATTTGATTATTTATTATGTTGTAAATGTATTTGATTATTTATTATGTTATAAATGTATTAGATTATTTATTATGTTATAAATGTATTTGATTATTTATTATGTTATAAATGTATTTGATTATTTATAATGTTATAAATGTATTTATTATTTATAATGTTATAAATGTATTTGATTATTTATAATGTTGTAAATGTATATGATTATTTGTAATGTTATAAATGTGTTTGATTATTTATAATGTTATAAGTGTATTTGATTATTTATGTTATAAATGTATTTGATTATTTATCATGTTATAAATGTATTTGATTATAATGTTATAAATGTATTTGATTATTTATTATGTTATAAATGTATTTGATTATTTATAATGTTATAAATGTATTAGATTATTTATTATGTTATAAATGTATTAGATTATTTATTATGTTATAAATGTATTAGATTATTTATTATGTTATAAATGTATTAGACTATTTATTATGTTATAAATGTATTTGATTATTTATTATGTTATAAATGTATTTGATTATTTATAATGTTATAAATGTATTTGATTATATATAATGTTATAAATGTATTTGATTATTTATAGGGCTGTCGAAGTTAACGCGATAATAACGCATTAACGCAATCTCAATTTAACGCGATTAAAAAAAATAGTGCCGTTAACGAAAATTCTATTTGGCCTTGCGAGTCATCCGTAGTTCATGTTGAGACTTACCAGCGTTTTTCATTTGCGGTTTGTTATCATAATATAACCGAGCGTTGTAGTGATGCACTTGCTTAATAAAGAAATAAATACACAGTATATTCACAAGTTGTCGGGAGCAGAAAACTTTTATTACTTTTTCTGTTACGGTACCGGACAACTAGTCATCGCGTTAGCCAAGCATGCTAGTCCATGAACTATGGAAGCCCCAAAGGGTCAAATCACACTCACTTCGTGTAGAAACGTCCATCAAATGTCACGATACAAGCACAGAAAAGTCTGTTACAATAACTACGCCTTATCCCACCTAAAGCACCGCTGATCTACAATATTTGGAGAAATTCTAACCTACAATCTGACAAATATACGAAGTCAGGGTTCTCTGCTGGATAGTATTTCTGCCTAGTATGTGAGTGAATTACAGTTTTCTCTTGTCCCAGCAGTTTTTAACATCAGTACATTTAGCATAAAATGTGTTCACCATTTTAATTGTAACATTTCACTTAAAAATCCTTGTTTTCTTCTTTTTAAAAAAAATGTGATTAATCGCGATTAACTATATGAAATTCTGAGATTAATCGCGATTAAAAATTTTAATCGTTTGACAGCCCTAATTATTTATAATGTTATAAATGTATTTGATTATTTATAATGTTATAAGTGTATTTGATTATTTATTATGTTATAAATGTATTTGCTTATGTATTATGTTATAAATGTATTTGATTATTTATTATGTTATAAATGTATTTGATTATTTATTATGTTATAAATGTATTTGATTATTTATAATGTTATAAATGTATCTGATTATTTATAATGTTATAAATGTATTTCATTATTTATAATGTTATAAATGTATTTGATTATTTATAATGTTATAAATGTATTTGATTATTTATAATGTTATAAGTGTATTTGATTATTTATAATGTTATAAATGTATTTGATCATTTATTATTTATGTTATAAGTGTATATTATTATTTATAATGTTATAAATGTATTTGATTATTTTCTGCTTCAGAACTGAACAAGGATTTCTGCTGCTCCTCGTGTCCACGTTCCTCTACAACCCAAAATCAGCTCCACAATCACATCAAGAGCTGCAACCATGATAAATATGAGACTCTGGTGAAGATTAAGACTGAACATGAGGATCTGACGCCCACCAGAAGCTCCAGTAATCAGCAAACGTCCTCTGGTACTGTCAGCATTAACGCCTCTCTCAGTCCCACACAGGAAGAAGGAAACGTCTGCTCACAGTGTGGGAAGAGCTTCAGGTTCCTGAGTTTTCTCAAAATACACCAGCGCATTCACACTGGAGAGAAACTGTATCAGTGCTCACAGTGTGGAAAGAGTTTTATTACACAGGGTAATCTCAAAATACACCAGCGCATTCACACTGAAGTGAAGCCGTATCAGTGCTCACAGTGTGGGAAGAGTTTTAATCAACAGGGTAATCTCAAAATACACCAGCGCATTCACACTGAAGTGAAGCCGTATCAGTGCTCACAGTGTGGGAAAAGTTTTAATCAACAGGGTAATCTCAAAATACACCAGCACATTCACACTGGAGTGAAACCGTATCAGTGCTTACAGTGTGGGAAGAGTTTTAATCAACAGGGTAATCTCAAAAAACACCAGCGCATTCACACTGGACAGAAACCGTATCAGTGCTCACAGTGTGGGAAGAGTTTTACTACACAGAGTGCTCTCAAGATACACCAGCGCATTCACACTGGAGTGAAACCGTATCAGTGCTCACAGTGTGGGAAGAGTTTTAATACCCAGAGTGATCTAATAAAACACCAGCGCATTCACACTGGAGAGAAACCGTATCAGTGCTCACAGTGTGGGAAGAGTTTTATTAAACAGAGTAATCTCAAAATACACCAGCACATTCACACTGGAGAGAAACGTATCAGTGCTCACAGTGTGGAAAGAGTTTTATTACACAGAGTAATCTCAAAACCCACCAGCGCATTCACACCGGAGAGAAACCGTATCAGTGCTCACAGTGTGGAAAGAGTTTTTTTACACAGAGTAATCTCAAAATCCACCAGCGCATTCACACTGGAGAGAAACTGTATCAGTGCTCACAGTGTGAGAAGAGTTTTAATCAACTAAGTAATCTCAAAACACACCAGCACATTCACATTTCACAGAAATGATGCTCACAGTGTTGGAGCTGATTTGCTCATTTATCAGCACTTAGACACAAGTGTGACTCATCAGATTTTACCAAACAAGCTAAAATATAAAAATATAAAATATAGTGAGTGAGAGAGTGTTGGGGAGAAATAGTTAGCAATGAATAAATTATACTGTGTAATTAATAGGTAATTAATTACACAGTAAACATTAATAGGTAAATAGTAATAATAAAAGTATAAATCTTTAGGTTAAACTATTACTGGGAAATAATGTGATTATCTATAGTGGAGTGAATGGTGGGTAGAACCAGGAGGTTTAGAGCCTGATGTAAGTTAATGCTATCAGTTAATAGTGGAAGTGAATTGAAAACAAAAGGTATTGGATCGGCTAGCATATATTGGTCTCAGTGATGCTGTGCTTGATTGGTTTTCTTCATACATTTCTAGACGTGTAGAGTATGTTCACAGTAACTCCTGTTACTAGTGGTGTCCCTCAGGGCTCTGTCTTGGGGCCTCTACTATTTATAATTTACCTGCTTCCCATTGGACGTGTCTTTAGGAAATACAACATTCAATTTTATTGTAATGCGGACGACACCCAGTTATACCTGTCCTATACCTGTCCACTGTGCTCACGGCTACTCTTCCTCCTCCATCTCTCTCTGATTGTCTAATAAAATTAAGAACATGGATCTCTTACAATTTTCTCAAATTAAATGCTGATACAACTGAAATTCTTCCTATAGGTAGAAAATCTCCTCTCTCTAAATCTAACAAATTCTCGGTGATGATGAAGAACTCAGTCGTCTCTCCTTCCACTCAAAATCTTTCATTTCATGCACATATTAACAATATCACACAATCTGCTTATTTCCATTTACGTAACATAAATCGTCTACGTCCATTCCTTTCTCCTAGAAGTGCTGATGTTCTTGTTCATGCCCTGGTCACATCTGAATTGATTATTGTAACTCTCTCCTTTTTGGTCTACCTCATATGGGAGCTAGAGCTTTTAGCTACTCTGCCCCACATCTCTGGAACTCTCTCCCTCCTGACATTCGCACCATTGATTCAATCTCTAGTTTTTAAAACATGCCTTAAAACGTATTTCTTTAAACTTGCCTACCCTTAATCTGTGTCATTAATTATGTACTGATGTTTTGTATTGTAAGGTGTCCTTGAGTGTTTTGAAAGGCGCGCATAAATAAAATGTATTATTATTATTTTTATATGTTGGCACAGATGTTACTTATATTTGTTTTTCACACATTTTCATAGTTTGGCTTATACAGAGGTGGAAAGTTACAAATTACATTTAGTCGTGTTACTGTGATTGAGTAGTTTTTTGTGTACTTGTACTTTTTAAAGTAGATTTTACAATTTGTAATTTTACTTTTGCTTAAGTATGTTTTGTATTAAGATTTGTAATTCGCTACATTTTAAATAACTTTCGTTACTAAAAAAAAGTAAACAATTAAAAAAAGTCAACATCAAACATACTTGTACTTGTACCGTTGCAGTCGTAGTCGCAATTTAACTGTTACGGGACGCGTTTTGTTCTGTATTTTTATCAGTGGGAGAGAAATGCTGCAGATTAGACTGAGACAGGGTGATGTGTATGAAACTGAAAGAAAACCGTGGGAATTAGGAAGTGTTTAGTTATTATTTTAAGTAGTGTTCACTTTTAATCTTGGTGACGCCGTGTGTGCAGGTTTAACAGCATAACAACCTGTTTATTACTCCGCTGTTTGAGTAACGCAGTGGGCAGAGCCCGTATTTTTCTGCCCTAGATTCGAGTCCAGCTTAGGGCGAAACTAAATCAACGGGCATTGCTCCCCCTGGATTTTCTCACTGCCCGCCTAAGCAACACAGCCAGAACCGGGGCTGCATATCAGTGTGTCAGTGTCACCGGATCATTAAGCTCCACTTGGCTACAACTATTAAGATTCTGGAGTGTATATGTGGGAATTTGTGCACGTCCGTATGTGACAAAAATGCCCAGGTTTTATCCCAAGTTAAGTTGAGGTCAGGGCTCTGTGACACTGGAGTTTCTTTCAATCAACTTTTCTTCATGTAAAACAGGAAAGGGCCTTCCCTAAACTGTTGCACTTTGTTTAAATCGTTGATTTACTACACCTGGGAGAGTCCTGACACTTACAGTACAGGTATGTCCGGGTGGTGTTTTTTAGAAAGTGGTGCAACAGCGACATCTAGAGTTTACATGCGATACCGCTCAGAAATATAAAGGACCATAACTCTGTTAATAACAGTGCTGCTGGGTCCTAGTGCCCTATAGTTCATCTTAAAATAAATGCTAATCACAACAACCGATAAAATAAAAACATTAGTTTAGCATTACGTGCAAAATGGAGAAAGCTTAAAAAAAACACAAATAAGGGGATAAAAAAGCGTGTGAGAAATACATGTGAGAAACAGCATGTCTAAAATATATATATATAAAAGGTTTGTTCAGAGCATTTCTTTCCTTAGCTAACTTTGCCAGTTCGTTCAGTCTGCCGTTTTGAGTGAAGACTATCGGCCTCGTTTCAAATGACGCCTACTCCCTACTTAGTGCACTACTTAAAATAAACACTGTAAAAACATTCACAATAAATACATATTTTGTTGGATAAATACTTTAATTTAATTTAAGATTTTTAGCAAGAGAAATAACTCACATCAGCATTTTATAAAGGCTTTTACAAAGCATTAACAAATTGAGACGCGTCCTAAATCAGCTGAGGTAAACAGTACAGACTCCTCTATACTACCTGATTACAGTTTTACCTCACTCACTTTTAATTACTAAATTTTCTTTATTCTTTTACACTATTGTAAATTGTTCCACACTAACACACCACCACCATGTCAGTGTCACTGCAGTGCTGAGAATGATCCACCACCTAAATAATACCTGCTCTGTTTTTCAATGTGACCACTGAAAAACAGAGTAAGAGCAGGTAGAGAAAAAGGTGGACTACAGTCAGTAATTGTAGAACTACAAAGTGCTCCTATATGGTAAGCGGAGCTGAGCTGATAAAATGGACTACACTGATCATCCATAACATTAAAACCACCTCCTTGTTTCTACACTCACTGTCCACTGTGTAGTGTTAACTGAACAGAGATCTGAACACAGTCATGTAGTGTGAACTTGGTATTAGTGGTTAAGGTACTGGGCTAGCAATCAAAAGGTTGCCGGTTCAAGCCACACCATTGGTGAGTTGTCACTGTTGGTTCCCTAAGCGAGGCCCTTAACCCTCGATTACTAGAACTGTGATAAGTGTAAGTAAAAATTGGAGTAGTAAATTGGTTCCTTTGCCATGTACAGCCTCTTTTCCTTAAATATCTGGACACCTTTACTTCCTCTGTATTGTGTCCACATTCCAGTTCCCAGTTTGTTCCCACATCTCACAACTCAGATTCCCTCAAAATAAAGAGCAGCATGGAGAGCAACTGTAACTTTAATCTTCCATAAACCTTCCACTCTTTTTCAGCCTCTGTCCCAACTTTTTATAGCAGTCAGTGAAATCATTGGAAATCTTTTTTTAAGAGAATAAAGACACCAGAGAATGAACGAATCATAGTTTCTTCTTTTTATTACATTTTTACAGAACATCAGCTTTTAACACATTTAGATCTGGTTCACGAAGTCATCCGTCGTTGTCTTGATGTAAAGACGTCGTCTTAATGGCAGCACGTCTCTCTGAAATCCCGATACATGCTTCCACATCAGTGGTATCCTCACACGTCGCCCATGTCGTGGGTCCTGATGCACCTCCACAGGTACAGAAACTGTGAACACATTAAAAACACTTAAACCACCAGACCTGCATCCCTGACAGTTAAATAAAGGTTCTAATCACGGTTGGCCTTTAGATGTCTTCTGTTTCCAGCTTTTCATGAAACCGTCGGCGGCTCCGCCATAAAAGCGTCTCCAGTGCAGCAGCCAGGGCTTCAGGTTCTGCATACAAGACTCGTCCAGAGTGAAGATTTCATCCAGGAGCTCAGCATCTCAGTCTGAGAGAGAAAAATAATAAATAACAGATTACTAGCAGACAGTTCTATTCGAGATCATTCGTGATGTAAAGAACACGCACCTGAAGATGGAATAAATAACGCTCTGTGTACTGCCGTTCAGTCCATCTGGGCGTAACGCACGAATAGATGAGAGCAATCAGCCGGTCCAGAAAGAGCTTTCATCTCCGGTACTGCGTCAACTAAACAATGGTGTGTTTAACTACACTTGTAGTGCAGCACAGATTAATTCTAGACTCTATAGAGCACAGACTCTCTTACTGAGATGATCTGATGCACCCTCGCTCTTCACAGAATTCCCAGCAGCACCAGCTCAAAGACGATGGCCATAAAGTTGACGTACTGGATCTGTGAGTAGAAGGAAAACAGATTTTCTATTAGAATGGTAGGACTGTGGTTCTGACTGATGGCGTAGTCGCTATGGGTAACTGCATGGGTGGCATCTGGCAGTCGACACATACAGTGTATCACAAAAGTGAGTACACCCCTCACATTTCTGCAAATATTTTATTATATCTTTTCATGGGACAACACTATAGACATGAAACTTGGATATAACTTAGAGTAGTCAGTGTACAGCTTGTATAGCAGTGTAGATTTACTGTCTTCTGAAAATAACTCAACACACAGCCATTAATGTCTAAATGGCTGGCAACATAAGTGAGTACACCCCACAGTGAACATGTCTAAATTGTGCCCAAAGTGTCAATATTTTGTGTGACCACCATTATTATCCAGCACTGCCTTAACCCTCCTGGGCATGGAATTCACCAGAGCTGCACAGGTTGCTACTGGAATCCTCTTCCACTCCTCCATGATGACATCACGGAGCTGGTGGATGTTAGACACCTTGAACTCCTCCACCTTCCACTTGAGGATGCGCCACAGGTGCTCAATTGGGTTTAGTCCATCACCTTTACCTTCAGCTTCCTCAGCAAGGCAGTTGACATCTTGGAGGTTGTGTTTGGGGTCGTTATCCTGTTGTAAAACTGCCATGAGGCCCAGTTTTCGAAGGGAGGGGATCATGCTCTGTTTCGGAATGTCACAGTACATGTTGGAATTCATGTTTCCCTCAATGAACTGCAGCTCCCCAGTGCCAGCAACACTCATGCAGCCCAAGACCATGATGCTACCACCACCATGCTTGACTGTAGGCAAGATACAGTTGTCTTGGTACTTCTCACCAGGGCGCCGCCACACATGCTGGACACCATCTGAGCCAAACAAGTTTATCTTGGTCTCGTCAGACCACAGGGCATTCCAGTAATCCATGTTCTTGGACTGCTTGTCTTCAGCAAACTGTTTGCTGGCTTTCTTGTGCGTCAGCTTCCTTCTGGGATGACGACCATGCAGACCGAGTTGATGCAGTGTGCGGCGTATGGTCTGAGCACTGACAGGCTGACCTCCCACGTCTTTAACCTCTGCAGCAATGCTGGCAGCACTCATGTGTCTATATTTTAAAGCCAACCTCTGGATATGACGCCGAACACGTGGACTCAACTTCTTTGGTCGACCCTGGCGAAGCCTGTTCCGAGTGGAACCTGTCCTGGAAAACCGCTGTATGACCTTGGCCACCATGCTGTAGCTCAGTTTCAGGGTGTTAGCAATCTTCTTATAGCCCAGGCCATCTTTGTGGAGAGCAACAATTCTATTTCTCACATCCTCAGAGAGTTCTTTGCCATGAGGTGCCATGTTGAATATCCAGTGGCCAGTATGAGAGAATTGTACCCAAAACACCAAATTTAACAGCCCTGCTCCCCATTTACACCTGGGACCTTGACACATGACACCAGGGAGGGACAACGACACATTTGGGCACAATTTGGACATGTTCACTGTGGGGTGTACTCACTTATGTTGCCAGCTATTTAGACATTAATGGCTGTGTGTTGAGTTATTTTCAGAAGACAGTAAATCTACACTGCTATACAAGCTGTACACTGACTACTCTAAGTTATATCCAAGTTTCATGTCTATAGTGTTGTCCCATGAAAAGATATAATGAAATATTTGCAGAAATGTGAGGGGTGTACTCACTTTTGTGATACACTGTATAGTAGTAAATATAGTGCCAGGTTCAGACTGAGTCAAACTCACCCCGATCTGCGCCAGCTCCACTTCGGCCCACATCAGTCCGATTCGCCAGCATCTGTATCAGCCGGTCGTACCTTCAGTGGAAGACGCGCAGATCCTAGGAGAGAAACGCTATAAAGACGCTATAAAGACGTTATTAAATCATTCGCACATCGCTTGAATTATTAGATCTGTGTTTTTCTGTCGTGTTACCCTCTTTTTTGCAGCCGCCAGTACGAGTGTAAAGATCTACACCGTCTGGACCTAGTCTTCGGGTTACTCATTGAACCACCCGTGCAGGAGGATCTGCCCGAGGTTGAGACGCTTGCTGGGCTTCTTCTTGAGGCATTGTTCAATCAGATGGCAGCAGGCTGGCGAGTGCGACAATGCACATTCAAATTATAATGTGTTTAGATCTGAAGAAGATACACCGATCAGGCATAACATTATGACCACCTTCCTAATAATGGCCTCCATTGATCGGACTCGTTTGTCCAGCACATCCCACGGGCGCTCGGTTGAATCGAGATCTGGGGAATCCATGGAAGGGTGGACGTGGTCCTCAAATGCTTAGGTAGTAGCTACGACCCAACCCAAAGTTTCTCAGCAGAATGTTGGCAGAACTTCTTCCCATAGTGCGTCCTGGTGCCATGTGTTCCCCCAGGTAAGCGACGTGGACAGGGGTCACCATGGGCATCCTGACTGGTCTGCTGCTACCTTTGAGCTACAGGAGCTTGTCTGTTGGATCGGGCCACACATGCATCAGTGAGCCTTGGCTGCCCATGAACCTGTCGCTGGTTTACCACTCTACCCTCCCTGGACCACCCCACAAGAGCTGCAGATTTGGAGATGCTCTGACCCAGTCATCTATCCATCACGATTCACTCCTTGATAGAGTCACTTCACCTGTCAGTGGTCATAATGTTATGCCTGGTTAGCATATGTGCAGGTCTTAATGTATATATTTCCTTACCATCAGACACACCAGGTTTGAACACTAGATACCAAGACAAACAGAAGTACGCCCAGACTCCAGACGGTCGCAGGGCAGCCATAGTACTTCTGCTTGGTTATCCACTCAGGTGGCGAGTATACCCACGTGCCTACATAAACAAAGAAGACAAACTAGTACCCAAAGTCCAAACCAAAGTAACCATCCCCCCATTGGTGCACAGTTACCTGAATATGTGTTGTAGGGAGTGTCCTTCAACAGGTCGCCGCATCCAAAATCGATCAGCTTCACCTCCAGCGTCTCTGTGTTCAGAAGGACGTTCTGGAGCTTGATGTCCCTGTGCAGGACCCCGCGATCCCGGCAGTGGAGCACCGCCAGGACCACCTGCCGCATTACGTGCCGGGCGAACCGCATCCTCAGCCTGCCCGTCTTGAGCATCAGCTGGTGGAGGTCTACACAGGGGACGGGCCGCTCCAGGATCAGGATGCAGCGCTCGGGCATGTCGAACCACTCCAGGAGCTTCAGCACGTACGGGCTGGCGGGCGGCCTGGACACCATGCGCATCAGGGCCACCTCGACGGGGAGCAACTCTGTCTCACCGGGCTGATGGTAGAAGAGACAAGGATAAATGATTTAATGTAAATCCAGTCCATACAGTATTTACTTCATCTGAAAGGTAAAGTCACTTACAATCCTGGTAAATCTGAGGTCCTCATCCTTCACCACGTATTTGATGGCAACCTAAGCAAATACAAGTAAACAATCATTAGTAGATTTTTAATACAAGGATTGGGAGAGACTCGAGAAGGTCCTAGTAGGACGCCATGGGTGTCTGGAGCCGTGCTGACTGCATTTGCTCAAGGCGCTCCACAGGGTTCAAGTCTGGGAAGCCAGCTCACGAAACGAGACCTTCTTCAGGAGTAACTCGGACCGCCGACACGTGGACTCCATGAGACATCCAAAGGCATCCCGTGGTATCCGGTATCACCAGGGACTCAGATCTTCTTAGTGTGCATTCCGGGTTTGTCTCAATAATGTCCCGGTAGGTTGTAGGGAGGATCCTGGGGAGGATCCGTAGATAGGGAACAAAGGGAATTCAGGGTGAAGGGTACTCGGAAGCCCCTGTGACCCTATAAGGTCCTGGAAGGTTGTCACAGGTATCTGAAGCAAAGGGAGGATCCAGGGGAGGATCCGTAAAGCCAACACGACCATTAAGGAGGTCCCACAGATGCTCAATTGGGTTCAAGTCTGGGACCAAAGGGAATTCAGGGGGCCAGGGTGTTACTCGGAAGTCCTCGTGACCCAATAAGGTCCTGAAAGGTCGTTGCAGGTATCTGGAGACATAGGGCCAGGGTAGTACTCGGAAGTCTTGGTCATGCTCTTCTAGCTGTGCTGGAAGATCCCATCTGTCCCAGTGACCCAATAAAGTCCTGGTAGGTCATCACAGGTATCTGGAGTCATAGGAGGATCCAGGGGAGGATCAACACAACAAACTGATACTCACCTGGTTCCCGTCCACCTTACAGACGCCTTCGTAGACTGAACCGCAGCCTCCCTTTCCCAGCAGCTCTCCAATGGTGTATCGGCTCTCGAAGCTGTTCGGGTTCGTGTCGGTCGTCTTCTCCTCTTCACGTCCTCCATCGGCAGTTTCTCCTTTAGTGGTTTCATGTTTAGCGGTTTCTCCTTCACCGGGTTCTCTTTCAGTGGGTTCTCCTTCAGCGGGTTCTCCTTTATCAGTTTCTCCTTTACCGGGGTCTCCTTCAGTGGGTTCTCCTTCAGCATCTTTAACACAAGTATCACCAATGATGCTTCATGTGTTATGTGGACCAAAAATAAGGGTCCAAATAAAGGGCCGGCGTACTCACCCTTGTTCTCGGGAGCATCACAGACGACTTCTCCAGAACTGATCCCTCCTATGAAGCCCAAGGGTTAAATATATAGTCACTAGAGTTCAACAGTGTGGGACTCGAATGTGGTGGTGTTAAGGTTACCTGGAGCTTCAGAAGACGCCTGCGGTTCCTGTGATTCCTCCAACTGAATCTCCCCGTCCAATAACGTCTCACTGGAGTCTGATTTCGAATCGTCCTTGTACCCCTTCTGATTCAGACGCATTAAACTGGGGTTACAGAGCCGAGAACCGAACCCCTCCCCTCCCGGAGTATAGTGGTGATGATAATTCACCTCGCTCTCGACTGTTTCTTCTTCTCTCTCAGTCAGGTTCTGAATGGCGCTGATCCACGCCCGTCTACCTGCCTCACAGTCGGCCTGGAATGTACAGCTCCTGTACACACACGGTGATAGATTCAGATTACAGTGGGGTCAAAAAGTATTTAGTCAGCCACTGATTGTGCAGGTTCTCCTACTTAGAAAGATGAGAGAGGTCTGTAATTTTCATCATAGGTACACTTCAACTATGAGAGACAAAATTAGAAAAAAAATCCAGGAAATCACATTGTAGGATTTTTAAAGAATTTATTTGTAAATTATGGTGGAAAATAAGTATTTGGTCACCCACAAACAAGCAAGATTTCTGGCTCTCACAGACCTGTAACTTCTTCTTTAAGAAGCTCTTCTGTCCTCCACTCGTTACCTGTATTAATGGCACCTGTTTGACCTCGTTATCTGTATAAAAGACACCTGTCCACAGCCTCAAACAGTCAGACTCCAAACTCAACCATGGCCAAGACCAAAGAGCTGTCGAAGGACACCAGGAAGAAAATTGTAGACCTGCACCAGGCTGGGAAGAGTGAATATACAATCGGCAAGCAGGTTGGTGTGAATAAATCAACTGTGGGAGCAATTGTAAGAAAATGGAAGACATACAAGACCATTGATAATCTCCCTTGGGGTCAAGATCTCATCCCGTGGGGTCAAAATGATCATGAAAACGGTGAGCAAAAATCCCAGAACTACACGGAGGGACCTGATGAATGACCTGCAGAGAGCTGGGACCAAAGTAACAAAGGCTACCATCAGTAACACACTACGCCGAGAGGGACTCAAATCCTGCAGTGCCAGGCGTGTCCCCCTGCTTAAGCCAGTACATGTCCAGGCCCGTCTGAAGTTTGTCAGAGAGCATATGGATGATCCAGAAGAGGATTGGGAGAATATCATGTGGTCAGATGAAACCAAAATTGAACTTTTTGGTAAAAACTCAACTCGTCGTGTTTGAAGAAGAAGAACCCAAGAACACCATACCTACTGTGAAGCATGGGGGTGGAAACATCATGCTTTGGGGCTGTTTTTCTGCAAAGGGGACAGGACGACTGATCCGTGTTAAGGGAAGAATGAACGGGGCCATGGATCGTGAGATTTTAAGCCAAAACCTCCTTCCATCAGTGAGAGCATTGAAGATGGAACGTGGCTGGGTGTTCCAGCATGACAATGATCCCAAACACACCGCTCGGGCAACGAAGGAGTGGCTCCGTAAAAAGCATTTCAAGGTCCTGGAGTGGCCTAGCCAGTCTCCAGACCTCAACCCCATAGAAAATTTGTGGAGTCCGTGTTGCCCAGCGACAGCCCCAAAACATCACTGCTCTAGAGGAGATCTGCATGGAGGAATGGGCCAAAATACCAGCTACAGTGTGTGCAAACCTGGTGAAGACTTACAGGAAACGTTTCACCTCTGTCATTGCCAACAAAGGTTATGTTACAAAGTATTGAGTTGAACTTTTGTTATTGACCAAATACTTATTTTCCACCATAATTTACAAATAAATTCTTTAAAAATCCTACAATGTGATTTCCTGGATTTTTTTTTCTCATTTTGTCTCTCATAGTTGAATTGTACCTATGATGAAAATTACAGACCTCTGTCAAGTAGGAGAACTTGCACAATCAGTGGCTGACTAAATACTTTTTGACTCCACTGTATATAGGATGCAGACAGACAAACAGGTTGAGTAGATACATAAACAGACATTCAGACAGACAGATGGATAGACAGATAGATAAATAGTATGTCTATCGATCTGTCTTTTGATAATCTATCTGTCTGTGTGCCTATATCTGTCTGTCTTTCGATTATCTATTTATCTATAATCTATAATCTATCTTCCTGTCTATCCATCTGTCTATCTAGCATTTGTCTGTCTTTTTATTAATCATTTGTCTGTCTATTGATCATCTATCTATCTGTCTTTATATCAGTCTGTCTCTAACAGTCTGTTTTTCTATCTGTCTATCAATCATCTTGTCTATCTATTGTCTGTCTATTGATCATCTATCTGTCTGTCTGACTATCTGTCTGTCTAATATTTGTCTG
Source organism: Trichomycterus rosablanca (assembly GCF_030014385.1). NCBI lineage: Eukaryota > Metazoa > Chordata > Actinopteri > Siluriformes > Trichomycteridae > Trichomycterus > Trichomycterus rosablanca. Next base: position 22,212,965 of record NC_086001.1, on the reverse strand, counting down.
TCTGTCTAATCTATCTAGCTATCATCTGTCTGTCTATTGATCATCTATCTGTCTGTCTATTGATCATCTATCTATCTGTCTGTCTGACTATTTGTCTGTCTAATATGTGTCTGTATGTCTATTGATCATCTACCGGTCTGTCTGTTGATCATCTGTCTGTCTGTCTGTCTATTGATCATCTGTCTGTCTATCTCTAATGATTATAGATCTGGTCTTTCCTTGTGGGCGTGACCACCCAGAAGCAGAAGTGTCTCCCGGCGTCCTCACAGCTCTGGACCGAACAGCGCTGCAGGTCTTCAGCCAGCACCGTGAAGTCACGCTGGGGGAATAGAACATAAAACCTTCTTATTTATACAGTCGATGATATAAACACCGGTGAAATCGTCCCAGACGTAACCGCGATGGGGGCGGTTTGGGACACAGCCCGGCACAGAAGTCCGCTGTGATACGCTAGAATTATGAGGGGCGTACGGCCGCGGTGCATTATGGGTATTTCACAGAGTCCAGGAGAGAGCTGATTTAGATCATGTAAAGTCATGTGACCTACCTTAAACCTCTTCTTGTATAGAAGCTGATTGTTCTGTATGATGAACCACCGCCTGCAGATCAAACACATCGTATATATATATAATATTGAGTGTATATATATAATTGATATTGATAATTATATATATAAATATATATACAGTGCCTTGCAAAAGTATTCAGCCCCCTTGAACTTTTCAACCTTTTGCCACATTTCAGGCTTCAAACATAACGATATGAAATTGTAATTTTTTGTGAAGAATCAACAACAAGTGGGACACAATCGTGAAGTGGAACGAAATTTATTGGATATTTTAAACTTTTTTTAGAAATAAAAAACTGAAAAGTGGGGCGTGCAATATTATTCAGCCCCCTTGCGTTAATACTTTGTAGCGCCACCTTTTGCTGCGATTACAGCTGCAAGTCGCTTGGGGTATGTCTCTATCAGTTTTGCACATCGAGAGAGAAATTTTTGCCCATTCTTCCTTGCAAAACAGCTCGAGCTCAGTGAGGTTGGATGGAGAGCGTTTGTGAACAGCAGTTTTCAGCTCTTTTCACAGATTCTCGATGGGATTCAGGTCTGGACTTTGACTTGGCCATTCTAACACCTGGATACGTTTATTTGTGAACCATTCCATTGTAGATTTTGCTTTATGTTTTGGATCATTGTCTTGTTGGAAGATAAGTCTCAGGTCTTTTGCAGACTGCAACAGGTTTTCTTCCAGAATGGTCCTGTATTTGGCTCCATCCATCTTCCCATCAATTTTAACCATCTTCCCTGTCCCTGCTGAAGAAAAGCAGGCCCAAACCATGATGCTGCCACCACTATGTTTGACAGTGGGGATGGTGTGTTCAGGGTGATGAGCTGTGTTGCTTTTACGCCAAACATAACGTTTTGCATTGTGGCCAAAAAGTTCGATTTTGGTTTCATCTGACCAGAGCACCTTCTTCCACATGTTTGGTGTGTCTCCCAGGTGACTTTTTATAGATATCTTTGAGAAATGGCTTTCTTCTTGCCACTCTTCCATAAAGGCCAGATTTGTGCAGTGTACGACTGATTGTGTCCTATGGACAGAGTCTCCCACCTCAGCTGTAGATCTCTGCAGTTCATTCAGAGTGATCATGGGCCTCTTGGCTGCATCTCTGATCAGTCTTCTCCTTGTTTGAGCTGAAAGTTTAGAGGGACGGCCGGGTCTTGGTAGATTTGCAGTGGTCTGATACTCCTTCCATTTCAATATGATCGCTTGCACAGTGCTCCTTGAGATGTTTAAAGCTTGGGAAATCTTTTTGTATCCAAATCCGGCTTTAAACTTCTCCACAACAGTATCTCGGACCTGCCTGGTGTGTTCCTTGGTCTTCATGATGCTCTCTGCGCTTTAAACAGAACTCTGAGACTGTCACAGAGCAGGTGCATTTATACGGAGACTTGATTACACACAGGTGGATTCTATTTATCACCATCAGTCATTTAGGTCAACATTGGATCATTCAGAGATCCTCACTGAACTTCTGGAGTGAGTTTGCTGCACTGAAAGTAAAGGGGCTGAATAATATTGCACGCCCCACTTTTTAGTTTTTTATTTCTAAAAAAAGTTTAAAATATCCAATAAATTTCGTTCCACTTCACGATTGTGTCCCACTTGTTGTTGATTCTTCACAAAAAATTACAATTTCATATTGTTATGTTTGAAGCCTGAAATGTGGCAAAAGGTTGAAAAGTTCAAGGGGGCTGAATACTTTTGCAAGGCACTGTATATAAATACGACCTAAAACATCATCAGATTTTCACACGAGTCCTAAAAGTAGATAAAGAGAACCCAGTTAAACTAATGAGACAAAAATATTGTACTTCGTCATTTATTTATTGAGGAAAATGATCCAATATCACATATTTGTGAGTGGCAAAAGTATGTGAACCTTTGCTTTCAGTATCTGGTGTGACCCCCCTTTGCAGCAATAACTGCAACTAAACGTTTCCGGTAACTGTTGATCAGTCCTGCACACCGGCTTGGAGGAATTTTAGCCCATTCCTCCGTACAGAACAGCTTCAACTCTGGGATGTTGGTGGATTTCCTCACATTAACTGCTCGCTTCAGGTCCTTCCACAACATTTCGATTGGATTAAGGTCAGGACTTTGACTTGGCCATTCCAAAACATGAACTTTATTCTTCTTTAACCATTCTTTGTAGAACGACTTGTGTGCTTAGGGTCGTTGTCTTGCTGCATGACCCACCTTCTCTTGAGATTCAGTTCATGGACAGATGTCCTGACATTTTCCTTTAGAATTCTCTGATATAATTCAGATATCATTGTTCCATCAATGATGGCAAGCCGTCCTGGCCCAGATGCAGCAAAACAGGCCCAAACCATGATACTACCACCACCATGTTTCACAGATGGGATAAGGTTCTTATGCAGTGTTTTCCTTTCTCCAAACATAACGCTTTTCATTTAAACCAAAATGTTCTATTTTGGTTTCATCCCTCCACAAAACATTCTTCCAGTAGCCTTCTGGCTTGTCCATGTGATCTTTAGCAAACTGCAGACGAGCAGCAATGTTCTTTTTGGAGAGCAATGGCTTTCTCCTTGCAACCCTGCCATGCACACCATTGTTGTTCAGTGTTCTCCTGATGGTGGACTCATGAACATTAACATTAGCCAATGTGAGAGAGGCCTTCAGTTGCTTCGAAGTTACCCTGGTGTCCTTTGTGACCTCGCCGACTATTACACGCCTTGCTCTTGGAGTGATGTTTGTTGGTCGACCACTCCTGGGGAGGGTAACAATGGTCTTGAATTTCCTCCATTTGTACACAATCTGTCTGACTGTGGATTGGTGGAGTCCAAACTCTTTAGAGATGGTTTTGTAACCTTTTCCAGCCTGATGAGCATCAACAACTCTTTTTCTGAGGTCCTCAGAAATCTCCTTTGTTCGTGCCATGATACACTACCACAAACATGTGTTGTGAAGAGCAGACTTTGATAGATCCATGTTCTTTAAATAAAACTGGGTGCCCACTCACACCTGATTGTCATCCCATTGATTGAAAACACCTGACTCTAATTTCACCTTCAAATTAACTGCAAATCCTAGAGGTTCACATACTTTTGCCACTCACAAATATGTAATATTGGATCATTTTCCTCAATAAATAAATGACCAAGTATAATTTTTTTGTCTCATTTGTTTAACTGGGTTCTCTTTATAGGACTTGTGTGAAAATCTGATGATGTTTTAGGTCATATTTATGCAGAAATATAGAAAATTCTAAAGGGTTCACAAACTTTCAAGCACCACTGTATATATACATATACAGGTCCTTCTAAAAAAATTAGCATATTGTGATAAAGTTCATTATTTTCCATAATGTAATGATAAAAATTAAACTTTCATATATTTTAGATTCATTGCACACCAACTGAAATATTTCAGGTCTTTTATTGTTTTAATACTGATGATTTTGGCATACAGCTCATGAAAACCCAAAATTCCTATCTCAAAAAATTAGCATATTTCATCCGACCAATAAAAGAAAAGTGTTTTTAATACAAAAAAAAGTCAACCTTCAAATAATTATGTTCAGTTATGCACTCAATACTTGGTCGGGAATCCTTTTGCAGAAATGACTGCTTCAATGCGGCGTGGCATGGAGGCAATCAGCCTGTGGCACTGCTGAGGTGTTATGGAGGTCCAGGATGCTTCGATAGCGACCTTAAGCTCATCCAGAGTGTTGGGTCTTGTGTCTCTCAACTTTCTCTTCACAATATCCCACAGATTCTCTATGGGGTTCAGGTCAGGAGAGTTGGCAGGCCAATTGAGCACAGTAATACCATGGTCAGTAAACCATTCACCAGTGGTTTTGGCACTGTGAGCAGGTGCCAGGTCGTGCTGAAAAATGAAATCTTCATCTCCATAAAGCTTTTCAGCAGATGGAAGCATGAAGTGCTCCAAAATCTCGTGATAGCTAGCTGCATTGACCCTGCCCTTGATAAAACACAGTGGACCAACACCAGCAGCTGACATGGCACCCCAGACCATCACTGACTGTGGGTACTTGACACTGGACTTCAGGCATTTTGGCATTTCCTTCTCCCCAGTCTTCCTCCAGACTCTGGCACCTTGATTTCCGAAAACAGTACTTTGGACCACTGAGCAACAGTCCAGTGCTGCTTCTCTGTAGCCCAGGTCAGGCGCTTCTGCCGCTGTTTCTGGTTCAAAAGTGGCTTGACCTGGGGAATGCGGCACCTGTAGCCCATTTCCTGCACACGCCTGTGCACGGTGGCTCTGGATGTTTCTACTCCAGACTCAGTCCACTGCTTCCGCAGGTCCCCCAAGGTCTGGAATCGGCCCTTCTCCACAATCTTCCTCAGGGTCCGGTCACCTCTTCTCGTTGTGCAGCGTTTTCTGCCACACTTTTTCCTTCCCACAGACTTCCCACTGAGGTGCCTTGATACAGCACTCTGGGAACAGCCTATTCGTTCAGAAATTTATTTCTGTGTCTTACCCTCTTGCTTGAGGGTGTCAATGATGGCCTTCTGGACAGCAGTCAGGTCGGCAGTCTTACCCATGATTGCAGTTTTGAGTAATGAACCAGGCTGGGAGTTTTTAAAAGCCTCAGGAATCTTTTGCAGGTGTTTAGAGTTAATTTGTTGATTCAGATGATTAGGTTAATAGGTCGTTTAGAGAACCTTTTCATGATATGCTAATTTTTTGAGATTTGAGATTTTTTGGGTTTTCATGAGCTGTATGCCAAAATCATCAGTATTAAAACAATAAAAGACCTGAAATATTTCAGTTGGTGTGCAATGAATCTAAAATATATGAAAGTTTAATTTTTATCATTACATTATGGAAAATAATGAACTTTATCACAATATGCAAATTTTTTTAGAAGGACCTGTATAGGGGGGCCCAAAATAATTTTTTGCACTGGGGCCCATGAGCTCCTAGTTACGCCACCGAACTCTGTTGTCTTGCGTTGTGTACTGATTTTATCAAAACTATACGTGGGGGCCCACAACCAGCCGTAGCCCCTGGGCCCACAGGCAGGTTAAAGCGTCTCAGCATGTGACCCATGTGTACTGTCCAATAAAACATCTGTACCTGTGTCTCTGTGGTGCAATCGGTTAGCGCGTTCGGCTGGTAATTGAAAGGTTGGTGGTTCAAGCCCACCCGGGGACGAGTGCCTTTTATTGCACAACCTGCCTGTTGATCAAATGGATATGAGACACAACAACAATGTGTAGTCCCACAGGATAGTGGAAATAAGTAACTGAAAACATCCAGTAAACAACAGTCCTACAAGCACAAATATCCACCTGATAAGTGACTATACAAAGTGGAAGAACGTCCTTTTGGTTTCAGTAGACGTTAAATGAAGATACTCTACCAACGTGGGGCTCGAACCCACGACCCTGAGATTAAGAGTCTCATGCTCTACCGACTGAGCTAGCTGGGCTTAAGCAACATGTCAGAACAGACAGCTCATCGATCAGACCATCAGAGAGATGTAGGTTTAATTCACTAACATCACGACCAGATTAAGAACTAATTCACAGTTTACAAACAAACACAATTCAGAATAAACAACAGAAACAGACACAGACTTACTGTCACTGTATTGTATTATAGTGTTAAATTGTAGCCTATTTTATTGAGATTATGCTTTAATGCTGTATTTTCTTACATTTATTTAATCCAGCACAATGGTTAAACTGCACAACCCAACAAGTTAAAATAACCCATCATGTGTTCTGTCCAATATTTACACAGTGCTGGTTTCCAAATAACACATTTTCACCTGCATTCATCCTTTTCTTTCCCGTATACCAAAAACAGTCGCCATTGCAGGTCTACAACACGTTACAAAAACACTTGGGACACTTTATTTTTGCTTTCTTTATCTTGCCGGTGTCATGTTGTATTGAAACTAAAATAAATAAATAAAAACTTAAAATTAAAAAGCAAGTGTTTAGGTTCATTCATCATCTTAACACATATTACAAACTAATCAAGCTCGTCAAATTTCAGACATTGTTCACGTAAACAAAAATCTCAGTTGGAAGCACAAGGTGATTCATTTATTTATAGACGGTGCTGTTTATGGTTTTATACTTTAAAACATGAACAGTTAAAAAATAACAACAAACACGACAACAACAATTTAATAATAATGTCACAAATCTGTACCCAAGCAACAAGCTGTAATTTATCTAGCACCACTAGATGGGAACGATCTCTGTACAACATTTCGAACTTCACTTTAAAAGTCAGTTCAGTGTGTTTTACTGTAGTAAGAATAGCTCCACATGTTTTGTATGTAGTGTTTATGGTATTTAAGCTGGATGGATAGATGGAAGTTAACATGTAATCTAAGGTGACTCTTAAGTTTATTCGCTGCTGTTGGTTTATAAAGTTTTACTGAACAAACTGGCTCGTATTTTGGCACTGATATACCTTCCTGAATGGTGATCTGCTTGGTTGACACAACTAGCACAAGTAATCGTGGTCTACACCCCACAAGCGCTCTGTTGTACTTGCGCATGTGCTGAACGCTACCATCCTGAAACTGCTAACGTTTCTAAACCTTGAAACTCACACCGGCTCCCAAATGAAACTTGCCATTTGCTGAGTAAAGAAAGACAAAAAGAAAAATACACACACACAACTTCAGACTTTACTTTTACATCTCAGATTTTTTAAACTTACATGATTGATATAATTCTGAGCTAATTTAGAAGTTTTAGGCAGTAAATAAAAGTAATTTTAGTTAAACATTACCACCCAAGTATTAAAAAACAAACTGTTCCACTGTTGGAAAATTGCACTGAGTTAAGTTTAGGACCCAGTTGGCCATTTTGGTGTTACAATTCGGCATAGAGCAGTCACAGGTGGAACACTATTCTCTACTCAGCATTGATAACAGTGTTTTTACCCAAATAAAACCAGGTTCCACCGAGATTTGAACTCCGATCACTGGATTCAAAGTCCAGAGTGCTAACCATTACACCATGGAACCAAGTTGGCTGTTAGATGGCGCTGTAAACAATGATTTGTGATTATATTTTGGGATGGAGCAGTCACATGTGGAACACTATAACACTACTAGTGCTATTATGATATTCAAGCTGGATGAATGGATGGAAATTAACATGTAATTTAAGGTGACTCTAAACTAGCACAAGCAATTGTGATGCTCTGTTGTACTGCACATGCGCTGAATGCTACCATCCTGAAACTGCTAATGTTTCTCAATCTTGGACCTCACACCGGGGCCCCTAAATAAAAGCATTAAGGTCCCACCGAGATTTGAACTCGGATCGCTGGATTCAGAGTCCAGAGTGCTAAACATTACACCATGGAACCCTGACACCACCAGAACTAAAGATAATGATTAGCCATTTGCTAAGTAAATAAAGCAAAAATACACAGCTTCAGACTTTACTTTTACATCTCAAGTTATTTAAACTTACATGATTTATATAATTGACTGAAATCAATTGACAAAACTGAGGTAAATTAGAAGTTTTAAACACTAAATAAAAGTAATTTTAGTTAAATATTGCCACCCAAGTATCAAAATCACAACAAAACGTTCCACTGTTGGAAAATTGCACTAAGTTCAGGATGCAGTTGGCCCGTCCCTCCTTGTCGCTCTGAAGCAGATGATTTGATGTTTGTGCACCTGTTCAGGAGATCACAAGTCACTAATGATCACACAGAAGTCACTTGATTTTAATACTGTTTGTTTTTGAAATGAGATCCAACAAGCTCATGGTAAGATGTCCAAATAATTTTTGCCACATAGTGTATCATTACTATTGCTAAGGAGTTAATATGTGTGTCTACATCACTTCATGTATCTATACGTGTCTAACATACGTATCAATTCTATTAATATTCATAAGCATGCACACACACACACACACACACACACATGCTTCCACATTCACATGTTTTTGCAGTATGTGTTATGTAGATAATATTTAGGTGATTTGATGTATTTTTTTTAGTTTAGAGGTTTTGTGTTTTGCTTCACTGTATGTATGGTGCATCATTAAACTGTTATACATTATTTATTCTATTTTGTATTAGATGAGATGGTTTGTCTCTGTATTGACTTGCGATTCATTTTTAAATGACAGCTAACGATAGTGATCCGACACTTTTAAGTATTGTGTATAACATATAAAATGTTGACTTCATCAAAAAGAATCGACTCCTTCAGCTTCTAACGGCTCATTGCTGAGTACGATCAACTTAGTGAATCGACTCTTTCGAGTTTATTTTTGTCGTTTGCCTTAAATAACCGGATTAAAGAATCGACTCATTTGATTCATTTGAACACGCAGACTCACTCGCTCTCCCGCTGTGAGCTTCTCAAACTGAACTGCGTCTTTCTGTACATGAGGAAGAAATCTATGTAGAGATCTCAAATAACATGAACCTGAAGGTATGAACTTACATTGTAGAAAAGAAAAACAAGCCAGTAGCAGCAGTGTGCACATTAAACCATTTACAGAAGGGTCATTAAGTTTGGCTAATAGAAATAATGGCATGTTTCTGACCTGAATGAGAGGGGCAGTAAAAAGATCTCACACTTGTCAGAGACAACGTTTGAAGTCCAGGTCAATAGGACCTGCTAGTTAGAGAAGGCTCACTTGTTTGTTAGTTTAAGTCCAAAAGTGGGTGTGGCCCGTACGGGGATCGAACCCGCGACCTTGGCGTTATTAGCACCACGCTCTAACCAACTGAGCTAACCGGCCTGTTCATCTATTCTCTCTTTAGATCTTTATACATAATTCTATTCTAGCAGCTGAAACGGACTTTCTTAATACACATCTAAGAGGTTTTGTGGGTTCTTATATGTGTGAACTATATAAACTATATATTTCTTAAAGTTCTTGACTGAGCTTAATGCCACCAACCAGTGACTGGAGCAGATACGACTCAGGTCCTGCACACAGTAAGTAGTGCTGATACACAGTACCAGCCTGCACACCAGAGAGGCTCCAAACGTCAAGTTTTTACTCATTAAATCATGTTTGTGAACTTTGTGGAATGAATGTAGGATTTGTACGTGTAGATTCTGGGTTTTAGGAAGTTGAGCTACTGCTAATATTGTAGCGTTTCTACGGCATCAAAGATGAAATGGGATTGGAAATCTGTTCTTTCAATGAACATGTGGACAAACACCCATTCACACACTTAGACATTCATACCACAAATACACAGCCTACAGCTGATAGCTGCAGAACCCAAAGCCATTGATGCATTTCTCGCATAGCCAGCCTATTTCCAGTGCTGAATAACACGGTCACGGTGGATCCTAACACCACAGCCGCAAGTCCTTCTGGGTAAGGCTTCTCAGCCACAGCAGCGGGTCGTTACAATATTTTTTCCCCAGTTGAACTAAACCTGAATTGATGTTTTAATTGTTCATTAAGACTTCACTAAGAGTTATTACCATCAAGCAAATGTAAAGCATATTTCTATATGAAGAGCATCTGTTTCCAGATAATATACACTGAGGTTTAATTGTCTGATCATCAGACATGGTTGTGCAGTAAAAGGCACACGTCCCTGGGTGGGCTCGAACCACCAACCTTTCGGTTAACAGCCGAATGCGCTGACCAATTGCGCCACAGAGACACATGCACAGCCAACAGCACAGCTGTTTCATTGGACGGTACACACAAAAAATCTAATCTCTCTCTATACAGGCTCACTGTGGAGGCAAATTGGTGGTTAAGTGGGCGGGTCTAAACTGATGAAGGCTGAATGAATGTACCACAATACAGTATAGTTTAGATAGAACACACATATAAGAACCCACAAAACCTCTTAGGTGTGTATTAAGAAAGTCTGATCATAAGAAATGACTAGACAGAGATGTCTGAAGTAGGACTGAGATCTCGGATCATTAAAATAACATGAAACTGCTGCATTTCTGGTACAATAACAACCAAATTCAGTTTAGGAGCCGCTCATTTCTACAGATCTTCACTGAAAGTGTGCAGAATCTCAAATGGTTTTTGTGCTGCCATGCAGCTGGTTGAATGGAGGTAGTGTAGAATTATGTACAAAGATCTAAAGAGAGAACAGATTAACTGGCCGGTTAGCTCAGTTGGTTAGAGCGTGGTGCTAATAATGCCAAAGTCGTGGGTTCGATACCCATGCTGGCCACACCCACCTTAATGATTAAAGCTAGCATGGCTGAGAGTCAGGTGAGCATGTGCTGTGTATCAGGACTTTCTAACCTGAGTAATTTAATCACTGAAAGTAAGAATACCACCCTGTTCTTCTGCCATCTTTAATTCTGGCTTCATTTCACCTAATGAACGTGGCATGACCTTTATAAATGGTTCGGACGCGACTGTGAGGTCGCTTTTTAGATCGGAGGCCTGAAAAAAGGTCTTGGTGACATGAAACCTGAAACGCAACCCTATAGGGTCGCGTGAGGCACGAGGGCGGTGTCAGATTGCCAAAAATTCAAATTTTGAGCTGGAAAGGGTGGGATTACAAAACTGGTATTAGATTACCAAACAGTCATGACAGCCTCCCAGGTCGTTTTGAGCCCAACCGATGTCATATACAACACCGCCGCGATGAGTGGGTCGCCCAGATGGCATCAGTTTGTCCCCAAGTGTCATCGTTCCCAAAGTAGGGAACTAAAGGTGCTGGGTTAGTATTTTTTTTTTGACGAACCCAAGGTCGAAACCTTACCAAAACTGTACAGGAGGGTCTGCCGTGCCGAGACGCATCAAATGACACGTTCCGTTTTGAGACTTTGTTTTGGCAAAACCTTAGTGTTTAGGGGTTAGGATCACCAAAATGACCCGGATAACCAAAGTGTTTTTCTCATTTTTAGGCCGAATCAAAGTACCAAACTTCACCAAGCTTGTCCACGGTGATCCCCTCGCCGAGCCGCACTAAGTGACTGAAGCATTTACCACTTGACTTAACCCTTTCAGCCAAAAAAATATCACAGTGTTAGAGCCTTACCGAAAAAATTTTTCAGAAACTGACTGTGCCATTTGGTGCGGCTCGGCGTGGCGATCCTCCAGGACGAATCTGGTAAAGTCTGGGCTATTGGTTTGGCTTAAAACCCTAAAAAACCCTTTTGGTAATCCAAGACGCTTTGGTAATTTTTTCCCCTAAACATGGGTGAAATGGTTCCAGAATGGAAGAAAAACCCGTTTTTCTCAACAATTCGCCATTTATTAACAACATGAACATATCACACACAAGCGCAACGGCAAAAAACACTATTTACGAGAACATTACTCACCGATACAAACCCATCAACAACACGTGGTCATGGCACATAAACATGTGCACCCGATATTAAACATATTCCGTGATTGAGTAAAAGAAATGTAAATATTCGTAAAAAAAAAAAAATTTTAACTTATAACTTAAAAACCCATTATACAAAATCAACTTGAACTTGCCCCTAGGCTAAACAACAATGTACTGCTGTGGTAACAGTAAAACACCCAAAAAAACATTAAACACTCTAAAACGTGGCACTGGGCTCGAGGGGCATTTCCTCCACTTGTTCTTCTTTGTCCGAGGAAGAAGAGGACGTGAGCACCAGCATGCTCAGTCGAACGGTGGGCTTGCCGGATTCGGTGATCGCCTTCATTGCATCCTGACTTACCTTCACTGGAGTCCCGACGTAGTTGTGTTCCGGAGAGGGCCCACCTCCCAAGATGTCGTAACCCTAGTTCAACATGAAAAGATACTAAAACATTAGACGATGCCAATGTTCACTGTCACTATTACATACGACAATCGACGTGATGTCTTACCGGGTGAGGACTAGACTTCCTGGGCATCCTCAAGACGAAGGGTTCATCCGACTCTGATGAAGTGTCCAGGATGGCACGTCTCACGTGCTTGCGCTTGGAACCTTGAACCTCTTCTGAAGAGGACTTTTCCTTCTCAGGTCGTCTGGTGTCCTCTCCAGAAGAGTCGGTGTCGACAGTCCCTGACTCGCCGAATTCCTGGCGGAGGCTGCGGAGGGTACTGGGGCGGCTGCTGCTGGGGCGGCTGCTGCTGCAGTGGGGGCGGTCTTCGGGCTCCTCCTCTCCCTCCTGCAATCTGCGAACACCAGCGGCCTCCTGTACCGTGTTCAGCGGCACATAGAATTTGGAGGCGACTGCCTCGGAATGGCACATCGCCCGGTGTATGGACAGCCTTTTGTGTGGAGTCAGGTTCTTTGTCTGAGAACACAACATTAAACAGATAAATCAAAATGAAACTTTATAACATTATTGAACATGCATTCTAACACCTCGATGACTGTACACTCACGTGGTGCACCATGGAGGTACGAAGATGGCGGAAGGTAAAACTGCCTCCAAACCCCATCCGTGTCCACTCAGTCTTGAAGTAGCTGAGGACCTTCTCGCACCTCCCGCCGACCGAGTTAAAGAAGAAGTACGGGGACTCACTGCCGACGAACTGGTCACGGACACTGAGCAGCCCATCGAACCACTGGAGCTCGGACAGTGTCAGGCTCAGCTGGGCGTGGTCTTCCACCTATGGGATCACAACACAAGACAACATTTTAGCAAGCCTAACCTCCCCCCCCACCCCCCCATACCACGAACTGGTCGGACCTAAAAGTACAACGTAACACTCACATCGATGGTCGCGTGTTCCCCGTCCACCTCAGCGTTCCGTACTTCTTCCACCTTCAGGTTCTTCAAGACTCCGGCCCGATGACCGGACATGGATACAAAGTATCCGGTCAACAGGCCGAACACCTGGTGAAGGCTCTCGGCTGAACCTTTTTTTAGAGACTCTATGAAAACAAAGAAACACTTCAATAGGGTTTATTTTTGTCTTGCACAATTTTGGAAATAATTAATGGGACAATACTCACTGATCTTGGCGGGGAGGATCAGACGAACCTCCCTGCGGAAGTTCTTCTGATCCTCCTCGGACACGATGTTTTCTGTAGGGCAAAACAGGCACGAAATTAGTATTAGTACAGCTACTTTGTCCATAACGTAAGTGTCATTTTCTCGGACGTGACACTTACTGGAGGCAGCTTTACGGACTGCTTGACGGTGACAAGTCACATCGCGTTGCATATCCTTTATGCGACTTGTCACCTCGGTGTTCAGCCAAAGAAAATCCACCCTGGTCAATTTTGTGGTCTTCCGAGGAACGTACGGCAGGTATTCGAAGAATTTCTTCAGACTCATCAAGTTGGCACGCACTGTTGTGGGCTTCAACTTGTCAGCCAATAAAACTCCGACCCAACTGAAAAAAAAAAATGTGAAAGCAATGATGAATGATCATGCACAGCAATAAACCAAAATGAGAATGTGTCTAATACTTAAAGTCTTACTCTTTGATGGAAGACTGCTTCTTTAAGAAGGAAAAATGGCCCTTCAGGAGACGGTCCTCACCCGCGAAGATGAGGAACCGCCTCACGTGACTGACAGACATGACACGTGACTTTGGCATTTTCCTTCTTCTTCTTGGAGGGGTTGGTCCCGACACAGAACCCCAAAAAGTGAAGGAGCACCTTCTCTGTGAAGACAATAGAATTAAGGATTAAAACAATGCCTTGCATTTCATGGAAAATGTTATTGTGTATGACAACCATAAATGTACTTACCGTAGACGGGAGAGTCCTTTATACGGAAGGTATCCCTTCGGGAAAACTTCTTCCGCAAACTTATTTGGGGGCTGCGGGACAAAAGCCGCTGGAGGCGGCCAAGCTCGTACATGGACTCTTGGCAGTCCTTCCTAGGGCACGCCCCCTGAGGCACCAGGTTGAGACGGGACTCCAGCACCCTCAACCTCCTTGCCATTGCCACGCAGGTGGGGTTCTGACAGTCGGTGCTGGTGCCCGGCTGTCCCTCGTCCACCTGGTCTCCAACACTGGCCTGCACTTCTGCGACAGGCGTCGCCTGGGAAGCAGCGGTGTCGGGTGCGGCAGAAGTGGCGGCTGGAGCGTACAGCCTCCCGGCGTGTCCGATGTCCAACGTAGTGACCATTGGCACTTGAGGGTGGCTGGCCCTCAATTCGGCGAGCTTGCACAAGACGTAATTCGTCTTCGCTTTGTTGGCGTAATGATTCATCTCGGGCAGCTGAAGAACAGAAACAGAACAAACCAATATTTTTAAGCTCGTTGTTGTACTTTTATAATGAATTACAATCATTTACAATAAAATTCAGTGTTCAACAAACATGAAAGATTACCTCTAAGTCACTGTGCACCGTTGCGTTGTGCCGGTCCAACCTCTTCACACTTTTGGACACGCACCCGGGCACGCAGCAAGTGAACTTGGACCTGATGCTAAATAGAAAGAAAATATATATATTTTTTTGGTTTAATACAATGCATCCAACTACTTATAATTTTAATGCATTTTTAATAACATTTGAATGGAATTTTCAAGCTCAGTCTTACCGCCCACTTGCCAGCTGCAGCAGGAGGGTCTTCTCCTGGGCATTACCAACAAGATGGTACTTGCGCAAATGCTGGGATAGGTTGGAGTAGTCTACCCCGCACACTGGGCATCGCTGAATACGATACGGCATCTAAACGTCACAAAAAACAATAAACACCAGTGAAAAAAACATTCAAAAACCAATAAATAACATTCACCTAACCTTACACCTCACCCTAACACATAACCTCAGTGTTTAGGGACTGGGATAAACCGATTGTCATTGGATCTCCTAGGTGTCACTTCCACCATGACACATTTCAGAAAACATTTTGAAATCTATAAACTTCACCAAACTAACCCTAAACTACTAAGTCACACAACATTGACTCCTAATCTTTCAAATTGCACAGCTGAATCCTCAAATCGTCCACTTTTCACTGACCACAAACCTCACCAGACACTATCCTCTGTCCTACAACAACCCAACAACTGTCACTTTCGGTTTCAAAAGGTCATTGCACATTTGAAACCTTAAAAACATTTCATTAATTCACCTGGGTGTACTGGAAATGTTTTGCAAAATATAAAACTAAATAATCAAACGTTTTGGAGCTTGGTGTTTGGTGACCCTGTGACAACCGGCCCATTTGCATCTCATGTGATGAGAAAAATGCAATGATGTATCACACCTAGTACTTGGAGTGCTCGTATCGGACCCAAACTTGACCCGACCTGACCCTGGTTGTGATTTTAGGTTTAGGGGACAGGATCACAGAAGTGTCATCGGTACACTTTAGTAAAAAGGGCCATATCTCTTCCACCATAAGACCTAGGATCCCCAAATTTTCACCCGGCGCACCGACTTGACAAAGGGCAGAAGGCTGACAGGGTGTTTTGAACCCTGGGTCCTTGTAGATGTACAGACTGGGAAAAAAGTCCTCCGAAACACTGAGTTTGGGCTCGGGTGCGTGGCCCCCGCCCGAAACTTCACGGGCGACCCCGCCGCGTGCCCCCGTAACAAATGTTGCTGCGCCAGAACTCAAAGTTTCTGGGAAAACCACTTAGGCTCAGGCATGGTTTACAAAAAAAATTACCAAACGGTTGTTGGGACCACTTCGGGGGTCTAGCCACACACCCCTGACCCCACCCACGTTTGGAAGGGTAAAAAGGCAATTCTAAAGAATGGGAAAGTTAGTATCCGTTTTTTTGAATATGTCATTTACACTTTTGCATATCCATGAATGGAAAAAATGACACTTCCGTGAAATAAACACTGACCCTAACCCTAATATATGCTAGCCGATCCAATACCTTTTTTTTTTTATTTACTTCCACTATTAACTGATAGCATTCACTTACATCAGGCTCTAAACCTCCTGGTTCTACCCACCATTCACTCCACTATAGATAATCACATTATTTCCCAGTAAAAGTTTAACCTAAAGATTTATACTTTTATTATTACTATTTACTTATTAATGTTTACTGTGTTATTAATTACCTATTAATTACACAGTATAATTCATTCATTGCTAACCATTTCTCCCCAACACTCACTCACTCACTATATTTTATATTTTTATATTTTAGCTTGTTTGGTACAATCTGATGAGTCACACTTGTGTCTAAGTGCTGATAAATAAGCAAAGCAGCTCCAACACTGTGATCATCATTTCTGTAAAATGTGAATGCGCTGGTGTAATTTGAGATTACCATGTTGATTAAAACTCTTTCCACACTGTGATACGGTTTCTCTCCAGTGTGAATGCGCTTGTGTAGTTTCAGATCACTCTGTCCATTAAAACTCTTCCCACACTGTGAGCACTGATACGGTTTCTCTTCAGTGTGAATGCGCTGGTGTATTTTGAGCACACTCAGGCACCTGAAGCTCTTCCCACACTGTGAGCAGACGTTTCCTTCTTCCTGTGTGGGACTGAGAGAGGTGTTAATGCTGACAGTACCAGAGGACGTTTGCTGATTACTGGAGCTTCTGGTGGGCGTCAGATCCTCATGTTCAGTCTTAATCTTCACCAGAGTCTCATATTTATCATTTTTGCAGCTCTTGATGTGATTGTGGAGCTGATTTTGGGTTGTAGAGGAACGTGGACACGAGGAGCAGCAGAAATCCTTGTTCAGTTCTGAAGCAGAAAATAATCAAATACATTTATAACATTATAAATAATCAAATACATTTATAACATTATAAATAATCAAATACATTTATAACATTATAAATAATCAAATACATTTATAACATTATAAATAATCAAATACATTTATAACATTATAAATAATCAAATACATTTATAACATTATAAATAATCATATACATTTATAACATTATAAATAATCAAATACATTTATAACATTATAAATAATCAAATACATTTATAACATTATAAAAAATCAAATACATTTATAACATTATAAATAATCAAATACATTTATAACATTATAAATAATCATATACATTTATAACATTATAAATAATAAATACATTTATAACATTATAAATAATCAAATACATTTATAACATTATAAATAATAAAATACATTTATAACATTATAAATAATCAAATACATTTATAACATTATAAATAATCAAATACATTTATAACATTATAAATAATCAAATACATTTATAACATTATAAATAATCAAAAACATTTATAACATTATAAATAATCAAATACATTTATAACATTATAAATAATCATATACATTTATAACATTATAAATAATCAAATACATTTATAACATTATAAATAATCAAATACATTTATAACATTATAAAAAATCAAATACATTTATAACATTATAAATAATCAAATACATTTATAACATTATAAATAATCAAATACATTTATAACATTATAAATAATCATATACATTTATAACATTATAAATAATCAAATACATTTATAACATTATAAATAATCAAATACATGTATAACATTATAAATAATCAAATACATTTATAACATTATAAATAATAAATACATTTATAACATTATAAATAATCAAATATATTTATAACATTTTAAATAATCAAATATATTTATAACATTATAAATCATCAAATACATTTATAACATTATACATAATCAAAAAATAATCAAATACATTTATAACATTATAAATAATCAAAAAATAATCAAATACATTTATAACATTATAAATAATAAATACATTTATAACATTATAAATAATCAAATACATTTATAACATTATAAATAATCAAATACATTTATAACATTATAAATAATAAATACATTTATAACATTATAAATAATCAAATATATTTATAACATTTTAAATAATCAAATATATTTATAACATTATAAATAATCAAATACATTTATAACATTATAAATAATCAAAAAATAATCAAATACATTTATAACATTATAAATAATCAAAAAATAATCAAATACATTTATAACATTATAAATAATAAATACATTTATAACATTATAAATAATAAATACATTTATAACATTATAAATAATCAAATACATTTATAACATTATAAATAATCAAATACATTTATAACATTATAAATCATCAAATACATTTATAACATTATAAATAATCAAATACATTTATAACATTATAAATAATAAATACTGTTAGTAATTGTTAAACTGAGATCTGATGCTAAAGTCCTGTAACGTGATTCATCCTGCATTCATCATTTCCTGCTCACACTGATCTGCATGAGCACAATACAAGCTTTCACTGTATGATGCTTCATCCCAGGTTCCTCTGATTCTATTCCATCCAAATCTTATTTTACTCAAGATAAAAAATATCTTACTGAGTTCATCTTTATCTTCAGGTTCTTCCTTCTTCACAGGCTTCATCTGGAAACCTCCACACTGTTGGTCCTCTGGGGTGAGGTGTTCCTCAGAGGTGACGTGTTCCACAGGGATCGAGGTTCCTTCACCTGAAATTTCTTTGTTTTGTGAAGAAAAAAAATAAGTTTGTTATTGTTGGTAGTAACGACCGACTTCTTTATTAAGCACTTAAGTTAGAACTGACAGACACGTACTTCTATACTATCTGTCAAAAAACACGACCTATAAACATTTGTTCAAACAAGGTTTCAGCAGATTTAATAATAATAATAACAATACAACCCCAAATCAGAAAAAGTTGGGACAGTATGGAAAAAGCAAATAATAATATAAACACAGACTTTGACTTTTATTTGATGTCAGACAGGATGAAACTGAGATGTTTCATCTTTTATCTGCTCAACTTCATTTCATTTATTAATAAACATCCATTCCTGCATTTCAGGCCTGCAACACTTTCTAAAAAAAGGAGGAGAGTTAAGATCTGGATGGAAGGTGCAGACTCATCTCTCCAGGACCATCAGCACAAACAGTCACGTATATATTGAATATATCAGCTTATATACTCGACTTTATTTCTTCTCATTCATTACCCGATCATTCAGCCACTTGTATTCACCTGGCATTACTCTGTAATTATGTACTAGTGTAAACACGGTACAGTCAGCATGATCTGTTTAATCTTCTTTATCTTCTGTCTCCTCATTTCACTCACCTGCTCACTTCTGCACTAAATATACTAAAATATTACAAGACATTCACACACGACCAAATTAGGAGAAATGATTTTGCTAATGTCTTACTGAGTTTATCTTTATCTTCAGGTTCTTCTTTCTTCACAGGCTTCATCTGGAAACCTCCACACTGTTGGTCCTCTGAGAAGAGCAGTTCCACAGAAGCCACAAGTTCTGCAGGGATTAAAGTGACTTCACCTGAAATTCATCAATATGAGAAGAAGAATCTCAACAACTGGAGAAAACTGAAGGTTGTGGGTTTGGTTCCTAATCATAAATAAATCCTAGTTAGATTAAAACTTAAATCCAGACTGGAGTGCAGCAGCTGTACTGTAATGTACCACACTGTACTGTACTACTGTACTGTACCACACTATCTGGTGGAAAAGTGGCATCATGCTCTATATTTACTTACAGAAGAAATCATCATCATCTTCCTCCTTTTGTATTAGTTTCTTCTGCAATTCTTCATGTTGTAGATCCACAGGGGTGACGTCTCCCTCTTCTGCTGACTGCATTATTAAAGATCTAATAGACAGACAGACAGACTATTCAACTATTAACAAAGTTCAGCTGTAAACAAAGTTCAACTGTAAACAAAGTTCAACTGTAAACAAAGTTCACCTGTAAACAAAGTTCAACTACAAAGTTCAACTGTAAACAAAGTTCAACTGTAAACAAAGTTCAACTGTAAACAAAGTTCAACTATAAACAAAGTTCACCTGTAAACAAAGTTAAACTATAAACAAAGTTCACCTGTAAACAAAGTTCACCTGTAAACAAAGTTCAACTATAAACAAAGTTCGACTATAAACAAAGTTCACCTGTAAACAAAGTTCAACTATAAACAAAGTTCAACTATAAACAAAGTTTAAAAATATGACGTGTTTATATAAAACTGAGATTTAATCATGAAGAAACTCAATCAGTTCCGCTCAATTGATTCATTTTGGTGGATCGGTTCAAATGAATCGGTTCATCAGTACTGAATCATGTGTGATGCTAACAGTTAGCGGAGCAGCTAATAGTTTGTGTGTTTAAATAAAACTGGAGTTAAAGCTCCTCAAATCCTCACAGTGATGTTTTATTATGAACTCTAGTTTTATTATTAATTAGAATGTGGTTATAATTAAATATAAGGGTTATAATTAAATACATATTTTACTTACAGATGAGGCTCTACAGTACAAACACAGCAGCTTCTTGTTCTTCTTATGATGTTTAATGGCGGTTGGCAGAACAACTTAAGACGCACCAGCGTCACCAACTGGACTGGAGTTGAACAGCAGCTTAGTAGTAAAACATCTCCATTAGCACATCTGTATTAGTGGTGTGCGTATGGAGGTAAATATGTAGCAAAAGTTTTGCACCTGTAAAAAAAAATCTGTAACTGTGAAAAAGATTTGTACCTGTAAAAAATAAATCTGTAACTGTAAAAAAGATTTGTACCTGTAAAAAATAAATCTGTAACTGTAAAAAAGATTTGTACCTGTAAAAAATAAATCTGTAACTGTAAAAAAGATTTGTACCTGTAAAAAATAAATCTGTACTTTTATTTTCGATGTGAGAATAAAAACATTGCAGCACAGTTTCAAATCTGCCCGCCACGAGTTTTGCAACAAATATCTCAAGTCAGCGTGTTGCAAAACTGATCTGTACCTGTAGCTGCAGGGGCGGGGCTTAGAGGGGCAGGGGGCGGGACTACTGGGGAGATAGACGTAATTACCGACCAATCAAAAGAGCTTGTTTGTAGCGCAGCAAGAAGCGTGTCAATCACAAGTTTCATTGTAGTTGGATCAGAACATCATAACTCACGTCATAACGTCCTTATTAGTGTTGCTGTGGGTATTATGGTGGATGTTTGCTGCGTGTTGTCTGCTAGTTAATGTGTTAATGCGTTTAACCCTGCTAGTTTTATACTGGACATATTGGACATTCGTCTGACATTCGAGTTTCTTTCATCTCGTTCTCGGCTAATAAACATTCAAAAGCGAATTAACCTGCACGAACTGACTCTGCAGTAAACAAAGCACAAACTACAATCTAATATGTTTTTAAAAGTCTTTCTGTTTATTTTTATTTAACGCTATTTCGTGATTGTGAGCTTTATCTGCCTTGAAAAGCCAAGGGAGCCTCTCAAAAGTGCATAAAACCCGTTTATAGTTCTGTATTACCTAGTGACATGTACCATTCACCACAACTGTATTAAGTCCTAAAGAAATCTAAACAAACATTTTAATGTAATAAGCAATGTAGTGACATGCACCACCTACTACCCCTAAATTACAGAAAAAAGCTCTACAGTGTGGGTATAGTAATAAACAATAAAATATAGCATAGAAACGTACATTTTTATACAAAAAAGGTTGTAGTAGTTACCATGTCACTTGCACTACTCACTATTTTACATAATAGTCTTACAGCAGCGATAAATCATACAAAGTCCTATAGTATAATAATAAAGAATGAAATATAGAAATTTTTCATTGCAATTTACATTGCTTATTACATTAAAATGTTTGTTTAGATTTCTTTAGGACTTAATACAGTTGTGGTGAATGGTACATGTCACTAGGTAATACAGAACTATAAACGGGTTTTATGCACTTTTGAGAGGCTCCCTTGGCTTTTCAAGGCAGATAAAGCTCACAATCACGAAATAGCGTTAAATAAAAATAAACAGAAAGACTTTTAAAAACATATTAGATTGTAGTTTGTGCTTTGTTTACTGCAGAGTCAGTTCGTGCAGGTTAATTCGCTTTTGAATGTTTATTAGCCGAGAACGAGATGAAAGAAACTCGAATGTCAGACGAATGTCCAATATGTCCAGTATAAAACTAGCAGGGTTAAACGCATTAACACATTAACTAGCAGACAACACGCAGCAAACATCCACCATAATACCCACAGCAACACTAATAAGGACGTTATGACGTGAGTTATGATGTTCTGATCCAACTACAATGAAACTTGTGATTGACACGCTTCTTGCTGCGCTACAAACAAGCTCTTTTGATTGGTCGGTAATTACGTCTATCTCCCCAGTAGTCCCGCCCCCTGCCCCTCTAAGCCCCGCCCCTGCAGCTACAGGTACAGATCAGTTTTGCAACACGCTGACTGAGATATTTGTTGCAAAACTCGTGGCGGGCAGATTTGAAACTGTGCTGCAATGTTTTTATTCTCACATCGAAAATAAAAGTACAGATTTATTTTTTACAGGTACAAATCTTTTTTACAGTTACAGATTTATTTTTTACAGGTACAAATCTTTTTTACAGTTACAGATTTATTTTTTACAGGTACAAATCTTTTTTACAGTTACAGATTTATTTTTTACAGGTGCAAAACTTTTTTACAGTTACAGATTTATTTTTTACAGGTACAAATCTTTTTCACAGTTACAGATTTTTTTTTACAGGTGCAAAACTTTTGCTACATATTTACCTCCATATGTGCGATACTGCAACATTTGGTATCGATCCGATACCAAGTAAATACAGGGTCAGTATCGCCGATATCGATCAGATACCAATATTTTGTACTTAGTTTCATGTAGGGAAGAGCAGTGTATCATGATTTATGAGGTGAATGTATCATCAATTTGCTTTGACTAATAAATGATTTTGTGTTAATTAGTTCATCATGTGCAGTGAAAACCCACTACAGTTTGTAGGTGAATAAAAAGTAATTTTATTAATGTAATAAACTAATGAAGTCTGGGGTTTTTGTTGAGAAACAATTATATAATAAGAAACATAATTCCCCTTCTCATTGTACACTCTGGCTTTTTGTAAAATAAAGTACAGAAAAAGTTCCGTGAGTCTCCAGCATATACATAGCGGCTCCCTGATTCCCGCAAGTCAGATAAAATCTCCCAGAATCTAGAACGAGCGGCCAAGAGAACACACACACACACACACACAGGCGACACAGATTTTATTAATACAATCGCGTATTAAATCCGTTATCTGATATACAATCTAGCGCACTGTGTAGGGAACATAAATCTATGATCAAATATACAATCTAGTGCACTATGTAGGGAACATAATTAATTATGTAATACACTATCTAGTGCACTATGTAGGGTACATAATTATGTAATACACTATCTAGTGCACTATGTAAGGAACACAAATCATCATCTAGTTATACTTTCTAGTGCGCTGTGTAGGGAAAATTAACCAATTGTCTAATTCACTATCTAGTTCACTACGTAGGGAACATAAATTCATATCTAAAATACTATCTAGTGCACTATGTAGGGAACATAAATCCATTATCTGATATACAATTTAGAGCACTATGTAGGGAACCTAAATCCGTTAACTAATACGCTACCTAAAGCATTATGTAAGAAACATAGGTCTATTATCTAGTACACTATCTAGTGCACTAAGTAAAAAACTAATTATTTTTTAATATACAATCTAGTGCACTATGTAGGGAACATAAATCTATTATCTTGCACACTATCTAGTGCACTATGTAGTACACAGTAATGTGTTTGTGATGCCAACAGTTAGTTCAGTAGCTCAGTAAGCAGCTCCTAAAAGTTCTGTTATCACCCATAATCCTTTGCTGTGTGCGAGAGGGTTTTAGCTTTGTTTTAGCTCCGTGAAATGAGTTTTTGCAACTTGGGATGTCTGACATGTGAACTTCTATCTATCCATCCAGCTTAAATACCATAAACACTACATAAAAAACATGTGGAGTTAATAGTGTAATTATTAACCTTTGTGCTCATTTCTTCTTTTATGGTGTAATGGTGTAGTGGTTAGCACTCTGGACTCTGAATCCAACGATCTGAGTTCAAATCTCAGTGGAACCTGGCTTTATTTAGGTAAAAACACTGTTATCAATGATGAGTAGAAAATAGTGTTTCACATGTGACTGCTCTATGCTAAATTAGAACACAAAGCGTCAAGTCATTGTTTACAGCACAATCTACCGGCCAACTGCATCCTGAACTTAGTGCAATTTTCCAAAACTGGAATGTTTTGTTAAGATTTTGATCCTTGGGTGGCAATGTTTACCTAAAATTACTTTTATTTAGTGTTTAAAACTTTTAAATTACCTCAGTTTTTTCAATTGATTTCAGTCAATTATATCAATCACGTAAGTTTAAATATAAATAATCTGATATGTAAAAGTAAAGTCTAAAGTTGTGTGTATTTTTCTTTTTTAATGTGGTGTCAGGGTTCCATGGTGTAAAGGTTAGCACTCTGGACTCTAAATCCAGCAATCCGAGTTCAAATCTCGGTGGGATCTTACTGCTTTAATTTAGGGCCCCGGTGTGAGGTCGAAGATTGAGAAACATTAGCAGTTTCAGGATGGTAGCATTCAGCGCATGTGCATTACAACAGAGCAGCGCAATTGCTTGTGCTAGTTAAGAGTCACCTTAAATGACATTCCTTCCATCCATTCATCCAGCTTGAATATCATAATACCACTAGTAGTGTTATAAGGCTTGTTCGACTTAACCCGGCGCTGCGCAGACCGATCGCCGCCTGGCTTGCGTCGGCGCCACTGGCGCGTCTCGGTGACAGACTCGTTATAATCTCGCGATAGCGGGGCGGCTGCAGGTGGCAGAACCGGTCCCTGCAGTTGCTCTCCACGGGCTGCGCTGCCTGAGAGACGGCTTGATGACGACAGAGCTTAATCTTCATTAGCTAGAAGCGCCGCTGAATCCTCTGGCGGTTGTTTCGTTTCATTCTAAAATGTAAATCTCAGTTTATTTGTCTTAAAGACCCGATATGTGTGAAATACTATCATGCTTTCTAGTAGCATGACAGTTTATTTTCGTACAAATTGCAACATTTCATAATTATCATTCCATATCATGAAAAGACTCAAGTAAGCTACCTGATATTTCTTTAATGTAACATATCTTTTTATCTTGATGTTTTTCTAGAACTTCTGATGGGTCTTGTCTTCTAATTTTATTAATATAAGGCAATCTAAATTGCTTTAATATTTTATATCTTAACTGTTTTAATACCACTATCACTATTACACTTTGATTATTTTTCATTGTTCTCTGTAAACTTTGTAAACATTTTAAAATATGCTACATTAATAAAAATGTGTGGATGTGCATGGTGGATGTTTACAAGAACCAAGGCCAGAAGGTAAGCTGTTCTGGAAGAACAAAACAATCTTGTTCAGAAGATGATTGTGTTAAGAGATTGATCTTCAATAAACCACAGCCACTATTCATCATCAATGCCTAAATAACTGATGTGTCAGTGCTCGAAGAAGCACAAACTTCTACACAATTGTACAATGTACTTATTAACCACATTATTCATTAGTGACTCATACTGGGCACATCGGTGAGCATACTGAAGTTTACTGTTTAACAATGTATAAAATACAGTGGCATGCCAACATTTGGGCACCCTGGTCACAATTACTGTTACTGTGAACAGTTAAGCAAGTTGAAGATAAAATGATCTCCAAAAGGCATGAAGTTAAAGATGACACAAAAACATTTTTTTTATTATGTCTCTATAATGAATTGCATCTTGGTTGTGAGGTTGTAGTGAATGCTGTTCATCATCCTCTTCATCCTGCACATCATCACCATGGTCTCCTGGCTCCAAGCAAACACTGTGTAGAATGCAACAGACACTGCTGAGCTGATGGACTGGACATTCCTCATGTGCAGGCATCGGAGTCTCCTAAACTTTGCCGAAGGCATGCTCAATGACCACACGGCCAGTGTTTAGTTTTCTATTAAAGCGCTTCTGCCTAGCTGTCAAGTGCCCATTGTCTCTGTAAGTCCTCATCAGTTGGGGCAATAGAGGGTAGGCTGAATCCCCAATTATATACATCCCTTGTGGGACCAGGGACAGACAGGGGATCTTCTTCTAAAAGACAAGCAACCTCTGTGAGGCGAAAGGCTCTGGCATCATGACAGCTACCAGGATGACCCACGCTGATGTGGGTGAACTGCCGGTGACTGTCACAAAATCCAGTGAGAATGATAGAATATAACTGTTTCCTGTTAAAATATGCCAGGGGGTTGTCACAGTGTGGCTTCTGAATATGAATGTGGCATCTATCTACTGCACAGATAGTGTTTGGAAATCCAGCTGCTTGAAAGCCTAACAAAGAATTGTGCAGGGTTTGTCCTAAAGGCCAGGAAATGTGGTGTGCCATGTGAGTACAAAACTCATGGAGATGTTTGGCAAGAGTGGATTTTGTGATATTGAATCTGTCTGAAATACCCCTATATATATGACTCCTGGTTCGAGACAGGCTAGGACACTCTTTGTCAGTGGCAATTTTGTCTGCTGTGGATTCATATAGACAGGGCCAATGGTGCTTATAAGATCCTACATAGTAAGTGAGAGAAAAGAAGGTTATCATATCGTACCTCCACTTGTCCTTTGGAGAGTCTGCAATGACCTCTAAATTCTGAGAGACTATAGAGGGGGACAACATCCTCTACAAAATGTTTTATTTTTGGAACAAGCCTAAAGAAGGGTAAATGTGATTAAGTCCTTACGTAGACAATATAATTAGACAGTTTGGATAATTAAGCCACTTTGACACAATATAATTGCAGTCTATTTATCATATACACAACCATAATGATTAAGGTCTGATTGAGTGCACTTTATAATTTCCATTTAATTATTTCTAGAACACTTTTACGTACATTGTTTATCATATTCACTAATTCTACCTTGAACAAACCGTATATTTGGAATTATGTATTCACACGTTTTCATGTGAAATGTCTCAATAGACAGTCTTGAAAAATAGGCTACATAGTTTAGGTCTATTCATTTAAATTGTTGTAGACAAATATTTAAATCTATTCAATAACATAAATATGTGTTTGATAACATGTTTGTTAGAACTTTTCTTTTTCACCAATCTACAAGATAAATGAATGATGAGTAAAACTATATTTATTTACAGATTAGAGAAACTTAGTTTGACACTTTAAACCCAGCTTTTGTTTTCCAAATCCATAGTGGTGAATATAGCTGACCATCATCTATATTTACCACTATGGATTTGGAAAACAAACGCTGGGTTTAACCTGCTCAATGATCAAGAATGTTTAGTTCGATTTCACGCAAAAGCAGAGCGATTTCTACTGCATTCACTTCATCAGCCACGAAGAAGGCAAACGCCACGAGATCCGCTGTAGCTCACATGGGTTGCAGGTGGCGACTGTCCGACTTGATGGCTTTCTTTTAACCTCCTCCCCCAACTGCAACCGGCAGCTCTCACTGACCACCAAGGCAAGGCGCAGTTCATCTCGAACAAGCCTACTGACTGATCAATCAGCTGCAGTTCATCAGCTTGGTTCACGTTAAACAGTTAGTTGCAGATTGGAGCAGCATTTCTTCCATAATGAAAGATAATTCAGTCTTGTCTTTACAAAGAAACACTTTCACAAAGCGTTCACTGGAACAAAAAAAAAAGGATAAAGAAGCTCGTTCCAATTTACAAATTCAGCAACAGGCAAGTGATCGAGGACGAGACTACACCCGAGCCTTTTCCAGCTCTTGTTATGACAAACGGAATTGGCTAGCTGGATGCGACGTAAGTAATGCCTTTTACTGCTTTCCCTGTTTGCTATTTCAAAGTCCTGGCACGGAGGCGTTGTGGATAACGACCGGGGTACGAGATTTAAAACATCTTTCAGAAAAATGCAAACGGCACGAAAACAGCCGCAGCCATCTAGACAATGCTATGAAGCTAAGTTTTTTTGGGAAACTTAGCATTGCTCAACAGCTAGATTAAGGTTACAGGATTGCTGTTAGAAGGCACAATGAAGAGGTGACAAAAAATCGGCACATCCTGTCTACGTAGAATAATAGACTGTGTGATTTTGTGGAGCCTTTGAGCTGGCCTTGCGTGGCCATGATGAAAGTAAGATCTCAGATAATCCCGGAATTTTTCGAAGGGTTGGAGGATTTTGTTGCTTCTCTTGATGGAGTGCTGAGAGAGCACATTGAGAATGCCACTGTGTTTAAGGGAACTTCAAAAACTGTGCAGAATGAGCTACTGGACTGTGTGTTGTCTGTTCTGAAGGAACATATAATCAAAGAAGCCCAGGGCAGCGATTTTCTTTCAATCCAGGCAGATGAGACAATGGATATTGCCACGCAGTGCCAGCTTGTTCTTGTACTACGCTATATTGATGCTAAAAACAATGTGCAGGAACAATTTTTTTAGTTCGTCCCTTTGCAGTCGGCCACTGCTGATTCCATTGCTACAGCCCTAAAAGAACGTCTTGCAACTATCCTTCCTGAGGATCAAAAGGGTAAGCTCATCTGCCAGGCATATGATGGAGCCAGCGTGATGAGGGGTGCCACTGCAGGTGTTCAGAAGAAGATACAAGACATGTACCCAAATGCACACTACATCCACTGCTACGCACATCAGCTCAGTCTGATAATGCAGCAGGCTACTTCTCACATAACCAAAGTGAGAATTTTTTTTTCTAACCTTGGTGGATTTGCCAGCTTTTTTTCCAGATCACCCAAGCGCACAAGTATTCTTGATAAAGTTGGGGCGCACAGACTACCAGCATCCAGCAACATCAGATGGAACTTTCACAGCCGTACCATCAATACTGTGTTTGAACACAGAGAGGACCTCATTCGCTGTTTTGAAAGCATACGAGACTCTGGTGACTTTGACCCCATTACTGTCAGAGAGGCAGGTGCGTTTGCCATGCTACTGGAGGATCAGGATTTTAAGTTCTTTCTGCAGCTTTTCCACCATATCATGCCTCATGTGGACCTCCTCTATTCCAAACTCCAGAAGAAGGTCATAGATTCAGTTTATATCAAGGAGAGCATTCAGCAGTTCCAGCAGGACATTCAAAAGATCAGGTAATGGTTGTACATTTTCCTCTTTTGTTTATTAGTATTATTGTTATTATTATTGTTATTGTAATTTTTTTCCTTTGCAGAAATTATCTCCATTCCATGGTTAAACAAAGCAGTGAAGGTAGCGGTCAGCCAGTAAAGAAGCGTCGGACACTCAGTGTAGAAGACCATGAAAGGATTGCTGCAGAGGTGAGTTGTGGAAGTCACAGTCCAATTAGATTTGTTTAGAGCTGTTTCTATGCTCTGCATGAATGATCAGTGTATGTTGGTGTAATGCTTGTCAGCAATATATGTTATTATTCTTGCTGTACTGCAATATATGGGTAATATGGATTAAAACAAATTCTCATAACATTTGGTTCCTGGATTTTCTATAAACCTGTTCCACAAAAATTCTGTTCCAAAAATGCTTTAACACATTTTGTCTTGAAAATAACAGCAAACTCATTTCTATGACTTGATCTATGACTAAATTTCAACAGTGATAGAAAAATAACTATTTAGATGTGAAATAAATAAATTATGATCACTTCATAATTTTCATGTTTATCCTTCTCTAGGTCTGTGATATCATACACACCAGTGAGCACTTTTCCTTCACAAACCACCTTGTTAGTGCCACACTCTTGCAGGGGGACAGGTTTGAACAATACAGGACAGCATTTCCTAAAGATGCACTGAGCAACACCTTAAAAGCCTATCCAGTGCTCAATCAAGGCAAGCTGAAGACAGAGCTTAGTCTTATCTACAGCAAGGAAGAGTTCAAAGCCTGTTGTGGTGCTGTGGGCCTATTCCAGCTGTTTATGGAAAATAATCTTGAAGTATTTTCAGAGACTGTCACTCTCCTGAAGATCCTCATCACCACACCACAGCAGAAGCTGAAAGGTGCTTCTCAACCTTGAAAAGAATTAAAACTTTTCTGAGAAACTCTATGACCCAGGACAGGCTGAATGCATTGGCCATGCTGTCAATGGAGAAGAGACTAGTGACTGAGATTACTGACTTTAACCATAATGTCATTGAGAAATTTGCAAGACAGAAGGAAAGGAGGGCAAAATTCATGTTCAAATAGTGCTACTTTTAAAGGCTTGTTTTTTTATTGTTTTGTTTTTAATTTGTTGTTTTGTTTGCGCCCCCCTCAAATTTTTTAGCACCAGCCGCCACTGCTTTTGGTGTTACAATTGGGCATAGAACAGTCACATGTGGAACACTATTCTCTACTCAGCATTGATAACACTGTTTTTACCTAAATAAAACCAGGTTCCACCGAGATTTGAACTCGGATCACTGGATTCAAAGTCCAGAGTGCTAACCATTACACCATGAAACCACACAGTGAGGTCTTACTTAAACCCAAAAGTGAATAATTAGTCATTTAAGAGCAAGTTGGCTGTTAGATGGCGCTGTAAACAATGATTAGCGATTATATTTTGGGATGGAGCAGTCGCATGTGGAACACTATAACACTACTAGTGCTATTATGATATTCAAGCTGGATGAATGGATGGAAATGAACATGTCATTTAAGGTGACTCTAAACTAGCACAAGCAATTGCGATGCTCTGTTGTACTGCACATGCGCTGAATGCTACCATCCTGAAACTGCTAATGTTTCTCAATCTTGGAGCTCACACCGGCCCCAAATAAAAGCAGTAAGGTCCCACCGAGATTTGAACTCGGATCGCTGGATTCAGAGTCCAGAGTGCTAACCATTACACCATGGAACCCTGACACCTCAAAAACTAAACGTAATGATTCGCCATTTGCTAAGTAAATAAAGCAAAACTACACAACTTCAGACTTTACTTTTACATCTCAAGTGATTTAAACTTACGTGATTGATATAATTGATTGAAATCAATTGAACAAACTGAGGTAATTTAGAAGTTTTAAACACTAAATAAAAGTAATTTTAGTTAAACATTGCCACCCAGGTATCAAAATCACAACAAAACGTTCCACTGTTGGAAAATTGCACCAAGTTCAGGACTCAGTTGGCCGGTAGATAGAGCTGTAAACCCACTTTAGGACTT